>NC_133326.1:405589542-405915138 GCF_042186555.1 Aquarana catesbeiana | reverse complement strand
ACAGATACTCTTGTTGGGTGCAGGAATGGGCCCTGCTGTGAAATATTAGATCAGAAATTGTAATTACATGCCCCTGTTAAACAGGGACAGAAAAATTGGGCCTTAGGAAGTGGTGGTGGTACCCTAAACAAAAAATATTGTTGGAAGCTTGAATCATCAAGATTGAGGAGGAATAGGATAGTCACTCAGCATAGGCAATCTTCAAGGAATCCCACATCCATAGAAAAATCAAGCAGTTACATCAGCATCAGGTGCTTGATAGCTACTGCTAAACCAAGACTGATTCATTTTTATGAATGTGAGCCTATTAAGGGAGTCTGTGGACAGGCACACTCTATAATCCATTACAAACCCTCCAGCAGCACTGAATGTGCGTTCAGAAAGAACGCTGAATGCAGGACAGGCCAGTAGATCAATTGCATATTGAGCAAGTTCTGGCCAGTGATCCATCCCCAAGACCCAGTAATCCAGTGGATGCTCTGTTGGAAAGGTCTCCAAGTCTGCTCTTGCCCCTAGATATTCCTGCACCATGTAATGCAGATCCTGGCGATGGTTGCTTGAACCAGACCTTGGCACTGAGTACTGAAAAATTGTCTAAAGGCATCGGTCAGCCGGCCACCTTCTCCACTGCCCTTCCTCTGACTGAACAAAGCTGTCATGGTTATGCAGTAATCTTTGTCTGTCAGCTTACCTCTCCTCCATGTGTTCACCTTTAGAGGCCAGCCACTCTCACCTGGCTACTTAAATAATCTCTCCTTAAAGCATGGCTCCACCCCAGCCCCTATCAGGGAACTCTATATTAACCTGTGCACTGCAAGCCTGCCTTGATGATCAAGCTTTGTGTGTTTAGCTTCCATGTGTATCTTGCTGTGTCTTCTACGTCTGATTCCGGTTACCGATCTTGGCTTGTTCTTGACTATCCCTGCCTGCTTGTGACCCTGACCTTTGGCGTGACCTATTTCTGTCCTCCTGTAGTCTACTGTGGGTGTGAGCTGGGAGACCCTGGGGGTCGCGACCTGGAACCAGTTGCAGCCCAGTCCATCCATAACACTAGAGGCTCCCGCAAACACCTGCTGGCTCTTAGACTCCGCTCCCTGGGGAATCTTATGCTCTAGCCCCTGTGGGATCTGTGTTGGTGTTCCAGAGGACCTGCCTTCCTTAACCACCTAGACTCCCATCCGCAGCAGTTAGCCATAGGGTCCACTACCTTTGCGGTGCACTCCTGACCACGACGGTGTGCATCTGTCACCTGGCCTCAGGTGACCTGACAGAAGTCTCAACAACACGTTGTCCAGCACCAGGAAATTGTAACCTCACAGGGTCTGGAAATGCATTGCACAAACCTATCTTCAAGGCCTCCTGGAGATGTTTCATCCTCTGCTCCTCTGCAGGATTAGTTCTGCAACCTTACCCTTGTAACGTGGATCGATAAGGGTTGCCAGCCAGTAATGATTCCTTCTCTTTGATAGCACGAATCCTAGGGTCCTTACGCTGCATGGCCTCCCTGATTCTGCAAAGCCTGTGAAAGTTTGCAGAGGCATTCCGGAGTCCTCTGGGTCAGTAAGGTTCACATGATCCGTAACAACCTCCTCCTAGCCACGTACAACTCCTTGGGTTTCTGGGGACTGAAGACCATCCCTTGAAGACTACTGCTGAGTGTTATCCTCCACATCCATGTTGACACAATCCTCCTCCTCCTCTTCTTCCTGTGTGTTTGGCGAGCCTGTAGGAATAATATCTGGATAAAGGGGGGCTTGAGAGGTAAGGAATTCCTCCTCTTCCTCACACTGTTCTGCCTAAAGTGCCCTGTCCATGATTCCATGAAGCCTGTGCTCCAACAGGAAGACAACAGGGACAGTATCACTGATGCATGCATTGTCGCTGCTTACCATCCTCCTGGCCTCATCAAATGGTTACAGGACAGTGCATGCATCCTTGATCAGTAGCCACTGGCTTGGCGAAAAGAAGCCAAGCTCCCCTGACCCTGTCCTGGTGCCATACTCACACAGGTACTCATTGATGGTCCTCTGCTGAGTGTACAGCCACTGCAGCATTGCCAATGTTGACTTCCACCTGGTGGACATGTCACAAATGAGGCGGTTGGTGGGCAGGTTGCATTCCCATTGAATGTCAGCCAGCTGAGCACTGGCATTGTATGACCGTTGGAAATGACCACAGACTTTTCTGGCCTGCCTCAGGAGATCTTGTAAGTCTGGGTACCTGCTCAAGAACCGCTGCACCACCAAATTCAGGATGTGTGCAAAACATGGAACATGGGTCACGTGTCCCTGTCGGAGGGCGGAGAGAAGATTGGTGCCATTGTCGCATATAACCATTCCTGGCAGAAGCTGGCGTGGCGCCAACAACCTCTGAGCCTGCCCCTGCAGAGCTGACAGAATCTTTGCCCCAGTATGGCTCCTGTCCCCTAAGCAGTGGTTTAACCTTAAACTACGTAGAGGGTTCTTTACTGTAAGAGTGGCAAGGATGTGGAATTCCCTTCCACAGGCGATGGTCTCAGTGGGGGGCATCAATAGTTTCAAGAAACTATTAGATAAGCACCTGAACGACTGCAACATATATACAATGTAATACTGACATATAATCACACACATAGGTTGGACTTGATGGACTTGTGTCTTTTTTCAACCTCACCTACTATGTAACTATGTAACTCAGGCACCGCATGGCATCTTTTTGCCTGAGTGCTTGCGTAGCCCCTTGAATGCTTATGAAGAACCGCTGGTTCAGAGAAAAAATCTGCAGAAGAGGCCACAGAGGAAGAAGAAGAGGTGGGGGTGGAGGAGAGAGCTGTAGCAGAATCACCGCTAGCATTTTGGAGGCATGGGGGCGGAACAAGCTCCAACAATACTGAACCCTGTTCTGCATCCTTGCCAGCAGAGTTACCCAGTGCGCCGTGAAGGAAAAGTAACATCCCTGCCCATGCCTGCTAGACCATGAGTCTGCGGTAATATACACCTAAATCTGACCGCCCTGTCCAACAAGACAAAAACATTGCCTTCCACATGCCAGTAGAAAGTTGGAATGGCCTTCCATGAAAAGAAATGGGGTTTTGGAACCTGCAACTGAAGTACAGCACATTCCACAAATTCACGAAAAGGGGCAGAGTTTACCAGCTGAAAAGGCAGTAATTGAAGTGCTAGCAATTTGGCCAAGTTGGCATTCAAGCTAGCATTCAGACTGTGAGCATGTAGATGGCTGGGAGCTAATTTCTTTTTATGGTTTAGCAACTGGGGTAGGGAAATTTGCCTGCTAAAATCAGATGGTGCTGTACTGCTAGCAGATTGGCTGCAAGTACTTGGAACACCTATTGCTATACCTTCATTCCTCTCAGTGCAGGTTTTCGAGAGGACTGGAGTAGGGTTGAAGATCCCAGATGAGGAGCAAGGTGAAGTCCACCTTCTTCTTTGATGTGGGTCTTTAAATAGCTGTAAAATATTGGAATTATGAATATATTTATTTATATTTAATTTATTTTTAATTTATTTATTTTTAATGAATATATTTAATTTAGCTATGTAGGGCAGAACATATTACTTTCACAAAAATCTCTGGTAGACCAGACAAGTTCGTGCCTAGGCTTGTGTATACAAACAATGGGATCCAAACCTTATTGTTTTACACATACTCACTTCAAAGGATCCCATGCTGGGATATGCAATGAAGGGAGGCCAACCCGTAATCAATACTTAACTTCCCGGGAAAATTCAAGTTAATCTCCTGCTCAGAATAGTCACAAGGATTTGCATTAAAGGGAGCTGACTTATGCAAAGTATAGGGATTGGAGATGTAGCCAGTCCTTAACCAGGAATAGGGAAGCTCACCAATCAGAGCCATGCTATGCCAACCAATGAGGCATCAGCATGTAATGATATACACAGACTAGATGGGAGGGAAACACACATTTTTATGGGAGAGCAACCATCAGAATGGAACCTTGATGCAAAGGGTAATTATGGGAAAAGTCTGCATTTTACTTGTAACTAAATATGTTTGCAGATTAATGTTTTCAGGAATATACTCTGTATTACTTCATGTAATTCTTTTATTTTAACCTAATATTTTCTTCCTTGGTGTAGACTATGGATAGATGGTTGTGTATTAGATAGACTTTCTACTACTCACCAATAAATGTTGTTATTGTGTTCAGGGTCATCTTTAATATCGATAGGACCCTGGGCAAAACTTTTCTTGGGCCCCCCCATGCAATTTCGCTCTCCACTTGCTCTGGGACATACAACACATAGCAGCTACACTCAAAATCAGTTTACTCTATCAAGCAGCAAATGCAATTGGTTGCCAGAGGTTACATGATATCATTACCGCTTACTGACTGGTTGCTAGAGGTTAAAGCACACATTACGGCTCACTGATTAGTTGCTAGAGGTTACAGCACATCATCTCCTCACTGCCTGCACACCATGGACTGGGGAGGTGAGCAGATCCATCAATAGAGAGAAAACTCCTAGGGACACTAAAACTCCTGGGATCAGTGGCAGTGCTGGGGGGGAGGGGAGGATGTGATCAATGGCAATGCAGATTTTTTACTGACTACCAATATAAAGGAGAGTTTCAACACTGGCCACCAATGCAATAGGGGTTTACACTGACCACTAATGTAATAGAAACATTCACAGTAACCACCACCAATGTAAGGAGGGTATGCAACCATGTTTCAAAAAATATATGGAACTGGATGGAACTTTAATTGTGCCTCTGAGAAGTGTAAACAAATGAAATACAAAAACAAACTTATGAAAAGATAGACAATTTTATTTACTATAAAAACAGTTGAAAAAAGTACATTACAGTTTGTACGATTAGGTTTGAATTCAGGGTGCGCAGATCCCCAACAATTAATAGAAATATGGCCTACGCATTTCGCGGACAGTGCCGCTTCGCCGGGGCCTTGAAGTACGACGTTGTATGAATTCTACAGATGAAACATCAATTAGTACTGTATAGATTATATAATTACATAGATAAGAATTGAATACACACTGTATACAGACGTTAATGCATGAATCCTTACATAGGTACACTGGGGACGGAAAGTATTCAGACCCCCTTAAATTTTTCACTCTTTGTTATATTGAAGCCATTTGCTAAAATCATTTAAGTTCATTTTTTCCTCATTAATGTACACACAGCACTCCATATTGACAGAAAAACACAGAATTGTTGACATTTTTGCATATTTATTAAAAAAGAAAAACTGAAATATCACATGGTCCTAAGTATTCAGACCCTTTGCTGTGACATTTATATATTTAACTCAGGTGCTGTCCATTTCTTCTGATCATCCTTGAGATGGTTCTACACCTTCATTTGAGTCCAGCTGTGTTTGATTATACTGATTGGACTTAATTAGGAAAGCCACACACCTGTCTATATAAGACCTTACAGCTCACAGTGCATGTCAGAGCAAATGAGAATCATGAGGGCAAAGGAACTGCCTGAAGAGCTCAGAGACAGAATTGTGGCAAGGCACAGATCTGGCCAAGGTTACAAAAAAATTTCTGCTGCACTTAAGGTTCCTAAGAGCACAGTGACCTCCATAATCCTTAAAAGGAAGACGTTTGGGACGACGAAAACCCTTCCTAGAGCTGGCCGTCTGGCCAAACTGAGCTATTGGGGGAGAAGAGCCTTGGTAAGAGAGGTAAAGAAGAACCCAACGATCACTGTGGCTGAGCTCCAGAGATGCAGTCAGGATATGGGAGAAAGTTGTAGAAAGTCAACCATCACTGCAGCCCTCCACCAGTCAGGGCTTTATGGCAGAGTGGCCAGACGGAAGCCTCTCCTCAGTGCAAGACACATGAAAGCCCGCATGGAGTTTGCTAAAAAACACCTGAAGGACTCCAAGATGGTGAGAAATAAGATTCTTTGGTCTGATGAGACCAAGATAGAACTTTTTGGCCTTAATTCTAAGCGGTATGTGTGGAGAAAACCAGGCACTGCTCATCACCTGTCCAATACAGTCCCAACAGTGAAGCATGGTGGTGGCAGCATCATGCTGTGGGGGTGTTTTTCAGCTGCAGGGACAGGACGACTGGTTGCATTCGAGGGAAAGATGAATGCGGCCAAGTACAGGGACGAAAACCTTCTCCAGAGTGCTCAGGACCTCAGACTGGGCCGAAGGTTGTGGAAATTTGAAAAGAACAAGGAATGAGAATGATAAGAACACAAAATAAAAGAAATATAGGAGCCCTCCAAAGTGGGGGGGGGGGGGGGGGCAATAGTATCCTTATAAAGTTCAAACATTTTTATGATTGCTTACCAAGTGGTTACATGGAGATATATATATATATATATATATATATATATATACAAGGTTTTATTAGAGAATTAGTGAGATCCTATGGATCAAAAGATACACTATGCTTGAATTGTAGTTTTCACTCTGGTATGAGGAAGATATATATATATATATATATATATATATATATATATATATATATATATATATATATATTTAAACCTTGAAGAGATGGTCAAAAGAGAGGCATCCCAGAATGAGGAAAAAAAGCTGAATTCTCAGCTTGCTGGAGATTTAATCCAAAAAGACAGATACTAGCTTAAGGGTAGAGATTCGCTAAGCACATGAACAAACATGTGTCTGGAAAAGTGACCAAGGTAAGAGAGAGGTTTACATACCTGTAATCTTGCAACCTTTGACGGCTCCCACTACCTCCAGGTACAGGGCATTGCAATGGGGGCCAAGTGTGCCCCGTCGTACGCAAACTTACCTGGGCTGGTGGGAGCGTGAGGTCTTCGCCTCGGATGTTTCCTCGATATAACTGCGCCACACTTTGTTGTGGCGCAGGTATATCGATGACATCCTTATTTTGTGGACGGGAACCCCCGAACTTTTAACTGAATTTGCAGAGAAGCTTAATCATAACAACTACAATTTATCTTTTAACTTTAACTGGCACAGAGAAACCCTTTCTTTTCTTGATCTGACTATACATAAAGACTCAGAAGGGGCCATCACTACCAATTTACATTGAAAAGAAACAGCAGGTAACTCTTTACTGCATTCCACAAGTGCCTATTCATCTCATTTAATAAATTCCATTCCCAAGGGCCAGTATTTACGGGCCCGAAGGAAACTGCACCAATGAAGAGGATTTCAAAATTGAAGCCTCGGAGCTGCAGAAACGGTTTTTAGATTGCGGGTATAGTAGGAGATCCCTCAAAAAAGCATATAAAAATGCTAATGACAGTATGCGAGACCTCTTGTTGTTTCAAGGCGAGAAAGAAACCCTATCTCAACCTCAGGGCATTCACCCTGTTACCAAATTCAATAACCAATCTGCAACCATCAAAAGAATTTTAAACACCCACTGGCATCTTTTAAGAGACGACCCCGTTTTGAAGTTATTCGTTGAATCACAGCCACATGTGATTTACAAACGCAATCAGTCCCTACGAGACATTTTAGTCTCAAGTCACTTTATGCCACAGGGATCTAGGGACCCCTGTGGGACTTTACCACGGGGCACCTTCTGGTGTGGCAACTGTGACTTTTGTAAGTATATTCTTACAGGCAACAATATTGTTTTACCCACAGACGAGAACTTAATTATGCAACATTTTGTTAATTGTGACACCATTGGCATCGTATACCTACTCACATAAGGATGTGGAAACTATTATGTTGGCAAAACCAAAGGAAATTTTTGGAGACGGATAAAAGAACATGCTGTAGACATAGAGATAGGTGTCACCGAAAAACCCATAAACAGGCATTTTGTGGAATTTCATGACTATAGTACAGCATCACTAAGATTCCAGGTACTGGCTCGGGTACACCCCCCTATTCGGGGTGGTAATTTTGATCAGAAAATCCTCCAGGTAGAAGCCAGATGGATCTTTAAATTAAGGGCACTCTATCCACCAGGAAAGAATGATGTCATTAGCTATGCCACTTTTCTGTAACTATGCGATTCGGATTGTCGCCTCCATCTATTTTTAATTTGGTGATGCAACCCATCTCCATGCTGTTTAATATAAAGTATAAGATGAAATGACATCCCTGTGGGATATACTAAGTGTTGAATGTATTCATCTTTCTGTATTTTCTTATTACAGTATGCCAATATCTTAATGCGACCTGCATGTATTGATTTGAACTCCAGCGGTGCTTTAAATATATGGAGTGACAACAAGGAATTCACATTAGAAATTTGTTTTTAGATATGTGCTAATAATTATAAGTATACAAATTTTTCTGATCATATGTTAATTTTATCCATGTGCTTATAGGTGTCTCTCTGTGCTCTACCCATGAACTGATCTTCTGATGGGTTTCCAACACGGGGGGCCATTTAGCCTTGCTCGTGTCTCCTCACTGCCTGAGGGGACTGTCAACGCACCACCTCTATAGATGGTTGCATGTTTGACAGCTTCCCGGTGTTTTACCGGGTACCCCCAGAGGCGTTCCCATTAGATTTTCCATTGGGGGACACCGACACTTGACCGCCATCTGGCGAATAAGTGTATGGCTCTTCCCCCTTCTCCTGTGGAGGGCAGCGTCACCGATGCAGGCTTAACCAGAGCTGGCTTGATGCCATGCCGTTTTGGTCCTTCCCCCTCCTTGCACAGTGCGGCGTTCCCCTTCTCCTTGCTGATCCATCCTGATCTGTGGGGGAGATAGATCCTTCCACTTTCCTTCCCTCCCTCTATACTCTGGAAGGCGCAGGAGAGGACACGGACCGGGGGGCTTTTTGCAAGCATTTTCGGCATGTGAACCCCATGGCAACCAGTGTAGAGATGGGCTCGTCCTTGTCCCTCCAGATCCATGGGATCGATTCCAGTTCCCTGTAATCCGGGCAACTCGAGCAACCTCAGGAATCTCCTCCCGCACACACCTGCCGGGATAAAAATTAGGGCGGTTGCATTTCCCTATATAAAGGTACATTTTTGCAGTCTCTCCCCAGCGGCTCATCTGCTCTCTTGTGTGGAGGATGCTGGGGAAAGACTTTGTTTGCAAGATTACAGGTATGTAAACCTCTCTCTTACCTTGGTCACTTTTCCAGACACGTTTGTTCATGTGCTTAGCGAATCTCTACCCTTAAGCTAATATCTGTCTTTTTGGATTAAATCTCCAGCAAGCTGAGAATTCACCTTTTTTTCCTCATTCTGGGATGCCTTCTCTCTTTTGACTGTCTCTTCAAGGTTTAAAGATATATATCTTCCTCTTACCAGAGTGAAAACTACAATTCAAGCATAGTGTATCTTTTGTTCCATAGGATCACACTAATTATCTAATAAAACCTAGCATATATATCTCCACGTAACCACTTGGTAAGCAATCATAAAATTTTTTTAACTTTTGAAATTTTTGACCCCCCCCCCCCCCCACTTTGGAGGGTTCCTATATTTCTTTTATTTTGTGTTCTTATCACTCTCATTCCTTGTTCCTTTCAATTTTCCACAACCTTCTCCCCCCCTCCCTCTCCCCCCCCTTTTCCATTTTTTTTTTTGCAGCCCTCTCTTCCCCCTTTTTCCTTCACCCCCCCTCCCCTGTTCCCCTTTCTTTTTCCTCTCCTCCCCCCTTCCCCTTCCCACTTATTTTCTTTTACTCACCTTCCTTCACATATCTTCCTCTACTTTCATTCTTTTTCTTTTCCCTTGCCCTTTCCGCTACCCCATTTTCTTTTGTTGCTTTCCTTTCTACTCTTTATTCCTTCTTTTCTGTGCAATCTTCTTGGGATTTTCTTCCTTTTTCCTGTTCCCTTCTTTCTTTTTTCTTTTTTCCTACTCCACTTTCTTTTTCTCTCACCTTTTTTCTTTTCCTTCCTTTTTCTTCCCTTTTCTTTTCCTTTCTCGCTATTCCCCTTCACATTTATTCTATCCCCTCTTTCTCTTGTGTCTTAGTCATTTTAGCTATTTTTTTGTGGCCATCATTTGACCATTTGGCTTACCATACTTTTTCATCTGCATGTATAGGGACCCATTCTTCCCGGTTAAGGTGGGGTGGAGTTTTCCCAAGGGCTCCCAGGCCTCACATTGTCCCGTCGAGCAGGTGTCCTCTGATTACAGTTTCTGGGTGAGTGAGAGATACGCCTTCATGAAACACTATGGTCCCTATATGTATATGTGTATTGCCCCGTACACACGGTCGGATTTTCCGACAGAAAATGTGTGATAGGACCTTGTTGTCGGAAATTCCGACCGTGTGTGGGCTCCATCACACATTTTCCATCGGATTTTCCGACACAAAGTTTGAGAGCAGGATATAAAATTTTCCGACAACAAAATCCGTTGTCGGAAATTCCGATCGTGTGTACACAAATCCGACGGACAAAGTACCACGCATGCTCAGAATAAATAAAGAGATGAAAGCTATTGGCCACTGCCCCGTTTATAGTCCCGATGTACGTGTTTTACGTCACCGCGTTTAGAACGATCGGATTTTCCGACAACTTTGTGTGACCGTGTGTATGCAAGACAAGTTTGAGCCAACATCCGTTGGAAAAAATCCTAGGATTTTGTTGTCGGAATGTCCGAACAAAGTCCGACCGTGTGTACGGGGTGTGAAGGAATGTGATGTAGATAATAATAATAGTAATCTGAAAATGTCTATTTTCTTATGTGCATACATATTTTTCTCCTTACTCATTATATAAGTATACAGGTTTGCTCTGTTCCTATATTTTCTCAAGATGGCGGGTACCCCCTACATCCCACACATCAGAAGAACGCGGAACTGAAGATAAAACCAAGGACAGCCAAACCTCGTTATGAAGATTCTCCATTTTCTTTTCTATCTTAACCAATGAGATGTACCTATTAGACTAACATAGCAATGACGTATTTTTGTGTATAAAACATTAGCACCGCCTTGAATAAATTAGAAGTGTAAGAAGTAACGGAGCTGAGCGTGTCTCAGAGTGTTTACTTTTATATGCATGCATATCCACACTTTCCAATTAGAGACAGCAGCAGATAACCTTGGGCTCGATTGGAGCTCTTAATCATTTCCATAACAGCTGGTGCCGAAACCCGGGACCTCAGGCTACAGTCGAAGCCAGACCGCGATAAGCATTCGGGCATTAATTGATTGATAAGAGGGGGTTTGCACAGCCCTAACAGTACCGGTAAGTCTTCTTTATATTCTTACCACTGTACGACTTTCTTATCTTTCGGTTGACCGCTGGATTCTGTCGGTATGCTGAGACTGTCTTAGAGGCAGGTAACTCCTCGCCTGAGGTTGTTTTAATGAACCTGCCAATGGGTTTCTGCTGACTGTATTTTTTGTTCACTGTCTGACATTCTTTGGGCTATGAAACTTAGCAGTCTAAAAGTGCTACATGTGTGAATGTGTGATCTCATCTCCAGATGAGCTGTCGGCCTCTGGAATGAGATTTTTTCCCTTGTAGCAAACCTTTATAGACGCTTTACTCTGGGTTTGTCGAACCTTTGAGGGTTATCTCAGCTGCTGGCTTTGCAGTCTGAAAGTGTTACAGATGTCTCACCCCAAGACGAGTTGTCGGCCTCTTGGTGTAGAGCTGTAATAGACGTCTATAAACGGGTTAATTTTTGCAGGGTGGTCTGCCCTTGTGGTTATCTTAGCCTGCTGAGGCTTTACGGTTCAGAGAGTGGCAGGTGTAATTTCCTGTCCTGAGTGTATTTGTGGTTTACTGTTTGCTATACACGAGAGGGGTTGGGGAATGGTTAAGGTCGGAGGGGCGGCTGCCCGGGGGATCTGTTGGGTCGCGGGCCGTTGCTCCTCACTACCCCTATCGTGTTTGTTCTTGTTCTGAGATTAACCGTACATTACAGGGTTATAGCAGACAGTAGCAACTAGAAGCGCAGTCTTATGTGCCCCCACCCAAGGAATTTGATAAGGAGCAGTGAGAAAGAATATTAACCCCTTGGCTGTACGTATTCTCCTCTCAAGCCGTTAGCCGAGAAACAGAGAGAGAAAAGAATGTGATATTGTAAAGAAGGAGAGAAGAAGATGTTGAAATAGTTAACAAAGTTGAACGAAGTGACGAAAGTTATGTTGCTAAAGAAACAGGGAGAAAAATCCTGTGTGATAAAGAAAATTGGATAAAGGAAGTTAAGAAAAATGGCGATTGTATTATGTATGTGTATCACAGAGTTGATGGTACAGTATGTGAAATTACCACGCTATGTTGGAACTTGAAACAAAAGGAGGGGAGGGACAGCACTGCCCTCCGTCTAACAACCACTCCTTTCTCACCACCCAAGCACAACCCACTGTGACAACTCAGCCCGGCGACCATCTTAGTGCACCCATGCCTTCACTTTCTACCCAGCCCAGTGCACTTCCTGCCGGCGGCCATCTTGGTACACCCAGTGAGCTTAAACAGCCTGTACCCAGCCCTCCCTGTTTTAAACCAGGATGGTTCATACCACACACCTGTCTTCCCCAAAACGGAAGCATCACATTCCCAGGCCGGATATGTTAATGATGAAGAAGCGTCTGAGAGGGAAGCCCAACAGCAGGCAGCAAGGCCACCCACTGATTTAACCCCCAATCCGGCTCTGGACTCACAGTTCCGAGAGGTTCTCAAACACATGCTGGCAACCGTAAAGAACAGTGCCCCTTGCCAGCCCCCGCCCCAACAACAGTCTCGGTTACCAGAAGGGGCACCAGTGATGTATGTCGCTTTTACTCCATCACAAGCAGCGGCCTTAGTGACAAGTCTGCCTGACCCAGAGAAGTAGCCAATTCCCTTCTACCACAGGATAGTGCAGATACAAGAAACTTACTCAGCTGCCTGGAGAGACTTGATCAGCCTATGCCAAATCAAAGCAGGATATGTCTTTTGGCCAGTTATGCAGACAGCCTTCAATGATGCCTGCCTGACAAGTGCCACTTGCTACACCTCAGGCGTGGAGTTCTGTGCACAACTCCACGACTGGGCAAAGGAGAAGTTGACGGATCAGACCACCACAATCCAAGATATTACCCAAGATAAAGGGGAGTCTGTGAAGAAGTATCATGCTAAACTCGTACAGGCCTTTGATGATCTGAGTTTCTCCCACTATGAAAAGAGACACACACGTTTCCTGCGTGGGAATGGATGGGGTGCCCCGCTCTAGTCCACTTCCTGATTTGCTTGCCAGATTTGTGGTGTCCTCTACATGTCCCTTGCATCTACTAGGAGCTGATGTGTTGTCCAGACTACAGGCCTCAATCAGGACACGCCTGAAGGGGGGATGAAGTTACATACTCCCCTATGTTTGGAAGACTCATCTGAATTGTGTTTTTTTTTTTTTGCCTCTCCTGACGACACTTAATGAAGCAAAAACTTCAAGTTCAATACTGCAGGAAGTACTTGACAGAATCCCTGCATGCCTATGGTCCACAGGACCGGAAGACAACGGTCACTTAAAGGTGCCACCAGTTTCAGTCAAGCTAAAAGAGGGCGCATCATTGCCCTGGAAACCACAATATCCCCAAGAAGAGAATCCTAAACAGAGAACCAGGTACCTGCTGTGGATGCCTTTGACTGCAAAGTACCTCACAGAGGTGGACCTTACAAACGCTTTCTTCAGTGTCCACCCTCACCCCTCCTGCTGGTACCTTTTTGCATTCATCCATGGAAAGAAACGGCAACATACCTAAACAGTTGTGCCACAAGGGGAACAGAACTTTCCAAGCCAGTTTGCAAAAGCTATGGCTATCATCCTTGACACATGACAAGAGAAACACCCGGAAGTGATTCTCTTCCAACATGTTGATGACCTTCTCCTTTGTGCAGCTGACTTACCCCCTGTTAAAGTCACCTCAGAAAGCCTGTTGTGCTATCTTGCCAACCAGGGCTGCAGAGCCTCAAAGCCCAAATTGCAGTGGTGCTCAACACCTGTCATTTTCCTTGGACTAATTTCCTAGTGCAGAGCATGGATTCCAGAAGCCTTCCTACTGATGCTCTGCAATCAGACCCTTCCAGATGTCTCCTGAAGAAATATCTAAGTTTGAGGCCCTCAAGTGTGCCATCTCAGGCGCTAGAGCTCCCAGACTACGACAAAACGCTCAAGCTCTTTGTATCCGAACGTCTGGGACATGCTGCAGGTGTACTCACCCAATCACACAGCATCAGCCTACGCCCCGTAGGATATTATTCCTGTCGGCTGGATGCGGTAGCAAGAGGAGGCCTATTGTGTCTGCGAGCTGGCTTTGCTATACAAGCCTTGCTTGACAAAACTTTGAACTTGGTCCTCGGACACTGCCTCGTTCTGCTTACTCCCCATGACGTTGTTGCCATATTCAACCAAGATCCAGCCGAAACACTAGTCCACTACCAGACACTTGAGACTCCTGTGTTCCCTCCTACTGGACAGCATTACTCTATTAAGTTGTCAAACACTGAACCCTACCACCCTTCTTCCACTTCTCGAGGGGGGAAAGGAGGAGGAGGAGTAGAGTCTTGACTTGTCGCCCCATGACCACACAGGACACGCGGTCACCACTGAAAACACTGTTCTACAAGCTGAAGCCTTACCACCGGTGATGTCTGCACAGGAGGCAGAGCTGTAAGCACTTACTACAGCACGTAAATGGGCAGAGGGAAAAAGAGCCAACATTCATATGGACTCAAGATATGCTTTCAGCATTGCCCATGATTATGGTGTTATCTAGGACAGAGGATTCCTGACGGCTGCAGGAACACCTGTGAAAACTTGATTGATGCCTTGCTTCTCCAAACCCAAATGACTATTCTGAGTAAAGCAAACGACAAAATGAACTCAAAGGAAGCTCGAGGCAATCATCTAGCCAATTCAGCTGCCAAACAGACAGCTGGTGGTCCACGGGAAGTGGACAGCAGGGTGGTAGAAGAAGACCACCCTGTGCTTACCTTACAGACTTTCCCAGTGGACAGAGTTTATCTAAAAGAACTACAGGAAACAACAAGTCCGGATAAGAAGGAAAGCTGGAAACGGAGAGGAGCAACTCTCAGTAATGGACTATTCGAGTGCAACAAGAAGCCTTGTCTACCCAGGAGTATGTACCCAGCCGTGGTGCAATGGGCACATGGAGCTGCCCACTTGACAAAGACTTTTATGAACTCTCTTATCAACAAGTGTTGCACCAAGAGTTACTCCACTGGCCGACAACTTCTGCAGATAATGCATTATCTGCACCAAATGTAACCCAGGATGCACGGGAAAAAAAACACAGAAGAAGCACCTGGCAAAAGCCCTATACCCCATTCCAGAGGATGCAAATTGATCATTCTCAAGTGCCAAGAAGTGGCAGATTCGAAAACGCCCTAGTGGAAGTGGTCACGACTGCCAGGACCACAGCTAAGAAACTACTGAGTGAGATAGTATGTAGATTTGGGGTCCCAGAGGTGATATTGAGAGATCAGGGCCCAGCCTTAACAGCAACCCTTACTAAAGAGATTTGGGCAGCACTGGGGGTTCAGTTGGCACTACACATCCCATACCACCCTCAAAGTAGCGGGAAGGTAGAAAGGATGAATGGGACACTAAAAACAGGATGTTAAAGATGGCCCAAGAGACTAACATGAGTTGGCCAGACAGTTAGCCCATTGCCCTGTTCAGTGTCAGACACACCCCCAGGGGAAACATGCCCTATCCCCTTATGAAATTTTGTTTGGTTCAGCTCCCAGACTTGGTTGTTACTTTCCACAACAGTTACAGTTGCAGTCTGATGTGTTGACTAATTATGTAACCACATTATCACGAGAATTAACCTGAATGCATGTCCAGGTGTTTTCTTCCATTCCAGATCCTGAATTAGATACAGGAACACACCAACTACTGTCTGGAGATACTTGAGCCAAGTTATGATGGTCCATTCCAAGTTTTGCTGACCGCAGCCACCTCAGTCAAGTTGGCCAGGAAGAACACCTGAATGCACGCTTATCACTGCAGGAGAGCGTGTTTTCGGGTGCTGCATATCCTTTTTCTGTTTGATCTAGGGGGGAGGGGCCCAGGAGGTGGCCATCACAAAAAAGATAACATAATTACGTTTTGGTGTAACTCTTCAGGTACACATGTGACCACCTTTACCTTAGATTACTGTGACATAGTACCTTGTCCGTTTGACCCTTCATGGTGATGCCATTGGTACAGTGATATCCCTGACGGTAAGGACATATATGTATGCCACACAGACAGTTACTGGGGACAGAGTTGTGGTTTCTGTGAGGGCCAGTGGGTTGGAACACAGGGCCAGACTAGGCGACCACAGAGTGCATTAGACAAAAAAGATGAAAATAGAAAGCCCCATATCCTAACTGAAGATACCCCTGATACATACACTGACCCAGCACACAGTCAGAGGAGGAAGCGAGCAGCTCTCTCCGGAAGCTTTGACCCTCATGTATACATAGATGCCATAGGGGTCCCAAGGGGGGTACCTGATGAATTTAAAGCCAGGGGCCAGGTAAAAGCTGGTTTTGAGTCTTTGATCCACATAACAACTGTCAGCAAGAATGTAGATTGGATTAACTACATGTCATGGTTATGCAATAGAGTTTGTCGATCAACATACCTGTCTCCATGTGTTCATCTCTAGAGACCAGCTGACCCTCACCTGACTGCTTTTGTAACCTCTCCTCTAAGCATGGCTCCACCCCAGGCCCTATCAGGGAACCCTATATTAACCTGTGCACCGCAAGCCAGCAGTGCTGATCAACCATTGTGTGTTAGCTTCTGTGTGTACTTGCTGTGTTTCATACATCTGATTCCTGTTACCGGCTTTGGCGTGTTCCCGACCATGCCTGTTTGCCTGTGACCCTGAACCTTGGCTTGTCCCTTACTTTCCTTGTTGTTCCAGCCTGCCGCCTCCTTCCTCTTCTCCTGTAGTCTACCGTGAGCGTGAGCTGTGAGACCCTGGGGGCCGCGACCTGGAGCCAGACTACAGCGCAGTCCATCCTTACCATTAAAGGCTCTGGTGAACACCTGCTGGCTCTTAGACTCCGCGCCCTGGGGAATCTATGCTCTAGCTCCCAGTGGGATCTGTGTCAGTGATCCAGTAGACCTGCTTCCTGAACCTCCCAGGGTTCAATCCGCAGCAGTCAACCGTAGGGTCCACTACCTTGCGGTGCACTCCTGATCCCAACGGTGTGCATCTGTCACCCAGCCTCTAGGTGACCTGACACTACACATATTATAACCAACAGATATTTGTAAATTACACTAAAGATGCCCTCCAGGGAATTGCTGACCAGTTAGCCCCCACTTCCTACATGACATTCCAGGACCGGATGGCCTTAGACATGGTGCTAGCTGGGAAAGGGGGTGTCTGTAAAATGATAGAAAAAACGGGAACTTGCTGCACATACATTCCTGATAATACTGGCCCAAATGGTAAGGTTACTTTAGCTATAAAGAAATTAGAAGATCTGTCATTGGAGTTGAAGAAGAACTCAGGTATCACAGGCCCATGGGATCAATACTTCAGCTGGATGAGTGGGTGGCAGAAGGTGCTCGCCCAGATAGGGGTAATGGTATTAATAATCCTGGTTCTTTTAGCCCTGATTATATGCTGTATTCTACCTTTTGTAAAAAAGTTAATGAGCAAGGCTGTAGACAATAACACACCTACATCTCTCCACCAAGAAGAAGAGGACCACCTTATGATGGAAGATGACCAACCCTTCACTCCTCTACAGTCACTCCCTGTCCATAATCTCACAGTCCTATAGGGATTTAGGGATAGATAGCGCCTGACTGCACCTCTCCAGCTGTATGGAGGAGGGAAGTGAACAGTTGCTGCCCAATTCTTTATACAGCCTAAAAGAGTTGCTGAGGAGAAGGGCCAGGCTAAAAGTAGGACCTTTAGTATTAGGGACAGAAAAGAGAAAATAGTCATTTTAGGGGGGATTGTGAAGGAATGTGATGTAGATAATAATAATAGTAATCTGAAAATGTCTATTTTCTTATGTGCATACATATTTTTCTCCTTACTCATTATATAAGTATACAGGTTTGCTCTGTTCCTATATTTTCTCAAGATGGCGGGTACCCCCTACATCCCACACATCAGAAGAACGCGGAACTGAAGATAAAACCAAGGACAGCCAAACCTCGTTATGAAGATTCTCCATTTTCTTTTCTATCTTAACCAATGAGATGTACCTATTAGACTAACATAGCAATGACGTATTTTTGTGTATAAAACATTAGCACCGCCTTGAATAAATTAGAAGTGTAAGAAGTAACGGAGCTGAGCGTGTCTCAGAGTGTTTACTTTTATATGCATGCATATCCACACTTTCCAATTAGAGACAGCAGCAGATAACCTTGGGCTCAATTGGAGCTCTTAATCATTTCCATAACAGGGGCATAAGTGTGTGTGTGTGTGTGTGTGTATATATATATATATATATATATATATATATATATATATATATATATACACACACACACACACACACACAGTGAGTGAGTGAGTACACTCCTCATATTTTTGTATCTTTTATTATATCTTTTCATGTGACAACACTGAAGAAATGACACTTTGCTACAATGTAAAGTAGTGAGGGTACAGCTTGTATAACAGTGTAAATTTGCTGCCCCCTCAAAATAACTCAACACACAGCCATTAATGTCTAAACCGCTGGCAACAAAAGTGATTACACCCCTAAGTAAAAATGTCCAAATTGGGCCCAATTAGCCATTTTCCCTCCTCTGTGTCATGTGACTCGTTAGTGTTACAAGGTCTCAGGTGTGAATGGGGAGCAGGTGTGTTAAATTTGGTGTTATCGCTCTCACTCTCTAATACTGGTCACTGGAAGTTCAACATGTCGCCTCATGGCAAACAACTCTCTGGGGATCTGAAAAAAAGAATTGTTGCTCTACACAAAGATGGTCTAGGGTATAAGAAGATTGGCAAGACCTTGAAACTGAGCTGCAGCACAGGGCCAAGACCATACAGCGGTTTAACAGGACAGGTTCCACTCAGAACAGGCCTCGCAATGGTCAACCAAAGAAGTTGAGGGCATGTGCTCAGAGTCATATCCAGAGGTTGTCTTTGGGAAACAGATGTATTAGTGCTGCCAGCATTGCTGCAGAGGTGTTTAAGGGGTGGGGAGTCAATCTGTTAGTGCTCAGACCATACGCCACACACTGCATCAAATTTGTCTGCATGGCTGTCGTCCCAGAAGGAAGCCTCTTCTAAAGATGATGCACAAGAAGCCTGCAAACAGTTTGCTGAAGACAAGCAGACTAAAGACATAGATTACTGGAACCATGGCCTGTGGTCTGATGAGACCAAGATAAACTTATTTGGTTCAGATGGTGTCAAGCGTGTGTGGCGGCAACCAGGTGAGGTGTACAAAGACAAGTGCGTCTTGCCTACAGTCAAGTATGGTGATGGGAGTGTCATGGTCTGGGGCTGCATGAGTGCTCCTGACACTGGGGAGCTACAATTCATTAAGGGAACCATGAATGCCAACATGTACTGTGACATGCTGAAGCAGAGCATGATCCCCTCCCTTTGTAGACTGGGCCGCAGGGCAGTATTCCAACACGATAATGACCCCAAACACACCTCCAAGATGACCACTGTCTTACTAAAGAAGCTGAGGGTAAAGGTGATGGACTGGCCAAGCATGTCTCCAGACCTAAACCCTATTGAGCATCTGTGGGGCATCCTCAAATGGAAGGCGGAGGAGCGCAAGGTCTCTAACATGCACCAGCTCCGTGATGTCATCATGGAGGAGGGGAAGAGGGCTCCAGTGGCAACCTGTGAAGCTCTGGTGAACTCCATGCCCAAGAGGGTTAAGGCAGTGCTGGAAAATAATGGTGGCCACACAAAATATTGACAATTTGGGCCCAATTTGGAAATTTTCACTTAGGGGTGTACTCACTTTTGTTGCCAGCAGTTTAGACATTAATGGCTGTGTGTTGAGTTATTTTGAGGGGACAGCAAATTTACACTGTTATACAAGCTGTACACTCACTACTTTACATTGTAGCAAAGTGTCATTTCTTCAGTGTTGTCAAATGAAAAGATAAAAGATATAATAAAATAATTACAAAAATGTGAGGGGTGTACTCACGTACTCACTTTTGTGAGATACTGTATATATGTGTGTGTGTGTGTATGTGTATATATATATATATATATATATGTATATATATATATATATATATTTATATATTATGTATTTAATTTTACATAATTCCATAGTTTAGCATCATATATCTGGATAATTAACAGTGCAATTGACTCCCTTTGTTCTAGCTCCCTGTGTGAAAAGCATTGCTATATACCCCCAATGAGTTGAAAATGTAACTGTATTTGTTTGTTCAATGCTTTACAAATATTTTTATTTTATTGATAAATATTTATGATGACATGCTATTAATATATACCTATGTAAGGATTCATGCATTAACTGTCACGGTACTACTAACAGTGAGCCCACAGGCGAGCAGGTGACACGGGATCCCCCAGGGTGTGGAGTCTAAGGGCCAGCCGGTATTCTGCCAGGGACCCCCTCATGAGGGTTTGGGCTTAGCTGCGTGCTGACCCCAGGTCACGACCCCCGGGTTCACCCTGCTTGCTAGGGAAGTACCAGAAGACACTGTCAGACAAGGATGGATGGATGGATGAAGCAAAGGAGAGCTGGATAGCGAGCTAAGGTCAGGGCAGTTCAGAGATCAGTTCACGAGAGGTCAGGTTAAAGCAGGTTACACAAAAGGAGCTCAGAAACAAATGTTGCTCAAACAACCAGAACTGGTCAGAGAGGGATTTAAATAGAGAAGCACATGAGTGGCTGGACAGGAAGTAGCAGCAAGGAATCATATATTAAGCAATAGGTGAGGGCAGCGACACCCATAGCTGCAGAGTGCAGCAGAGCTGAACATAAGCTAGTGGAACAACAGGTGCTAGCCGGACTACAGCAGTAAAGGTGAGACATAGATCAGCTCAGCAGCTGATCTGTGACAGTACCCCCCCCCCCCCCTTACGAGGTCCCCCTACACATCTGGGGGCTGGCTTGGAGGTAAATTTCTGATGGAATTTGGTCACTAAACGTGGGGCTGAGACATCGATGGCAGGAACCCAAGACCTCTCCTCCGGACCATAACCCTTCCAATCAGATAGAGTAGCCTCCGTCGGGAGTACTTGGAGTCCAATATTTCTTTAATCTCATACTGATCCGTGGTATCAGTCACGGGAGCGGGGTGAGAAGAAGGGCGAGAGAAGTGATTGAGGCCTGTGCAGGGAGACATGGAAGGCGTTGGGTATCCTGAGATGAGAGGGCAGACGGAGCTTGAAAGCAACTGGATTGATCTGATGAAGAATAGGAAATTGACCAATGAAGCGAGGGGCAAATTTCATTGAGGGCACCCGGAGTCAGATGTGCTTGGTAGAGACTCTATGGTCAGGCAGGAACTTAGGAGCCGCACGGCGATGACGATCTGCTGCCTTTTTATGCCTGGAAGCAGCTATATGAAGATTCTCAGAGATTTCTTTCCAGATTGAGTTGAAGGACCTTTCAGTTTCAGCTGCTGCTGGTACAACAGAAATGGGAACAGGAAAGAGAACAGATGGATGCTGCCCGTAAACAGTAAAGAAGGGAGTTTTTCCAGAACTGGCATTGGAATGATGGTTTAAGGCAAACTCTGCCCAGGGCAAAAGGTCCACAGATGAAAAAATCCAATTTAATCCCAAAGGAGCTGGCCAAGGCTATCCAAAACCGAGCAGTAAATTGAACTCCTCTGTCAGAGACGATATATGAAGGCATCCCATGAAGACGAAAGATCTCCTTAATGAAAGTTGTGGCAAGATTGGGAGCAGAAGGTAGGCCTGGGAAAGGAATCAAGTGACACATTTTGGAGAACCGATCCACCACTACCCAGACGACTGTAGAACCTGTTGAGGGGAGGAGGTCTGCGATAAAATCCATGGAAATACAACGCCAAGGTATATCGGGAACTAGTAAGGGTAAAAGCAACCCAGCAGGGGTGGACGTGGAAGATTTAGATAGTACACAAACTTGAACGTATTCCTTGACATCCTTACGAAGAGAAGGCCACCAATAATGACACTGAAGAAAGTCACAAGTACGAGGTATGCCAGGATGTCCAGAGAACTTGGAGTCATGTGCCCAAGCAAGGAGTTTGGGACAAAGAGCGGGAACTACAAAAGTTTTACATGGAGGAGGCTGCGTACACTGGAGCTGAGTAGTGGCTAGAATACGATGCGGAGGGATGATGGGACCAGGATCTAAGTGATTCTCAGAATCGTTGACATCAAATAACCTGGACAAGGCATCGGCTCGAAGGTTTTTGGCACCTGGTACGGAAAATAATGTTAAATTTGAAGCGGGTGAAAAAGAGGGCCCAGCGAGCTTGACGTGGGTTCAAGTGTTTCGCGGATTGTAAATACTGCAGATTTTTATGATCAGTATAGATGGTAATACAATGGGGAGAACCCTCTAGAAGTTGTCACCAATCTTGAAGAGCTAGTTTAATAGCGAGTAGCTCACGGTCCCCAATGTTATAGTTCTTCTCTGCATCAGAAAACTTCTTGGAAAAGAATCCGCAAGGCTAAGACTTGCCCTTCTGAGCTTGGAGTAGGACGGCACCGACTCCTATTGAAGAGGCATCAACCTCCAAAGAAAAGGGTTTTGTAATGTCCGGACTTAGGAGAATTGGGGTGGAGAGGAAGGCTGCCTTGAGTTTGAGGAAAGCATCAATGGCTTTGGGGGACCAGAGTCGGGCATTGACACCCTTGCAGGTGAGAGATGTAATAGGGGCCACCAAGGTGGAGTAGTTACGAATGAATTGGCAATAGTAATTGGTGAAACCCAAAAAGTGTTAGGTGGCTTTAAGACCAGAGGGCTGGGGCCACTCAGAGATGGCCCGAAGTTTGGCTGGGTCCATGAGGAGGCCCTGTGATGAGATTATGTAGCCCAGAAATGGAACTTGTGTTTGTTCAAATAGACATTTTTTCAATTTTGCATATAGACAATTGTCCCATAGATGCTGTAGCACAGCTTTCACATGAAGAAGATGGGTAAGTAAGTCTGGTGAGAAAATAAGAATATCATCCAGATATACAATAACACAGACATACAGAAGGTTGCGGAAGATCTCATTAACCAAATTTTGAAAGACTGCTGAGGCATTGCATAAGCCATCACAAGGTATTTATAATGTCTGTCCATGATGTTAAAGGCAGTCATCCATTCGTCTCCTTCCCGGATTCTTATTAAAGCGGGGGTCCACCTATCTATCTGTCAGGAAATGTTCCATCCGCTGGTAAGACCTGTTATTTGGCATGCAGTACTGAGGTCCACCAGCAGGTGTCTCCTGGCAGTTTGGAACTGTCAGGAGAGCTTTTCCCTGTTAATAGTATATCATCTTTGGGCCGCAGTACTGGCGTCCACCAGCGGATGGATCCTGGCAGTGTGGAGCAGACAGTACCTCCTACAATCAGGTGTCACTTGAGGCCAATCACAGGCCTATAAATACCCAGCAAACATTCACATGTTTGCCTTGATTTCTTCAGTGCCTCCTGACCTGCTAGCAAGCTGATCCTGTGCCCTGATCCTGTGCCCTGATCCTGTGCCCTGATCCTGTGCCCTGATCCTGTGCCCTGATCCTGTGCCCTGATCCTGATCCTGTCTCCCTGTCTCGGACCTTATCCTGTCCCACCTGTTACCTTGCATCCCTGCCTGCAGTCTGACCCATCCATCCTCTCCCTGTCCTGTGTTCCATACCCCATATGCTGACCTCCCTGTATATGACCTTGGCTTGGCTTACGTTTATGTCTCTGGAACATCCCCTGCCCATCTGCTGATCTGCTGTGTATGACCCTGGCCTGGCTATTGTTTATGAACCTGGTATTTCCCATTTATTGCACTTATCTGTCTGTTGTTATTTGTGGGTCTCTGTCTGTGGTTGGTTATTGCACTGTGTCATATTGGAGTTGGTTGTATTATATTACTCACTTTCTTTAATAAATTATTATATTTTCACTTATATACGTTTGGGTGTCCTCTGTCGCAGATCACACGGTTCTGGTCACACCTGTTCATGACAGTAAATCAAGGCCATCTCTGACCAGAAGTGACTGCGCAGAGGAACCATTGTAGTGCTATTAAAATGCAATCAGAAACAGTTGTTCTCCTTGCCTCACTGGTGTTGGAGGATAACAATTACTGTCGTCTGGTATTGAAAGAGTGGGCCAGGGATCAGCTCCTGGAGTGTATCCGTCTGGCCCATTCTCTGGTTGATCAGGGTAGATTACTGTTTGAAAACGTTCAGCCCCTGATACAGGTGTGTGCTGAGCTAGCCTTGTCTAGCAGTCCTAAAGGAAGTGATGATTTTTCTCCCCCCTTCAGTAGTGATCAGGTGGAGTCTCTGGTATGGCTGTTGGAGGATGATGCTGTATACTTTCTGGAGCATTATTCAGCTTGTCCTAAACAGGTGCTAGTGGATTGTATAGATTCGGTGCAGTCCCTGGTTAGACAGGCAGTATGTGAACCCACGTTTGTTCAACCTGTACTACAGGCATGGTCAGACTTATTATCTCCAGCTTCGGTCAGCTCTGCACAACCCAGACCTGCTATTAGACACCTGCCTGCCCAGGAGTCTTTTTTCCCTTCACCCATGGCAACCTCTGTTTCGGCCCAATATACCCTGCTTCCCACCAAATATCGATACCCTGTCCCTACCCGCTGCACCTATCCTGCATTCAACCCACCTGCCTCTTCTCAGCTGTCCACAAACCCACAGGAACTTCCTCTAGCTACTGTTACCTCTTCTCTGCCATATCCCAATCCTCCTTTCCAGTCTGCTGCACCCCTCACCTACAGAGCTTCAGTGGCTAAGCCAAAGAAAAAACGAAAGTTTTTTCCAACCAAGACGATCCTGCCAGTGACTCAACCTGCCTCCGCACCAGCTAATCCAACCCATACCATCATGCCAGTGTCCAATCCTGCCTCCCCGCCAGCTGATCTGTTCCAGCCTGATGTGTTCCTGTGTGCCGCCCAGCCTGATATTCCGATGCCTGCTGTTGTGCCAGTACCTGCTGTTCTGCCTGATGTGCCAGTGTCTGTGCCTGCTGCCCGGTTTGAAGTTCCAGTACCAGCTGCCCGGTTTGAAGTTCCAGTACCAGCTGCCCAGTCTGAAGTTCCAGTACCAGCTGCCCGGTTTGAAGTTCCAGTACCTGCTATCCAGTCTGATGTACCTGCTGTTCAGCCTGTTGTGCCAGTACCTGCTGTTCTGCCTAATGTGCCAGCACCTGTTCCCACCGTCCAGTCTGAAGTTCCAGTACCAGCTGCCCGGTTTGAAGTTCCAGTACCTGCTATCCAGTCCGATGCACCTGCTGTTCAGCCTGTTGTGCCAGCACCTGCTGTTTTGCCTGATGTGCCAGTGCCTGCTGCCCAGTCTGAAGTTCCAGTACCAGCTGCCCGGTTTGAAGTTCCAGTACCTGCTATTCAGTCCACTGCACCTGCTGTTCTGCCTGATGTGCCAGCACCTGTGCCCACTGTCCAATCTAAAGTTCCAGTACCGGCTGACCGGTTTGAAGTTCCAGTACCTGCTATCCAGTCTGATGTACCTGCTGTTCAGCCTGTTGTGCCAGTACCTGCTGTTCTGCCTGATGTGCCAGCACCTATGCCCACTGTCCAGTCTGAAGTTCCAGTATCAGCTGCCCGGTTTGAAGTTCCAGTACCTGCTATCCAGTCCGATGTACCTGCTGTTCAACCTGTTGTGCCAGTACCTGCTGTTCTGCCTGATGTGCCAGCACCTGTGTCCACTGTCCAATCTAAAGTTCCAGTACCGGCTGACCGGTTTGAAGTTCCAGTACCTGCTATTCAGTCCACTGCACCTGCTGTTCTGCCTAATGTGCCAGCACCTGTGCCCACCGTCCAGTCTAAAGTTCCAGTACCAGCTGCCTGGTTTGAAGTTCCAGTACCTGCTATCCAGTCCGATGCACCTGCTGTTTTGCCTGATGTGCCAGTGCCTGCTGCCCAGTCTGAAGTTCCAGTACCAGCTGCCCAGTTTGAAGTTCCAGTACCTGCTATCCAGTCCGATGTGCCTGCTGTTCAGCTTGTTGTGCCAGCACCTGCTGTTCTGCCTGATGTGCCTACTGCCCAGTCTGAAGTTCTAGTACCTGTTGTCCAGCCTGATGTCCCGGTGCCTGCCCTCCAGCCTGATGTCCCGGTGCCTGCCCTCCAGCCTGATGTCCCGGTGCCTGCCCTCCAGCCTGATGTCCCGGTGCCTGCCCTCCAGCCTGATGTCCCGGTGCCTGCCCTCCAGCCTGATGTCCCGGTGCCTGCCCTCCAGCCTGATGTCCCGGTGCCTGCCCTCCAGCCTGATGTCCCGGTGCCTGCCCTCCAGCCTGATGTCCCGGTGTCTGCCCTCCAGCCTGATGTCCCGGTGTCTGCCCTCCAGCCTGATGTCCCGGTGTCTGCCCTCCAGCCTGATGTCCCGGTGTCTGCCCTCCAGCCTGATGTCCCGGTGTCTGCCCTCCAGCCTGATGTCTCGGTGTCTGCCCTCCAGCTTGATGAGCCCGCTGCCCAGCTTGAAGTGCCCGTGCCTTTTGCCCAGCTTGAAGTGCCCATGCCTGTTGTGCCACCACCTGTTGTTCTGCCTGTTGTGCCACCACCTGTTCTGCTTAATGCCATGGACTATGGACAATTACAACCAATTGGAGCGTCCGGAGGCCGCTCCTTTGAGGGGGGGTACTGTCAGGAAATGTTCCATCCGCTGGTAAGACCTGTTATTTGGCATGCAGTACTGAGGTCCACCAGCAGGTGTCTCCTGGCAGTTTGGAACTGTCAGGAGAGCTTTTCCCTGTTAATAGTATATCATCTTTGGGCCGCAGTACTGACGTCCACCAGCGGATGGATCCTGGCAGTGTGGAGCAGACAGTACCTCCTACAATCAGGTGTCACTTGAGGCCAATCACAGGCCTATAAATACCCGGCAAACATTCACATGTTTGCCTTGATTTCTTCATTGCCTCCTGACCTGCTAGCAATCTGATCCTGTGCCCTGATCCTGTGCCCTGAACCTGATCCTGATCCTGTCTCCCTGTCTTGGACCCTATCCTGTCCCACCTGTTACCTTGCATCCCTGCCTGCAGTCTGACCCATCCATCCTCTCCCTGTCCTGTGTTCCATACCCCATATGCTGACCTCCCTGTATATGACCTTGGCTTGGCTTACGTTTATGTCTCTGGAACATCCCCTGCCCATCTGCTGATCTGCTGTGTATGACCCTGGCCTGGCTATTGTTTATGAACCTGGTATTTCCCATTTATTGCACTTATCTGTCTGTTGTTATTTGTGGGTCTCTGTCTGTGGTTGGTTATTGCACTGTGTCATATTGGAGTTGGTTGTATTATATTACTCACTTTCTTTAATAAATTATTATATTTTCACTTATATACGTTTGGGTGTCCTCTGTCGCAGATCACACGGTTCTGGTCACACCTGTTCATGACACTATCGTTTTTTTTTTTTTGGAGTTCATTCACAAACTTTTCTTCTCATGATTATCTACTCACATGTTCTGTGTAATAAGTCCGCCTGTGTCCGATTTCCTTGTAAAGAATAACTTATAAAATTCACTGAAGGCGGTTTCCATCTTCATTGTGGGCATTTGAAGCCCACAAGCATGTATTTCCTGGATGCGGTGAATGCTGTGCTCCCAGCATTCACCGAGATGTTGTGATGACGCTGTTGCACAATGCATGCTGGGAAGCCTGAGACTAGCTCCCAGGGGACTGTGGGAGGTCTGGGAGAGGCTAGAAACACGCCTACTCCCATGGGAGGAAAACCAGGAAGTGCTAAGAAGATTAGAAAAAAAAAAAAAAAAGGTAATTACGGCGATTTAAATTTTTTTACACAGCATGTCAGCATCTAGGCAAGGAAGAGAATGCATAGAGATAATGTTCAAAATTTGGGTGGAACCCTGCTTTAAATTTTAGGCCCCTCTAAGATCCAGTTTGGTAAAAACATGAAAACCTCGCAGTCTGTCAAAGAGTTCCGAAATTAACGGAAGAGGGTATCGGTTCTTCACGGTGATGGCGTTAAGGCCCCTGTAGTCGATGCATGGACATGAGTGAGTGAACCATCTTTTTTCACTATAAATAAGAACCCAGCTCCGGCAGGTGAGTTTGATTTTCTGGTGAAACTCTTTTGCAGGTTTTCCTGAATGTATTCAGACATGGCTTGTGTCTCGGGGATAGATAGAGGGTAGGCTGGTAGGCTGGAGGCTGGAAAGTTTAAAGTGGATGGAACACTGAATAACGAAGCCCCAACAAGCCTTAGGGTTGCCAGAAAAATGAGGTGGCGACGGCAGATGAAGACAGGGATTGCCAGGTGTAGCGGGTAACACGGGAGCAGCTGAAGCAGAAGCAGGAACGGGAGGAGCTGACGTTGCAGCGAGTTGCAGACGATCCAGACGGGAGGCAAGATCCGGAAGAACCAGCATTTTTTACTCTTGATTTGCTTGCTGGGAGTTAAGTCTCTGAACTAGATGTTGCATTTGATCCTCGGTCAGTGGCCGATTCTTGGAGGCGCTCATGGCTTGAGCAAACTGTCATGGTACTACTTACAGTGAGCCCACAGGCGCGCATGTGACATGGAATCCCCCAGGGCGTGGAGCCTAAGGGCCAGCCGGTATTCTGCCAGGGACCCCCTTACAAGGGTTTGGGCTTAGCTGCATGCTGACCCCAGGTCATGACCCCCCAGTCCTCCCTGCTCGCTAGGGAAGTACCAGAAGACACTGTCAGACAAGGATGGATGGATGAAGCAAAGGACAGCCGGATGGCGAGCCAAGGTCAGGGCGGGCTGCAGACAACGTAATCAGAACAAGCCGAGTTGGAACACAAGTTAGTGGAACAACAGGTGCCAGCTGGCCTACAGCAGTAAAGGTGAGACACAGATCAGCTCTGCAGCTGATCTGTGACATTAACATCTGTATACAGTGTGTATTCAATTCCTATCTATGTATTTATATAATCTATACAGTACTAATTGATGCTTCATCTGTAGAATTCACACATCATACTGTGCTATCTTCAAGGCCCTGAGGAAGCGGCACTGTCCGCGAAACACGTAGGCCATATTTCTATTAATTGTTGGGGATCTGCACACCCTGAATTCAAACCTAATCGTACAAACTGTAATGTACTTTTTTCAACTGTTTTTATAGTAAATAAAATTGTTTATCTTTTCATAAGTTAGTTATTGTATTTCATTTGTTTACACTTCTCAGAGGCACAATTAAAGTCCCATCCAGTTCCATATATTTTTTGAAACATAGTTGCATATCTTCCTGGGATGATGCCTCTGTAGAAGTATTAGTATTCCACGTTCACCCCACCCCTACATACAATGTAAGGAGGGATTTACACTAACCACTAATGTAAGGGGAACATTCACACTGGCCACTAGTGTGAATGAAAGGACTCTACACCAAGCCCCAATGTAATGAGAAGATTTACACTATCCCCCAATGTAACTGAGACATTTAGCCTGCGCTCACATTTGTGTGTCGGGAGCGCATGCAAAATCCCTTTCCTGACACCACAGAAACGTGCTGCCCTTTAGCAGATACACAGCAGTGCCATTAATTCTTACTGACACCCTCACGCATCTGCTGACATGTTAGCAAATGTGTGATTTTGAAAAAGGGTTTGGGACTTTCTTCAGCATTTCTAGCGCTTAGAGCATCCCATTGAAATAATTGGGCTGCCCTAAATGCTACCTACATGTTTATCCACCCTGTCAGTACACCTTTGCATCCTAAAACCCCTGCTAACCTCTGCACCCCAAACCTCCCCCATCCACTCCAACCCTCCACTCCTTTAACTCTACCTGCCTCCTCTGCTCATCTTTGCACCCACCTTCCTTACCTCTATACATCCCATCCTTGCTCACCTGTGCACCCCAAACTGTAATTCTTTCTCTGCCTACCTCTGCACATCCCCCACTACCCCCCCTCCCTCCACCAATTTGCTTACCTTTGCAGAACAGGCGGATGTTCGGCTTAATGACTACCGTTGCGGGCAGGACTTTCAAGCATGCCCCTTTACCTCTCCAGTGGGCAGAATTCAGTATAGGTGATGGTGGATATGACTTCAGGGGGGCATAATATACATATGAATGCTGACTTTATTTACATATCAATGCTGCCGGTATTTACATATGAACGCCAGTTATTTACATGTAAACACAGGGTCTGCAGGTGAGTCACCCATACACAATAGGGCAGAGCTGGGCAGCATTAGTAGCAGCACTTCACACTGAGATATTGGGGACACAGCACAGGACTAAAACTTCAAGGGAATTTAAACCAGGATAGTTGGCAAAAATGAGGCAGCTGCTTTGGGCCCCACAAAAATGACACGGCCCAGGGCAGCTGCCCCTTTTGCCCTGCCTTAAAGAAGGCCCTGATTGTGTTAAAGCTTTCACTAATGGTCAAAAAACTCTCATTTAACCCAAATCATATCTGAGAGATATTAAATCTCAAATTTAGTATACGGAAAAAAGACTGCATGGGAGGTCATCATATGTCTGGTCAAGCATGTGGTGCCCAAGCGGCTGCTGTTGTGGCCACGCTTGATCCGCTTCAGACAGGTTGCAAACAGCAATGGTGCGATCTGCTGCACGTGTCCAAAAAGGCCCACACCAAGGAAATTTTCAAAATCAGCGGGGAGTCAGCAGCGCCCTGCACCTGCGGAGCTCTGCGGTGAATGCAGTAGGGTGGCTGCCCTTAAGCTACCCCCTAGAGGACATCCTGCCTTGTTGGAGTTGTGCCTCCTCCTCCTCCTCTATTCAATCAGGCACCTAAGTAGAGTAAGTGACCTCATCATCCCCTCCCTCCTCGTCACTGGAGCAAACTTGGCACTATGCTGCAGCTGGGGGAACATGACTGCCAATTTCTTGTCCTTCTTGGGCACTCCCTCTCTCTAGGCTCATGTTACTCCCTTCCTCAACCTGGGAACCAACATCGGAGCCTTCAGATCGCTGTGCATCCTCCAGCAGCATGTACCCGACACCGTGGTGGAATAGTTCGGGGGATTCCTCCGTGCATGATGGTTGGGCTACGGAAGGAGTGACTGTGGACAAGGAGCCAGTGGAAAAGGCCACTTTGGCAGCTGTATAGGAAGGAAAACTACTCTGAGCCTGGGTGACAGAGGATGAGGAGGATAAGGACGGCTTTGTTTTCCACTCCACCAACTCTTCTGCATGTTCTAGCTCAATAACACGGCCAGCAGCAGAAAAAAAGGACAAGTGTGCCCCATGGCCACTGGCAGAGAGGATGCATTATGTCCATGACCAGCACTGTTGACTGTAGACACAGAGCCTGCTTGCCCTCTTTTAGTGGCCTGTGAGCGTCTGCCTCTCCTTGATGGCCTTCTGGACATTATGTATATTTTGTTTTGCAGCACTACACTGTAATGTATACTGTGTACACCACCAGAAAAGTAGTAGCAACTGCACTACGGCTGCACTGTATTGTAATTACGATTTTTGATCTAATATTTCACAGCAGGGCCCATTCCTGCACTCAACAAGAGTATCTGTGAGGCTTTACAGTGTGAACGCGTGTAAGCAAGTCCGTTGCGTCGGAACTCCGTCGAAAGTCCGTCAAAAAGTCCTTCGGAGTTCAGACTGTCATGTGTACACGGCATAAGAAAAATGTACCTGTTCCAGATTCAACTTAAGAACAACCCTACAGTCCCTATTTTGTTTTTAACCAGGGGACCGCCTATATACTGCTGCTGTTCCTGGGGGCCCCACTCTTTTTTTTTTTTTTTTAATTTGGGTGTGGGGTTAACCTTAATATAAATAATCAATACCAGACCCAAAGGGCCTGGTAATGGGCTGGGGGGGGGGGGGGGGGGGGCAACATTACATTACAGCCGCAAGCAGTTTTAAATTACTTTTTTTCCTTTAGAAAAGTCATTTTGTGCAGGGACTGTTCTAAACACGGGAAAAATGCGCCACTTTACAGGCATACTATAGAAACCACTCAGGCACAATATTTAAGGAATATTACACTTTTATTGTTTCACTTTAAGCATTATTAAAATCACTGCTCCTGAAAAAACGGACGTTTTAAAAACTTTTTTTTGCATTGATACATGTCCTCTGGGGCAGGACCCAGATCCCCAAACACTTTTATGACAATAACTTGCATATTAGCCTTTAAAATTAGCACTTTTGATTTTTCACGTTCGAGTCCCATAAACTTTAACGGGGTTCGCGTGTTCACACAAATTTTTGGTCTGTTCGCATGTTCTGCCGTGAACCAAACCGGGGGGTGTTTGGCTCATCCCTAATTGGCATATAAGGGTAAGACAATAGGGTGGTTGTCAAGTCTTCCATGTTTTCCCTTCCTCGTTGGGTGCCAAGCAAGGGTCACATGACAGGCCTACCACAAAGGGGAGTCGTTGGGCTACGCCTGGTGTTGAACGGAGTCACTAGCCCTTGCACATGGAGTAACACTTTGCCCGAAGGCATGCTCCTCAATGCCTGGGACCTGGTGGAAGCCAGGGTTTTGTGAAGAATCAAACATTAAAGCAGCCTCCCAGCTCAGAGATGAGCCACATATGTGCAGTATCCAAAGTACGGTGTTCCTCCATAAGCTGATTTGTCCCATGTCCTACATACTCTGTCCACTCCACCAGTCAGAGTACCTCTTTTTATCTCACTCCCAGTAACAGAATGAGGTCTCGATGAGCACATAGGTGAAAGCATACATGAGGTCTGCGCTAACTTTTTTCTCTTTCCGTACCTAGTGACCAGGCCATAGATCTCTGTAATACTAGTCTACTCCCATAGATTGGCAGATATGAACAACTTTGGATGGAGCCAGAGGACCGTCCCCCCCCTTCCTACCAGAGAACCTGTCACCTAGCCAGGTACCATGCCAGTAATTGGTTGCTGTTCTTCCTTGTGGTTACTCATAGCAACTACCTCTTCCTTCTTGTCTTGTTAAATGAACCTCTGGTGTTACACACACCCCATATTGTGGTTATGGACCCAAGTTCTCTAGTAATATGCCAAGACCTCACATGCAGCCTTGATTAACTTCAGACCATGCTCTGAGCAGTTGAATCAACTTTTACTGTAAACTTGGCACAACATGTATAACATGCAATAACATCTTTCTCCTAACTAAACCTACCTGTGGCTGCCCCAGATTAACTGCACAGGTGAAGTCTCTTGGGGAAAAGTCCATACTTGGCAATGCTCGAACAGAGAAGTGCATGTTCTTGGGGTCTTCAGGCAAATCAGCGTTCCAGAGCAGACCACAGGTTCTATCAAGTCCCTAGTTACATGTTGTCCCCATGAGTTTCACCAAGTGTTCCCAATATATGGTGTTTTGTAGGCAAATACAAGTCTCTAGTAATCCCTTTTCAGTAATATTTAATGTATACAGGAAGATATAGTGCAAGCTTTTATTAAAAGAGTAATGGTTACAGTATCAATAGGAAAGTTTCTTCCATGTTATTAGCAAAGAGGGATTTACATATATCATTTCTTACTCATTCCAACAGATTCTCAATATGTCTCCATATAGTATTTACATGCATGGCAATGTTAAATAACTTCCTTAGTCCCCAGACACACAGAGGAGGAGAACCGGTTCCCCTACCAGTGCGGCAGGGATCAGTCCTCTCCTCCTCCATATACAGAGATGAGCCTAACTGCCATGGGTTCAGCGAACTTCAAAGACGTTCCGATGCCAAACTCAAACCCCACTGATATTCAATTTAAAAATGCCCATTCTCTGGGTTAATAGGCAAAAGGTTGTCAATAGAATAGCAATAATATGTTCCTGATAAAAATACATATCAGACCCTTAATTTGAGTATGTGGCCTGGCTGGCCAGAGGAGGAGGAGGGTTGACAAATGTGTGGCCATACCTGAACCATACCAGGCCACATGCCCTTAAAAGGGGGGTGTCTTGTCAGGGAGATTTCCCTGGCAAAGCACCTTGTCCCTATGTTGACAAGGATAATGGCCTCTTCCCCACAACTCTGGCCAGTGGTTGTGGAGGTCTGTGGGTGGGGGGCTTATCAGAATTTGGAAGCCCACTTTAAATACTGCCGCCCCCTACATGAATGACTACCCCTACTCAGTCACAAAAAAAATGTAACCTAGAAATAAAGACAACCAAATGTTATACATGCCCTTTTTTAAAAAAAATAAAAGTTCCCAAAAAAGTCCCTCATTGCAAATCTATTGCCAATCATGATGCCTGTCGCCTGACAACTTACTGAAATTAAAAACCTGACAGATTCGGAACACACGACTAATCCCTTTGGTCAGGGGCGTTGTTAGATCTGCAAAAGATCTGGGGCTAGAGCCCATAGCAGCGGTCACCAACCTTTTTGCATGCCCGCGGGGGGGGGGGGGGGTGTTGGGGGGAGACCTAAGCAACTTGTCACAGGTGATGGCTGGTGTTGGCGCTTCAATCATCATGGCACCATGGTTGATATGGTGTCAGGGTGATTAAAGTGCATTATTTCTATTGTTACATTCTAATATATAATGAAGTGGTTCAACTCACCATACTGCAGAATCAGTGGGAGCCCTGGGCGTGTCACTTACCACATCTCCTACCACCATTTGCAGATTGCCACATCGCCTGCCACCATTTGCAGATTGTCACTTGCCACATCTCCTACCACCATTTGCAGATTGTCACTTGCCACGTCTCCTGGAGCTCCACGATGACAGGAAGCAAGTGACCTCCACTCCACCGTGCTGTGAGGGTGGAAGAGCGCTGATGTGTGACGGGCAGTGAGAGATGATGTCATCTCTCTGCTGCTTGCCGCACCTCGCTCCTAAATTGAAGAGGCCCGGCTGTGAAGAGCGCTGATGTGGAGCAGGCAGAGAGAGATGTCATCTCTGCTCGTCTGCCCGCTCGCTTCTCTCTTCTCCTCCAACCTCTCTCATGCAGCCAGCCTGCAACCCGCTGGTTAGGCAGGGACCCTGCAGCAAGAGACTCGGGGCTATGGACCCCATATCCAGGGCTATAGCCCCAATAGCCATCCCCCTAGCAACGCCCCTACCTTTAGTGCTGCTCACCGAATGACAGCACTCTGAGCTGTCATTGGATTTATAAGGGACAGGATAGCGATAGTAGTGGCATTATTGACCAAATATGGCCAGTGTCAAATATGGTCAATGCCATTGCCCAAATATGGCTAGTGACCATATTTTTGGGAATAATGTCACTGCTATCCCCATCCCTTTCATGGCCAGGGATTCCCAGTCATGCAAACAATGTGACAGTAAAAGCGACAGTTGCTAATTCCAGCACCCCCTACTTTCTTGGGAACCACTGACAACAGGAAGCTGTTATATATAGAAAAATTAGATACACTGCTTCTATTTATAAAGCTTGGCTCTCGCCTCACAAGGAGCCAGACTGGCAAAAGTACAAGTGTCCGAACACCTGAACAACCAAGGTTTGGTCTGAAGCTAGGTTTGGACTGAACCGTTGGCTCCACTACACATGTTGCATGAGTTGCCATCCCTGTCAAGACTCTAGTCACTTCTTCCACTAACTAACTGCCCAATAAGAGAGGGGGAAAGGATGGGAAATCAGCCTAACTGGCAGCACTCACATCCCTCCCCCGCAGTCAGAGGGTGATGGCAGGCACGGCAAGATAGTAGGATCCATGATCATCCACATATTGTTTTCCATCTTCCCACTGGAAAGGCCCCTCCATCCCCCTGGGATAGCCAGGCTCTCCTCATGGTCTATAAATGCATTAGTTGAGTTACAACAATGGCAATTACATCAGGCATTTCTTCCATTTAATGTTAAAAAGTGATACTGTGCTGTTACACTTGTGTAAAATATAATGCTATGCATAGTTATGGTAATATTTATATAATTCGTTATTATATTGCCACCTTGTGGTTGTTTTATTGCACCATATTTTTTATGTGCCCCTCCTATACTTGTGATGTTTTTCTTGTTCCTGCTTCATTATGCTTATAGAATAAGGGATAGCTACTTCTGTCTAGGCCTTTTAGGCTGGGTTCACACTTATGCAAATTGAATGCGGGTTTCCCCACATTCAAGTTGCATGACAGAAGAGTGTGGCTGGCTCTTAATGGAGCCGGTTCTCACATCTCCGGGGCGGCGGAGCGCACAGCAGAAGGGTCCTGAGAGTCTTTGGCTCTGTTTCATGTCCGAATTCAGGCAAAAATTCGGACCTGAAACAGTGAATGGGGACGCACCGGACCCCCTGCTGAGAGCCGCTCCGCACATAGTGTGAACCCAGCCTCATGCAACCTCCTGGCATCCGGGAATACATTGCCATGTTTTGACCTTCAAATACCATTTTTCAATCATCTACTGCATCCTGTTGTCTACTGTAACTGCTGTAATCAATAAATATCTCATAGATGGAAAAGACATGTTTGGTGAGTTCAGCTATCTGATAAAGATTGTCCATGGTGATTGTATCTGCTTATACAGGCCAGGCATAGAGGTCTCAGCAAGGGATAAGTCACTATTACAACAGTTGGAGTCAGAATGGTCAAACATTGTGGTAGATTTCTTACAGCCTGTTGTGTATATGTGTGTGTCTGCAATCAAGCTCAGTGCCATCCGCCATCTTGTGAAAGCACATGGTCACACAAGCTTACTGCACTTCACCTGTGAATGTTGAAAACTGTTTCTCTGCAATGGATTGTGTTATCCTACCTGTCTAAGCTGCTGTTGGTCTTCTAAGGCTGGATTCACACCTATGCATTTTTAGTGCTTTATGCATTTTGCAGATTTGTACTACAGTCCATTTACCATGGTTTCCTATGGAACACGTTCTGTAGTGCAAATCTGCAAAATGCAAAAAGTACTAAAAATGCATAGGTGTGAATCCAGCCTAAAAGAGACAGTAACAATTTTTTGCAAAACTTGAAAAATGTCTAGACAAGGCTCCGAGTGCTCTTTTATAACTTAATCTACACCAATACATCATGCCTCTGACCACACTGATGCACAGGGTGCAGATTCTCCAGATATCGCAGAACAAAGTGTAAGACCCAAACGAACAATAATACCACCATAGAAACTTAGAGAAAACTACAAAAACACTAGCGATGAGTTCTCCAGCAATCTGTCAGATCTGTGGGACAAAACGACATACATGTCAGTCTTGCTGTGCTTTAATCAAGCAGCTGAATTAGGAAACTCTACAGATCGCCTATCTGCAGCATACGAATGCTACCAGCCCTTGTCTGCAAAATACACAGCTTTCTTAAAGGAGTCTAATATAGAGGGCTCTTTAGCAGAACTAAGACAGATTAACTAAACCAACAAAGAGATCTCTTGCAATATGCTAAGGATAAGGCAGAACTCCGCATTGCTAAACTACAGGAGACCAGATCTCATAAATCCACACTTACAAAGCTCACAGCACAATCTTCTAGATCCTCTAGCTACAGAGGCTCAACTTTAAGCGACAAGCTAATAGAGGCCCATGCAAGTCGGTAAGCAGATAAAGTGCAAAGCTTCTTTGCCAGAAAGGAAGCTGAAATGGAAGCTCAAAGAAAAGCTCTTTAAGTAGAGATAGAAGCTTGGAGCAAAGCTCACCAAGCAGAGATGGCAGCTCATCAAGCAGAGATGGCAGCTCAGAGCAAAGGTCACCAAGCAAAGGCAGAAGCAGCTGCCATAGCAAGGATGAAGGTCCTTGAACAAGCAATGGGAGATAGTACTAGTTCAGATGGTTCTATTCCAGCAGAACTGGAAGATCCAGTTGAACGCACCAGTGAATATGTGCTAAGGCATAGTGTTTCCAATCATACAGAATCATCTCCTGTACCGCTTACAGGAGATAACTTACAGGAGATTACTGTTTGGGCTCTCAACACAGAGACCTCCAACCTGCACAACCCTGAGCCTCTTCAAGTTCACAATGCAAGTGCACCTATACAGCAAACCACATCACCTCCTGCCAATGACAAGGTGGCTCCCAGTGACAAGCCACAGTTTAACCGGTTCAATACAGGGCATTTTCACCCCCTTCCTTCCCAGACCAATTTTTAGTTTTCAGCGCTGTCGCACTGTAAACGACAATTGTGCGGTCGTGCAACGCTGTACCCAAACGAAATTGACGTCCCTTTTTCTCCACAAATAGAGCTTTCTTTTGGTGGTGTTTGATCACCTCTGAGGTTTTTATTTTTTGGCTCTATAAACAAAGGAAGAGCGATAATTTTGAAAAAAAAAATACAATATTTTATACTTTTTGCTATAATAAATATCCCAATTTTTTTTTTTAAAAAACTAATTTTTTCCTCCGTTTAGGCCGATACGTATTCTTCTACATATGTTTGGTAAAAAAAAAAAAAAAAATCACAATAAGCGTATATTGATTGGTTTGCGCAAAAGTTATAGCATCTACAAAATACGGGATAGCTTTATGGCATTTTAAAAATTTTTTTATTTATTTATTTTTTTTTACTAGTAATGGCGGCTATCTGTGATTTTTTTTCGTGACTGCGACATTATGGCGGACACATCGGACACTTTTGACACATTTTTGGGACCATTCACATTTATACAGCGATCAATGCTATAAAATTGCATTGATTACTGTATAAATGTGACAGGAAGGGAAGGGGTTAACCACTAGGGGGACACGAGGGTTAACTGTGTTTCCTAGGGGAGTGATTCTAACTGTAGGGGGTGGGGACTTACAAGGGGAGGAGACCGATCAGTGTTCCTCTGTACTGGGAACACAGATCGGTCTCCTCTTACCTGACAGGACGTGGATCTGTGTGTTTACACACACAGATCCACGGTCCTGCTCGGTTAACGGGCAATCGCGGGTGCCCGGCGGACATGCAGATACAGGGATGGAGATGCATGTTATCATGCGTCTCATTTAAAGTCCCAAACCCCCCTCTTTTGCACTTCAAAGCTGCTATTGTTGATCTCAACCTTAATGCCAAGGAGCAAATTGATTTGGTCATAAAGTGGTTAGGCCAAAATCTGCAGACCGTGTTAAAAGACTGAGAGCAGTACATGTTGACTACCCAGACGCAGGTCTTGCTGCTGCATGGGCTAGACTTGAGCAAACCTATGGTAGATCTGAAGCCATAGAAAAAGCTCTATTCGAGAGACTGCAAAACTTTACAAAAATAGGTAGGAAAGATCATTGCAAGCTTTAAGAACTAAGTGACCTCCTCATAGAGCTAGAGTTGGCAAAGGCAGACCCTTGTCTACCTTTCCAGTGGTGTCTAAACTGCCATACCACCTACAAGTCAGTGCCCTAGTCACAAAAAACCTGACCCTCTTAAGGGCTTAGGGCAAAGACTGTCCAAGAATGCAGGGAAATTCTCCAGATACTTGGAATATGCTATAGGTGCTGTGCTTCCTATGACCATTTTGCTAAAAGTTGTCATCAAGTGCACAGACTGCAGTTGTGACAAACATGTTACAGCTGTGCATCCTGCTCCACTTCTAGGCAATCCACAGCAGTCAACTTTATTGAACCCGGCTTCAAATCATGGCGGGGAGCAACAATACCATGCTCCAGCCACTACAAATGTTTCTTCTTCATTTACTGAAATCTGTGGAGAAGGTTTAGGCCACAAGTGCTGTGCCAAGGTATTACTAATATCAAAAGGATCAACCTGAGAAAGCTACCATTATGTTTTCCATAATATATGAGCAGAGCAAAAAATCCCTGGTTAACCACTTGCTTACTGGGCACTTAAACCCCCCTCCTGCCCAGACCAATGTTCAGCTTTCAGCACTGTCACACACTGTACCCAAATGAAATTTTGATCATTTTTTTGATCATTTTTTTTCCCCACAAATAGAGCTTTCTTTTGGTGGTATTTAATCACAGCTGGGATTTTTATTTTTTGCTAAACAAACAAAAAAAATGGAAAATTTTGAAAAAAAATAAATCGTGTTTTATAGTTTGTTATAACATTTTGCAAACAGGTAATTTTTCTCCTTCATTGATATGCGCTGATGAGGCGGCACTGGTGGGCACTGATAGGCTGCACTGATAGGCACGGATAGGCACAGTTAAGGCGGCACTGATAGGCACAGTTAAGGCAGCACTGATAGGGACAGATAAGGCGGTACTGATGGGGACAGATAAGGCGGCACTGATGGCCACTGATGGGCGCTGATGGGTGGCATGGATAGGTGGCACTGATGGGCACTGATAGATACCACTGATGGGCGGCACTGATGGGTGGCACTGATGGGCAGTGATGGGTGGCACTGATGGGCACTGGTAGGTGACACTGATGGGCACTTATAGGTGGCACTGATAGGTGGCACTGATGTGCAGCACTGTTGTTGTGGCACTGATGTGGGCGCTGATGGGTGGCACTGTGGGCACCGATGGGTGGCACTGTGGGCACTGGTAGGCGGCACTGCTGCCTATTGCTGTGTCACTGGCAGGGGACACAGATGATCGCCGTGATTGGGATTGATGTCTCTCTCACGGCCGCCGGTGATCGGCTTTTTTTTCCTCCTCACGCTGTCAGCGTGAGGAGAAAAAATAGCCGATTACCGGCTCTGTTTACATCACATGATCAGCTGTCATTGGCTGACAGCTGATCATGTGGTAAGGGGTCGGGACCGACCCCTTACTCTGATCTGTGATCAGGCGAGTCTCATAGACTCACTGAGCGTGCCGCGCGCGCCCTGCAGGGGGCGCGCAGGCCGCTCGTGCACGGGACGACGTCAATAGACGTAATCCCGGCAATGTAGGTCCGCGCTGTTGCCGTCATTTGGCAATAGCACAGTTCTGAAGAGGTTAAACCTAAATTCTTTGAGATCTTTGGCATAAAGGGACATGCAACACCATATACTCTCAACACCTGTTCTGGTCAAGTAGAAACCTCTGGCAGAAAGGCTGATGGGTTCATGGTCTCTCATATCAAGGCTAATAAGGGCATACCCTTGCCAACATTAGTTGAGTGTCACCAAACACCAGACAACCGGGAATAAATTCCTGCTTCATAAGCTGCATATGACCATCTCCACTTAAGGCACCTGGTTTCTGAGATTCCTCCAATGGACATGGATGCTGAAATCTTATGCCCCGTACACACGGTCGGATTTTCTGACGGAAAATGTTTGATGGGAGCTTTTTGTCGGAAATTCCAACCGTGTGTAGGCTCCATCGGACATTTTCCATCGGAATTTCTGTCACACAAAATTTGAGATCTGGATCTCAAACTTTCCGACAACAAAATCCGTTCTCGTAAATTCCGATCGTGTGTACACAATTCTGACGCACAATGTTCCACGCATGCTCAGAATCAAGTACGAGACGGAAGCGATCGGTCTGGTAAAACTAATGGAGATCGGTCTGGTTTGTAATGGAGATAGCACATTCGTCACGCTGCAAATTTTTAAATCTTTTAATGCAGCGCATTCTCTTATTCTTTATATTGCTACAATAATGAAGTTGTTTTGCTGCTCATATTCACACAGACTTCTGATAACCTGATTTCTTTATTATTTCTCGTGATCTCATGAATAATTGTTATTTATTTTTTTTTTTTTTTGGCAGATCTCCATAATAATGTTTAGAATTTTTGGTTAGAGTGTTTATTTTTTTTGTTTTTATAGTGATCTCCATAATTTTTTCTTTAGTTTTGTGTGTCAAGTTACCACAACACCATTATTATCTTGTATTTTTTAACCTCAAGGTTTGGTATTGGTGTCCCTTGTTAATTTGACATTGTATTTTGGAAATTTACCTGCCTACTCACAAACTGTCCTTTTTGAAGTAAAACACATAGGCAAGTATTTGTGCAAAATAAATAGCCATTTATTCTGGGTCATAACAAAATAAAGAGGAATGCAACGCTGGAGAAACTGGTGACATTTGCGAAGCCTTTATATCCCAGGGCACACATCAATTATTTTACAGTCAAAAATGGTGGAGTCTGAGGAGTCCTTATAATAGTGAGCACAATCCGGTCCAGGACTACAAGAGATTAGGGATGAGCTTCGAGTTCGAGTCAAACTCATGTTCGACTCGAACATTGGCTGTTCGCCGAATAGGGAACAATTTGGGGTGTTAAACACCCTTTAAATGTCTATGGGAGTAATCAAAAGTGCTAATTTTAAAGGCTTATATGCAAGTTATTGTCATAAAAAGTGTTTGGGGACCTGGGTCCTGCCCCAGGGGACAAGGATCAATGCAAAAAAAAGTTTTAAAAACTGCCGTTTTTTCGGGAGCAGTGATTTTAATAATGCCTAAAGTGAAACAATAAAAGTGTAATATTCCTTTAAATTTTGTACCTGGGGGGTGTTTATAGTATGCCTGTATGCCATGTTTCCCGTGTTTAGAACAGTCTGACAGCAAAATGACATTTCAATGGAACAAAAGTTTAAAATTTAAAACTTCTCACGGCTATTAATGAATTGCCGGTCCGACAATACACATAATGCCCCGTACACATGGTCAGATTTTCCGACGGAAAATGTGTGATAGGACCTTGTTGTCGGACATTCCGACCGTGTGTAGGCTCCATAACACATTTTCCATCGGATTTTCCGACACACAAAGTTTGAGAGCAGGATATAAAATTTTCCGACAACAAAATCCGTTGTCGGAAATTCCGATCGTGTGTACACAAATCCGACGGACAAAGTGCCACGCATGCTCAGAATAAATAAAGAGATGAAAGCTATTGGCCACTGCCCCGTTTATAGTCCCGAAGTACGTGTTTTACGTCACCGCGTTTAGAACGATCGGATTTTCCGACAACTTTGTGTGACCGTGTGTATGCAAGACAAGTTTGAGCCAACATCCGTCGGAAAAAATCCTAGGATTTTGTTGTCGGAATGTCCGAACAAAGTCTGACCATGTGTACAGGGCATAACAGTTCATTGATAAAAACGGCATAGGAATTCCCCACAGGGGAACCCCGAACCAAAATTTAAAAAAAAAATGACGTGGGGAGGTCCCCCTAAATTCCATACCAGGCCCTTCAGGTCTGGTATGGATATTAAGGGGAACCCCGGACAGAATTTAAAAAAAAAATATGGCATGGGGTCCCCCTCAAAATCTATACCAGACCCTTCAGGTCTGGTATGGATTTTAAGGGGAACCCCGCGCCAACATTAAGAAGAGAAGAAGGGAAGAAGACGCCGCGGATGAAGATGCAGGACCAGAACACCGGAGGAAGAACCAGAAGAAGATGGAGGAAGGAACCTAAGGAAGATAGAAGAAAGAAGAAGCATTTAAATAAAGGAATTGTCTAAAACTGTCTCTTGTCATTTTTAACAGTTTTTTTGTGAAATGGTAGGGGTACCTCCTTACCATTTCACACAGAGGGGAAGGCCGGGATCTGGGGGTCCCCTTGTTAAAGGAGGCTTCCAGATTCCGATAAGTCCCCCGCCCGCAGAATTTTATTACCGGCAGGTATATTGTGCTTTTATATGAGATGTTCTCCCTCCTTTTTTTTAAATATTTACCACTCTGAAATAAAATAGCATTGGATTTTATGCTATGTGAAACATTCCCCTTTTTTTATGAGTGGAACAGCTGGGAATTTCTGCAAGTGAGAGGACGGGAGAGAGAGTGTCCACTGAACCTTGGCGTGCTGGGCAGATCGCAGCCCAAAGGCCCTGGCAGGGTAATCAGCCATAAGCGTTCTGACCTTCTGTGTGTCAAATTAATCTGGTAAGCAGGCATCCATCTCTGGTGACAGTCACATGCGGTGTGGATAACTTATTTGAATACCTGGAATGCATCTATGCATTATGAACTTGGGAATTCGGAAGTGTGATGCCTCTATCTTTTCACTACCTCAGCCATGCACCTGCCTTTCTATCACATAAGACATAAGTGCAATATTGTATGTTTTTCTAACTTTCTTTCTGGAATCAGGACTTTTTATTGTATTCACTATTTGCTGACATTTTTATGTATAGTGTGTTCTGTTAATTGTTATGCACGACTCTGTTCTTTAATATTCAGCTCAGTAGATTGCTTTAAAAAAGGCCTGGATTCTTTCCTAAATGTACATAATATAAATGGGTACTGACATTTATAGGTAAAGTTGATCCAGGGAAAATCCAATTGCCTCTCAGGGGATCAGGAAGGAACTTTTCCCCTGCTGTAAGAAACTGAAGCATGCTTTGCTGGGGTTTTTCGCCTTCCTCTAGATCAACTGTGGGTGACGGATTGTGTATATGGGATAGTATTTTTTTTTGGTTGAACTGGATGTCTTTTTTCAAGCTGACTAACTTTGTAAATATATAACTATGTAAGGATGCAGAAAATGGCAATATTTAAACCCCTATATATACTGTATATTAGCTTTTTTCAAGAGAACAATAGAATAGCAGGTGATGGCAATAGAAAGATTAAAAAAAAGGAAAAAATTACATAAATAGATCCCTGCCTAACTGCACACCACTATTCCTGTGCAAAGTAGGTAGTGCCCCCCTGCTCTTTTTTTTCATCTTTGAGAACAAAGGACAGGAGATAGGCTGTAGCCTTTATTATACAGTATATAGCTATACTAAATGTATCTATTCTGACTCCAACTGTTGTAATAGTGATGCATCCCTTGCTGAGATCTCTATGCCTGGCCTGTATAACCAGATACAATCACCACAGACAATCTTTATCAGATATCTGAACTCACCAAACATGGCTTTTCCATCCACGAGATATTTATTGACTACAGCAGTTATATCAGACAATAGGATGCTTGAAAGACGGTATTTGAAGGTCAAAACATGGTAATGTATCCCCGGATGTGAGCAGATTGCGTGAAAGGCCTAAACATATGTGGCCATCTCTTATCCCATAAGCGTCATGAAGCAGAAACAGGAAATACATCACAAATATAGGAGGGGCACAATAAAATTTGGTGCAATAACCCAAACAACCACAAGATGACAGTATAATAACCAATTATATAAACAGTACCATAACTATGAATAGCATTACATTTTACACAAGTGTAACAGCATACTCCCCATCGGGTATTGTAAATACCACTATGTTACATCATAATGGTAGTTATACAATGCAAATAAACAACAGTGCAATTGTCTTTAAGACCTGAAAGACAAAAAAGAACATACATATATATGCAACAATAACTAAATTAGGCACAAAGAAGTGTCAATTAAAGTTTATGGCACATTTTTCTTGTGGTAGAAACTGGATCCAACAAACCCAAGTAAGCAAGTTCAAGAGTAAAACAAGTTCTCTGATGGGTCTGAAGAAAAGTCCCTGTCTGGCAACTTCACCTCTACCTCATGTACCTTACTACCATCACTAGGAATGGTCTTTACATTGAGCCCCATGGGCCAATCTAGTCTTTCTGCTTGCTGGTCTTTGAGCAGAACAAGGTCTCCAACTTGGAGATATGTGTGTGTGTGTGTGTGTGTGTGTGTGTGTGTGTGTGTGTGTGTGTGTGTGTGTGTGTGTGTGTGTGTGTGTGTGTATATATATATATATATATAGTAATATCGGGGACCATTAGCTCTCGTGGCAGATGCGTTTGTCAGTGATTCAAGCCAGTCAGGAACTATATTTAAGGGCATGGTAGCCCATTTTTATTAAAAAAGGCAAATAAAAGTCCGTAACATAAAGGGTTCCCACGCAGGGGTTCATCTCCAGGAAAAAAACACAATAGGAAATGCTAGCCCACCTGGCTCTTTAGCAGTACCTCTGCTCTTTATCCTGGTCACACAGACCACAGGATTGCTCAATGTGGATGGCTTCACTTTAGCACCCACAGCTCTGCTTTGGCCTTAGTCCTCAAGCCAATCCACTGCCTCTTGCAGTTACACGTTCTGGCTGCCTCCTGCAGCCCCTCTGACTCCTGAAGACCTCCTGTCTCTCTGGGTGTGGAGCAGTCTCCAACTGGGAGCCATGAGGTCTTCCCATATCCTCATTATAAGTGCTGTGCTCACCTGAGCACACACCCTGCTGGTAATCTACAAAGTCTGGACACAGGGTTGGAGATCCCGTCCCACCCAAGACACTATGAAATCTCCAAACTACAGAGCCCCATGACCGAATACCAAAACCTGGAGAAAGCTGCGAAAGCAGTTTTCTCCAGTCCACATTTATGCTCTGTAGCCTTGCACCAAGCAAATGTGCATACCCTGTGTCCCCCAAACTATCAATTTTACCTTGACAGCATCTCCTACTGTCACAATATATATATATATATATATATATATATATATATATATATATATATATACCACATTGAGAAAAGCGACTCCACTGGAATGGGGGGGGGGGGGGGACTTGGCGATTTTAACAAATTTTATATGTCTTGTCCAACATAAGGGATGAAGGGAATATGTCTGTTTATTTTTAAAGTGTCATTGAACCCATATTATTAAAAACTGTCATTACATGCTGTTCATCAGCTAAAAGAAAACACAGGGGATGACTGTGGACTGAACTGAGCTCTCCTGCAGGAGGTGTGTGTTGATTACAATCAATTAACCATGTGTCTCACTGGGAGGAATATAGGTCTTTAACCACTTCCCGCCCGGCCTATAGCAGAATGATGGTCGGGCGGTGGTTCTGTTATCCTGACTGGGCTTCATATGACGTCCAGCATGATAACATGCTGGCGCATGGCGATCGGAGGTGCTGTGTGTCAGTCTGACACACTGCTTCTCCGATCGTGGTATGGGTATGGAGCTCTGATGGAGGTTCCTTACCACGTGGTCAGCAGTGACCAACCACAGCTGATCATCACGTGAACCAGGAATTGCCGGTAAAAGTAATTCCTCCGTTTGCGCTGGCAGGGAAAGCTGATCGACGGCTCCCTCTGTCGGGGGGGGGGGGGCCTCTGTGCTGATAATCAGCACATTGATTATCAGCACAGCCCCATCAGATGTGCCACCACAGCTGTCAATAAGTGTCCATCAACTGCCAGTCAGTGCCCCATCAGAAACCGATGTCAATGCCCATATCAGTGGCAATAAGGGCCCAATTCAGTGGCAATCTGTGCCCATCACAGTGCCAATCAGTGCCCAGCAATAATACCTGTCAGTACCTCATCAGTATCTCATCAGTGCTGCCCATCAGTGCCACCTGTCAGTACTAATCAGTACCGCATATCAGTGCCAATCAGTGCCACCTGTCAGTGCCCATCACAGCCGCCTGTCAGTGCCCATCACAACCGCCTGTCAGTGCCCATCAATGCCACCTATCAGTGCCCATTAGTGCCACCTATTAGTGCCCATCAGTGCCGCCTATCAGTGCCCATCAGTGCTGCATATCAGCGTTGCCTATTGATGCTCATCAGTGCTGCATATCAGTGCTGCCTATCAGCGCCCATCAATTCTACATATCAGTGCCTCCTCATCAATGCCACCTTATCAGTGTCAACTCATCAGTGGCCATCAGTGCCACCTCATCAGTGCCTATCAGTGCCCATCAGTGAAGGAGAAAACAGAATTTTATAACCGAAACAAAGAAAAACTTTTTTGTTTCAAAAATTTTGTATTTTTTAGTTTGTTTAGCAAAAAATGAAACCTCAGTGGTGATCAAATACCACCAAAAGAAAGCTCTATTTGTGGGAAGAAAATTATAAAAATTTAGTTTGGATGCAGTGTTGCATGACCGCGCAATTGTCATTCAAAGTGCGACAGCACTGAAAGCTGAAAATTGTCCTGGGCAGGAAGAGGCGAAAGTGCCCGGTATTGAAGTGGTTAAAAAAACAGTATCTGTGTGTGTGTGGGGTGCTGGGCTGGCACGGAAGATGGCTGAATAATCCAGAGCTCCATCAGCCTTACTCTTTGAGTGGCATCACAGCGATATAAGGGAGAGGATTCTCGACATACCAACACTCTCCCCAGACTCCGGCACACCCAGGGAGCATGTGCAAGTGCTGCAAGCAGAACAAGCTGCCTTAGCAGCTGACATACCACTTCCCAATGAGAGGGACAAGGGACAGACAAGATGGTGCCAGCTCCAGATCCAGCGGCACGGCCCACTCTCATCTTGGCTCCATGTCGCAGTCCCACAAAGCATCTGACAGCCATCCCCATTTCGGTAAGTTCTCTCCCCCCTCTACACCCACCACCCACAGTCCTGTTAAGTCCAGGCAGCGTAGGGATGAAGATTCCCTTTCTCTCAGCCAGAACCATGCTGACCATCCCGGCTCCACCCACGGCATGCAGATAGGGATCCCTGTCAACAACATTCAATTCGGGGGAATACACGAATCAGTGGATCCGGCAGGTCTCACCAATTTTCTTTAACGCCTCATGAAAGCCCTCATCCCCTCTCAATCCAGCCTGAAGCTCTGTATAGACAGAGCCCATAGAATCCCTAAACCTAAATTCCTCCCTGACACCGTTCCTAGGGATGTGCTGGTCTGAATCAATTTTTACCATGTGAAGGATCGAGTATTGATGGTGGCCAAACACAACCCAGTAGTACTGAGTTTGCAGATATCTCCTTGTATTCCGATATCTCTCAGCAAACATCGCTCAACAGGAAGAAGCTCTCACCCCTGACTAAAACCTTGCTGAATAACAAAATTCCATAAAAAATGGGACTTCCCCACTAAGCTCCTGGTAACCTGGAATGACAAGACCTTACCTATATATAGCCTTGAAAAAGGTGTGCAAATATTCAAACAATGACGTCTATTCCCTACTGATGACCAGCCAGCTCCTCCTCACCCACCAGCAAGATTGGAAGAAGAATTGACCTGATCTTAATGACATGCGATGCTGACTCAGCTAATCCTCTCCTTGTACATCTCTACCTTATGTAAGTTGTAAGGTGTGGAGCCTGATACCCTTTCTTTCTTTTTGAGAGTACTTGGTACTCCTTAAATATCCCCCTTTCCACTTTCAGGATATTGTAGCAGCCTCGGCTGCCCATGTTACCTGTATTTTTTTTCTACCAGCAGGTAATTTTTACTATGTTGAGTTTTTGTTTTTTCTTTCTTGTTGTTGCAATTTTTTCAGCCTATCCAGTCGCACTACCATTGGGAAATTTCACTACTGTCTGGCCTCGACTAATCCTGAGCGTAACATGGTGGAAACCTTTCCAAATAATCTATGAGGCTTTCCAGATGAGACAATACTCCCATACCACTCTGTTCAATTACCTACTTCTGATTCTCTGCCCCTGTGGATAAAGCCGTGGAAGGTACTGTTTTTGCCTTTTTGTTCTTCCTTCCCCTTATCTGCCTTTAAGAATGAGGAATTATTTAACCTTGAAGCAGCACATCCACCACTGCCATGCCCCCTCATTAAGGCAAAGGGTCTCTACAGTCTCTTCAAAAGAGCTGCTCTATTGAAAAAAACCGCTCCCTACAAGCGGATATTCTCTTCACTCAGAAAACCCATTTTGCGGCATCCATATGCCCTCAGTTTCAGCTCCATCGCTTTCCCTACATGGTCAAGTCTACATGATCAATGGGCCTAAGAAGTCTTGTGGGGTCCTCATCGCTATTAAGGATTCTATTTCCTTCAAATGTATAAAGCAAATCTATAGTCGGGAAGATACTGGAGCGTTTAATAAAAGACCACATAGATGAGTTCTTGCTGGAAAAATATATTTTAAGCAACAGACAGCATGGATTCATAAAAGACAGAAGTTGTCAGACAAACCCGATTTCTTTTTCTGAAGAGGTAAGTAAAACCTTGGACAGAGGCGTGGCTGTGGACGTGGTATACTTGGATTTTGCAAAAGCATTCGATACAGTTCCCCACACACGGCTCATGTGTAAGGTAAAGTCTACAGGCTTGGAAATATCAGTTTGTAAATGGATAGAAAACTCGATAAAAGACAGAATTCAGAGAGTAGTGGTTAATAATTCTTACTCTGAATGGTCTAAGGTTATCAGTGGTGTACCCCAAGGTTCAGTGCTGGGACCCTTACTTTTTAATATCTTTATAAATGATATTGGGTCTGGGATCAAAAGTAACATTTCAGTCTTTGCAGATGACACCAAGCTATGCAGTGGAATAACGTCCTTACATGATGTCTCCAATTTACAAGCCGACCTCAATGCACTGTCTAATTGGGCGACTATGTGGCAGATGAGGTTTAATGTTGAGAAATGTAAAGTTATGCACTTGGGGGCTAAGAATATGCATGCATCATACATGCTAGTGGGAGTACAACTGGGGGAATCCGTAGTGGAAAAGGATCTGGGGGTTTTGGTAGAACCATAAGCTCAATAATAACATGCAATGCCAAGCTGCGGTTTCCAAAGCGAGCAAAGTCCTTTCTTGTATTAAGAGAGGTATGGACTGTAGAGAGATAGATATAATTTTGCCCCTGTTCAAATCATTAGTAAGACCTCATCTGGAATATGCAGTTCAGTTTTGGGCACCAGTTCTCAAATAGGATATTGGGGAACTGGAGAAAGTGCAGAGAAGGGCAACCAAACTGATAAGAGGCATGGAGGAGCTCAGCTATGAGGAAAGATTAGAGGAACTGAATTTATTTACTCTTGAGAAGAGGAGAATAAGGGGAGATATGATCAACATGTTGAAATATATAAGGGGTCCATATAGTGAACTTGGTGTTGGGTTAGAGGAAAAGAGATTTAATCTCCAAATATGGAAAGGTTTCTTCACAGTAAGAGCTGTGAAAATGTGGAATAGACTCCCTGGCCAGCTCAGTAGATTGCTTTAACCACTTCCCTACCCGCCCATAGTCATATGACGTCCCCAGATGGGATCTCCCATCCTGGGTGGACGTCATATGACGTCCTGGGATTCCCGGGCGTCTAGGGGGCGCGCGCGCGCCGCCGGGAGCGCGCGCGCGCGCCCGCCGCGTTCCTCGGGACCCGGTGCGTGTGCCCGGCGGCCGTGATGTCCGCCGGGCACCCGCGATTGCCCGTTAACCGGGCCGGCATGTGGATCTGTGTGTGTAAACACACAGATCCACAGCCTGTCAGCTCTGAGGAGAGCGATCTGTGTTCCCAGAACGGAGGAACACAGATCGGTCTCCTCCCCTAGTGCGTCCCCTCCCCCTTCAGTTAGTAATCACTCCCTAGGAAACACATTAACCCCTCCCCGCCCCCTAGTGGTTAACCCCTTCACTGCCTGTCACATTTACACAGTAATCAATGCAATTTTATAGCATTGATCGCTGTATAAATGTGATTGGTCCCAAAAATGTGTCAAAAGTGTCCGATGTGTCCGCCATAATGTCGCAGTCACCAAAAAAAATCGCGATCGCCGCTAAAAAAATAAAAAAATTTTTTTTTTTAAAAAATGCCATAAATCTATCCCATATTTTGTAGACGCTATAACTTTTGCGCAAACCAATCAATATACGCTTATTGCGATTTTTTTAAACAAAAATATGTAGAAGAATACGTATCGGCCAAAACTGAGGAAAAAATGATAATAACACAGTTTTCACCCTGGTTAATCTTTATGCCCCTAACACCAACCATAATATATTCCTTGCTGCTCTGCTCACCAAAGTCCTGGAATTGTGACAAGGATCACTTATTATAGGAGGGGACTTAAATTCCATTGTTGACCTATCTCTGGACACCTCCACCATGAAACAACGATCAACACAATCACTTCTCCCCTTACTGCACAAGTATGATTTGTATGATATCTGGAAATCCCTACATGGGTATGAAAAGGACTTTACTTTTCTGTCATCACCCCACTCTTCCTATTCTAGGATCAACCTTTTTCTCACGGACAAAAAGTTATTGCAGAACGTGCTCAGATCAGACATTGGTATAATATCCTGGTCAGATCACGCCCTGATTTCTTTGGTCTTTGATGTAATTCACCTCCTCCCATTTGGAGACTCAACACTTCTCTCCTGTCTCACAGGCGATTATACCAATAAATACTGCTAGCACATCAACATTTTTTAAACATAATGACACACCAGAGATTAACTGTTTCACTCTGTGGATGCTTAAAAAGCATATATGCAGGGAATATTGATAAAAAAAATTGCCTCTAATGTAAGGAAGCAGAGGATGCATCAGGTTGAAGACCTACTCTGTACTATAGCTAACCTAGAAAGAACCAACAAATCTCACCCCGATCCCCAACTCACTGCAAATATTCTCCAAGCAAGGCAAAAATTGAGAAACCTACTCCTTTACAAACATGAAAACCATTTAAAATACCTCAAAGCCACCTCTTATGGTCTTAGTAACTAAGCTGGGAAGTGGTTGGCGAGTAAAGTAAAAGCAAAAGAATTCAAACAAAAAATTTCCTACATCACTCACCATGTGTCGTAAAGCATGCTAACAAACCCTAAAGATAGAGCCAACGCCTTTAGGGATTACAACCAATCCTTATATGATCTCCATGTCGATGTCTCTATGCCACAACCTACTTCTGGCACTATTACTGAATTTCTCCAGACGGTTAACTTGCCTGCTCTCTCGACAGCCCAGCTTGCCTTAATCTCTAAGCCTTTTACCATCCAGTAGGTCCACTCAATTATCAGAACCTTACCCATCCACAAGTCCCCTGGCATAGATGGGTTTACTAACGAATATTACAGGAACTGTCTGAGCATATTGCCCCCTACTTGTTAAAAGTTTTCAACCTGGCTGCCTCCTCTAGCTCTTTCTCCTTGGAAATGCTATGTGCTGTTATAGTAATGATTCCCAAATCTAACAAAGACCCTAAGGCTCCTGCTAATTATAGCCCTATCTCTCTCCTCAACTCTGATGTGAAAATCTATGCTAAATTGCTTGTAACTAGACTCCAAAGTGTTATGACTTCCCTTATCTATCCAGACCAAGTGGGATTTGTGCCAGGGCGTCAAGCTCCTGATGAAACCATGCACTTAATTAATCTTCTTTCCCACGCTGACCTCTCTTGGACGCCTTCTCTGCTCCTTTCTTTGGATGCAGAGAAGGCGTTTGACAGAGTTCACTGGGGTTCCTCAGAGCAGTCCTTAGTAAATTTGGAAATACAGGCTGGATCCAATCTGCTATCCTGTCTCTTTACTCATACCCCTCTGCAAATGTCCTTACCTCGGGTATGTTGTCTAATCCGATTAACATCTCCGATGGTACAAGACAGGAGTGCCCTCTCTCTCCCATTATTTTTACCTTGCTTATGGAGCCCTTGGCAAATCACAGGCATTTCCTTAGGCGGCAGTGAACATAAGCTCAGCCTATTCGTGGATGACATTACGCTTATGATTAAGCCTGAGTCCTCCCTACCTGAAGTCCAAAATGTTCTTTTCCAATTTAGTGCTGCCTCTTATTACAAATTAAATGCCAACAAATCCCAGATCTTAGGCATACATATGCCAACATCTCTTAAACTGTTACTGTCTAAACGCATTCTTTTTGTGTGGGCCTCTCATTCCCTTATTTTTTTAGGGATCCAGCTTTCTGCTCAAACTTCTCAGCTTCATGACTATAACTTCAAACCCTTTCTAGACTCCCTTCCCCAAGCTTTATATTATCTCTGGGGCAGGAATTATCTACAGCAGGAAGAAGAGCCGCATTGAAAATGATAGTGCTCCCCAAACTGCTCTATTTATTCCACACACTCACAATACCACCCCCTAATAGCTTTCTTCTAACTACTCAGAGAATATTAGAGCATTTTATCTGGGGTCATAAACTACCTAAATGCTCTCTTAACATTATAATGAAACACAGACAAAATGGAGGTATGAGCACGCCTAACATAAGCCACTATTACAAAGCCTGTGCCAACTTCGCTATTGGTGGTCCCCCTCTCCACAAAAAATCAGTGTGAAATTGGAGTCTGCTACCATCCCTCATGGAAATCTTAGCTCTACCCTTATTGCATTAAAGCTTGGATCCCCGGGTTTTATATCACCCTTTCTGACTGTGACTGGATCCCTAAAAATCTGGTCAGAGTTTTAAATCCCCTCCTCTCTTCCCACTCCATAGTACAAACTCCACATACCCATTATGGTTATCTATCAATCATTTTATTCCCGATATTAATTTATATACTTGGCAAAACAAGGGTATCTCCCAGCTATCTGATCTATTTGTAGAGAATACCTTCCGTACATTTGAGAGTATATACTCTCAGTACTATCTGGACTCTACGGAATACTTTTCATACCTCAGAGTATGGTCCTTCTTACAGAAACACCCACTGCCTTTGCAAATAGACATGCCTATCTCCATGTTCCGTTTCCTTTCCTTATTTTATGACTTCCTGAATAGCAATGCTTTTTTTACTAAAACCACTACTATGTACAAATGGGAGGATGACTTAGGATCTTCATTTTCCCAAGTTAGCTGTAAAAAGGCATTCTCGCTATCCTACTCCTCCTCCCACTGTACCCAGCATTGGGAAATGTATCAAAAGATGAACCACAAGTGGTACCTTACCCCCTACAAACTATCCAAAATTAACTAGACTCAGAAAGCCGACTGTTGGAGGGACTGTGTAGAAATTGGTTCCCTATACCATACCCCCTGGCTTTATAAATCTCTTAGATCCTTCTGGAATAATTTTTTTACCATAGCTTCAGAGATTCTAGGAGATCCCATAGCCCCTGACCTTGCTGTAGCAGAACTCCACATTGGTACTGATAAACTTCCACCGAAAGCTAGAGTAGTTATCATACACGGCCAAACTTTCCATCACCAAACATTGGAATACAGTATATCAGTGATGGCGAACCTTGACACCCCAGATGTTTTGGAACTACATTTCCCATGATGCTAAACTAGACTGCAGAGTACATGAGCATCATGGGAAATATAGTTCCAAAACATCTGGGGTGCCAAGGTTCGCCATCACTGTAATAGATCCTCCTTCCATTGGTGACACTGTGAATATCCTCAACCATCAGTGTGACATAATATTACATGTTGATTGATGGATGCATCACCTCCCAGTAATTCTAAGCATATACAAACTATAGACACAGGCTGGAGGGGTGTGAAACGGCTGTGATTGGTAGGTTCGCCCCCCTAGATAGCCCAAACAATGTTTTTGCACAAAAATAAGAAAGATTTGAATAAAAATACATATTTGTATAATGATCTGAAACATTTATTTGATATTAATTATGTAATTTTCCTCTGTATTCTGAGGCAGTTTTTTTTTCTTTTAACACGTGACTGTCAACAGAGGACTAGAAGCTCCTCCCACTGATGTTTCCCTGCAGATGGGCTGGGAAAGACCTGGGTCACATGACAGCTTTATGTTGATCATGAAAAAGGGTGCTTGCTATTTTGAACTAAAATAAATACAGTGCCATCATCCATATACAGTAAATAAAAAGAAGGAATAACGAAAATTAAACAGCATGTGTTTTCTATCACTTTAACCCCTTTCCGTCTGCGCTATAGCCGAATGATGGCTATATGACAGCTGATCAGCCAATAACAGCTGATCACATGATGTAAACAGAAGATCGGTAATCGTTTTTTTTCTCCTCGCACTGACAGCATGAGGAGAAAAAAAAGCCAATCACCGGCCTCTGTGAAAAGGACATCGGTCCCGAAGAGGAAGAGGCACAGCAACCTCAACTATGCCCACCAGTACCGCCTACCGGTGGCCACCAGTGCATATCAGTGCCACCTGCCAGTGCCCACCAGTGCATATCAGTGCCACCAATCAGTGCCACCTATCAATGCCCACCAGTGCCACCTATCAATGCCCACCAGTGGTGCCAATCAGTGTCTCGTCAATGCCACCTAGCAGTGCTGCCTATTAGTGTCACCTACCAGTGCCCATCACTGCCACCCATCAGTGCCCATCACTGCCACCCATCAGTGCCAGCTATCAGTGCCAGCTATTAGTGCCAGCTATCAGTGCCACCTTTCAGTGCCCTTCAGTGCCACCTATTAATGCCCTTCAGTGCCACCTATCAATGCCCATCAGTGCCACCCATCAGTGACACCTCAGTACCACCTATCAGTGCCCACCAGTTCCGCCTCATCAGTGCCACCTATTAATGCCAATCTGTGCAGCCTATTAGTGCCCATCAGTGTAGCCTCATCAGCGTACATCAATGAAGGAGAAAAATTACCTGTTTGCAAAATTTTATAACAAAATATAAAACGTTTTGTTTTTTTTTTCAAAATTTTCGGTCTTTTAAAATTTTTTTAACAAAAAATAAAAAACGCAGTGGTGATCAAATACCAACAAAAGAAAGCTCTATTTGTGGGAAAAAAATGATAAAAATGTCATTTGGGTACAGTGTTGCATGACAGCGCTTAACAAGTGGTTAAGCATTGTGAATAAATAATAGAATATACTTTAGTTTTTGGAGTTTATAAGTAACTTTGCAGGACTTAGAAAGCACTATTAATCTCTGGCAGGCATCCTTCTTTAAATGTATTTGTAGGGGGTGTGGTGCCTCAAAAATTCTACTGATAGCAAAATATATAGTGAATATATAGTGGATAGAGTAGATGCAACAAGGGGTGATCGAAGAGAGCGAAGCCTAGTACACGCTAGCAGCTTTTCTTCATTCAACCCAGAGGGGCTGAATGAACAAAAAACCTGTCGGCCCAGGAGGAGCCGCTGTACTAACTATCTGAAGTTAGTACAGCGATCTCCCCTGCACTTCTATTTTGTTCTGACAAGAGGACTGCCCCCTCTGCCAGGAGACTCCGGTCAGCTCTCTCAGTCATTGGCTAAGAAGGAGCCGATCAGCAAATCTTTTTTGATCATGCCCCTTCGACAGAAGCTGGCCGACCAGCTGTCTTCTGTAAGACTGACTGCAGTACACACGGGCCGAATGTCGGCCGGTTCAATAGAAACCAACCAACATTTGGCCTGTGTGTACTAGGTTTAAGAGCCCATGGCCAGTTCCAATCATCTCGGTGGGGAAGGAGAACACCCTCCACTTTTTTATGGGCTATGGGTGTCTGAATGCTGTTACCATGAGGGAACGAATTGAAAAATCCCTTTCCAGCCTAAGGCAGGTGTCATGAATCGCCAGTAATACCTTCATACCCCGTCTGTCTACTTACCTGGTCTGTGTGTCAGCCTTGGGCTGCACTCACACACATGTATGATTAAGTAATCTTCCCTCAGCATGGCTCCACCCTAGCCTCTACAGGATACACTACTTAACACTGTGCTGTCCAAGCCTGCCTTGCCCGAGCAATATTGTGTGTTTCGAATCCTTTCTCCTGCTTGCTGTGTGCTTTATGTCTGTTTCTGTTATAGATCTTGGCTTGTTCTTTGACTATCCCTGCCTGCTTGTTATCCTGACCTTTGGTGTGTTCTCTGTTTACTGAAGAAAAAGAACAACAGGGGCGCCACTCTAAGTGCAGTATTAAAAACAAATTTAATGCATCTTTAAAATAGGTACTCACAAGGGTACATGTAAACGGGCATGTGGGTGACAGATAAATGCTGCTGGATGTCCTGGGAGTAGTGTCCAATCACGTCATGTCATGGAGTGATGATATTCTTCCTACGACAGGCTGCGCTGTTTGATGGTCGATATTTCCTGCTGCTGGAACGCACAACTGTGATCAGGGGAGCGGGATCACTTCCGGGTCCGTGCAGAGATAGGCGACGCGTTTGCGGAGCTACGCTCATTCCTCAGGCCAGGAGGACCCGGAAGGGATCCCGCTCCCCCTGATCACAGTTGTGCGTTCCAGCGGCAGGAAATATCGACCATCAAACAGCGCAGCCTGTTGTAGGAAGAATATCGTCACTCCATGACATGACGTGATTGGACACTACTCCCGGGACATCCAGCAGCATTTATCTGTCACCCACATGCCTGTTTACATGTACCCTTGTGAGTACCTATTTTAAAGATGCATTAAATTTGTTTTTAATACTGCACTTAGAGTGGCGCCCCTGTTGTTCTTTTTCTTCAGTACCCAGATGATTGCTTCTTCCACATCTACGGGGCTGCCTTCTATAGTTGCTTCTACATGCAATGGACTATATTCTAGCTTATTTGGACTTTAAGCAGTTTATAGCTTGTTTTGCTTTTATCACCCATCACATTGTTTTTAGCCCCAATTTTGCATGTATGTTTGTAGCTGTTTATTAATTTTCTGAACTACTTCACCCTCTCCCTATTAAGAGCAATAAGGTTGGGGGGTTCCAACTGTTTCTATTGTGTTGAACTCAGCGCTCACACTTACATGTTGTGTTCTCTGTTTATCCTTGTCTGCTAGTTGCCCCAACCTTTGGCTTATCTCCAGACTATCCCTTGTTGTCCTGGGCTGCTGCTTCTTCTCTATCATCCTGTAGCCTACCGTGAGTGTGAGCTGGGAGACCCTGGGGGCCATGACCTGGAGCCAGTTGCAGCGCAGTCCATCCTCACCACTAGAGGCTCTGGTGAACACCTGCTGGCTCTTAGACTCCGCACCCTGGTGAATCTTATGCTCTAGCTCCCAGTGGGATCCATGTTTGTGCTCCAGTGGATCTGCTTTTCTTTTTTTTTTTTTTTTTACTTTTTTAAAATTTATTTATTAAGTTATTATCACACAAATAGCAAAAGAAAGTTAAAAAATACAACATCATAAGATATTGCATAATATATTGCAATACAGAACGCTATTGTTACTTTATCTACCAACTTCCTCCCTCCCAGCCCCCAACCCCCCCCTTACACCACTCAGTCTTAAGCTATATATCGACTCTATTGATGATAAAATCATCAAAAAGAATGGGTATATAGGTAAACCTACTGCAAAGAGTCAGAAAGAATATCAGAGCAAAGGACGTCCAGAATCCTCAATAGAAAGGGACAGGGAAAAAAAAAAAAGACAAAAAGGAAGGACAAAAAGAAGGCAGGGGGGAATGCTATACACCACTCTTCCCCTATAGGGGAAACCCCAACTTATCCAGCCAGGGTCTCCACATTCTCTTGAACTTCCTATAGTTACCTTGTCTAATAAAAATCACTCTCTCATTTCCAACTATTAAATTGATGGTCGCAAACCCAGTTCTCTACAGTCGAGGGATTATGTGATTGCCATTGCTGTGCAGGTCTTAGCCGTCGGCTCGATTGTAGTCTTAAAGGTTTTATTTATCCTATCTACAATCTCTACCCAGTATCTGAATAGCTTCGGGCATTTCCATAACATATGAATAAAGTCCCCTGATGCCCTGCACCTGGGGCACTGATCGTTTTGTCTCCACCCAAGTTTAAACATTTTTTTTGGGGTATAATATACTCTATGGATTAAGAACAGGTGGGATACCTTCTGTGAGGGAGAAATTGAGACCAGTGTTCCTCGTCTAAGGATCCTATCCCATCCCTCTGTAGTCATTGGCCCCGCATCTCTCTCCCATCTCTCTCTACTCTTGGAAGGGCCTGCTTGATTTATTATTCTAACTTCTAGTCTGGCGTATAGCTCAGAGATTAATCCTTTGGATGAATCTAAAGTCATTATTTGTGCCAAGGTGTGAATCTGGGTCCTTTCAACTGTCTGCGACCTGAACTGCGTCTGGATAGCATGCCTGATTTGGAGGTATTTATAGAATGAGTTGTTTGGTATATTGAATTCCTGTTTCAAATCTAGGAATGTTTTCATAGTATTGCCCACATATAATTGGCTTAGTCGATTAATACCCTGGCTCACCCATTCCATAGGCCTCTCAATATCTCTTAATTTCACCAAATTTCTATTGTTCCAGGGACATATGCTGATATTCCTCTATACCCTAGTAATACTTTTGTTGTCTGCCATACTTTGCTAATTAAATTTATCGTTGGGCATCTATGGATAAATTAATCTGCCTCTGAGACCTCTATCAGTGTACTATTCCCCCCTGTAGGGGCTCCACAGCCCGCTAACTGCTGTAGCCGTGATGCCAAAAAATATGACCTCGGGTGTGGAACCGCCATACCCCCTTCTTTGAACGGCAACTGCATCATTTGCAAACTAATTCTAGATTGGCTCTTTTTCCAAATTAAATCCCTAAACAGGGATTCTATTCTTTTAAACCACTTTTGGCCTATCCAGATTGGGTAATTATGGAAGAGATATAGAATCTGGGGCAGCCATATCATCTTAATTAAATTACAGCGTCCTGCTACAGACAGTGGGAGTCAGCGCCAGATATCACCTTTTTGTTTTAATACAGGTAGTAAAGGGGCTAAGTTATCATTAAGGTATAGATTTATATCGCTAGCAATCCAAACTCCCAAATATTTCAATTTTTCAACAACTTTTAGGTTGGGAGTTTCCGACGGTGTCTGGCTACCAAGTGGGTCGACCGGAAGCAAGGCCGATTTTGTCTCAGTTGATAATCAGACCAGAGAATCGTACGAACTCTCCAACCATTTGTATCACTATTTTTAATGATGTTTGGACATGTCCGAGAAAAAAAAGTCTTCATCTGCAAACAATGCTATCTTATGCTCTTCTGTCCGCCTCTGAAATCCCTGCATATCCAGCGTTGATCTAGTCTCTAGTCATAATTGCTAACGGCTCCATTGCAATAGCAAATAATATGGAGGACAGGGGGCAACCCTGTCTCGTCCCTCTCTCCAACTGGAACAAATCAGAGTACTCGTTATTGATTTTTATTTTTGCTCTTGGTTCGGTATAGAGTATTTTCACCTAGCTAATAAAGGAGGGGCCAAACCTGAATCTTTCAAGCACTCTCACTAGGTAGTCCCACTCCAGGCTATCGAAGGCCTTGGCTGCATCTAGGGTCAATATGACCCTAGAGCCTCCATTGTCTGTTGAAATCTGCATATTCAAAAAGACTCTATTCAAAAAGACTCTAACTAATGTTAATGCTAGTTGACCTATTCGGAATGAAACCTGACTGGTCAGGATGAATAAGATTTTGAATGCATCCATTTAGGCGAGTTGCTAGTATTCTGGCCAAGATTTTTACATCTGTACATAATAATGATATTGGTCGGTAAGAGGAGGCTTCCAGTTGATCTTTCCCCTCCTTGTGTACCACAACAATAGTGACTTCTGACATTGACGTGGGCAGTCTCCCATTGGTTAATGCCCATCCCAGCGTCTTCAGCAACTCTGGAAGCAAAGCCTCACCATATCGTTTATATTTCTATTGGAAGCCCGTCGGAAGCCTGGCGACTTTTGTTTTGGCATCCCAGCTACTGCCTGGCGCACTTCATCCAGGGTTACTGGTGCATCCATATCCATTTATCCCTTTCTGAGAGGGTCAGGATTATTATTTTCCAGAGAAAATTGGCCATTTTTTCCCTCCCCATTCCCTTATTGGACCTGTAGAGGGAGCTATAGTATTCTCTGAATGTATGCATTATGACAATTGGATTGGAAGAGGAGTCCTAACTACCGAGACAGTTGAGGAAGGGGTGTTAGATCTAATCAATAAGGATAACATATGACCAACTTTCTCGCCTTCTCCAAATTGGCACTATCTCTGAAATATACGTCTGTTCTCTATCTTTCTCGTGATGGTAATTTTGTTATCTTGTTGCTTATCTAGCCATTCCCTCTGTCTTGTCTGGGATTGGGTCCTCAACAAATCGCCTCTCTGCCAGAATCGCCTCATTTTTAACTTCCCCTTCCCACTCTCTAGACTTAACCTTAGCTCTTGCCACCTGTTGGATGAGGAGACCTCTAAGGTAGGCCTTCAAGGAGTCCCAGACCACTCCGACCGGCACTGTACCTGCATTAATATGTATAAATTCATTTAATCTGGTCACCACTTCACCAGAGTTGGTGATCAGTTCCAACCAACAAGGGTCAATTTTCCATTCTCTTAGGTGGATCTTGCTCCCTGCGTTTATTGTCAGCGCAAGTGGGGAATGGTCGGAGACTCCTCTTGGACCATACTCTATATTCCTTATCAGGACCTTATCAGGACCAGTGCTTCACTGTTAGCTAAAGCCATGTCAATTCTAGACAGAGTGAGGTAAGAGCTTGAAAAACAGGAGTATTTCTTTTCCAGCGGGTACCATGTCCTCCATATGTCGCTTAACCCCATTTCGTTCAAGAATCGAACTAGTCAGCCCTCTCCTATTCCAATAGATCTAATTCCCGGTGGGAATATATTTAAGAGCTTATATAAGACTTCATTGAGGTCCCCCACCACTATAACTGGGACTCCAACTTTGTCCAATATAAATACCAAATATAAATTCCAACAATTCATCTAGAATCTCAGATTTAAATGGGGGGGATATAGATGTTTGCTAGCACATATGGTTTGTTCTCAATCAAGCAGAACAAAAAAATATATCGACCCTCGGTATCGATACAGCTCTCCCGGCAGGAGAACACCATTTCTCTTCCAATCAATATGCTCACCCCCCACCCTTGAGTATGAGGAGTGAACAGAATGATATTGGGTTTAAAATTTCCAACTACGAAGTAGTAAAATTGTATTGTTAGTCAAGTGCGTCTCCTGCAGGCAGAGCAATCCAGGTCCATTCCCCTCAAGTGCAGACAGAACCGTAGTTCTCTTTGTTGGGTCCCCCAAACCTTGGACATTCCAAGAGATTACACTAAACGTCTTGTCTTGCATGGAATCTTATAAAAATAATACCAAAGAAAAAACTGTACAAGAATAAGAAAAAGAAATATAGAAAGATAATAAGAAAATGTATAAGAAAGTAATAAGTTAATACATCCAGTGGTCCATTTCACTCCCCTCAACCTTAAGTACTTGCGCCCATGTATGAGTTTTTCCCTCTCCTCATATCCCATCCTTATCACAATTTGTGTATTCGATCGTATTGGTATTAATGGTGTATAACCTTTATCTCCTACCCTACCCACCCTACCCATATCCCCTCCTCCACCCACCTCCCTCCCTCCCATACCTCGCCACTCCTGCCCAACAGGGCTTCCCCTAGAGGGTATACCCGTGACCTTACCATACCTTCCCCAATACACATTCCAAAGCAACAATCTTAATATTTTTAGTGCAAAGTGAAACCAATATAGGAGCCATACTTGCTCCTAAACACTCATACCTATATACTTCTAAACATTCAAATCAAGGTGCATTTCCTCTCCTTCACTCCTAATGTTCTAGTAAACCATTATTATTAGTGTGGTGAAATTATAGTGTTCTCAATGATAAAAATAAAATAAAAAAAAAAAAAAAAGAGGGGGGAGGCCTCCCCTCTCTCCCTTCACAAGGCTATGTAATAAAATGCACAGATACCAGTGTAAAAAAAAAACCCTTTTCTTTTCCCTTTCTTTCTTCCTTCCTACACAAAAAAAGAGAAAAAAAAAAAACAGTACAAAAAAACAGGTACAAAAAAACAAAACAAAAAAGGTGACACTACACTCGCTCACCCTCCCCCCCCCCCCAACACATAATCAAGTCCAGACAATAACAATTCCATGCTCCCTAAATTCTACGGGGCTATAAATCCTTCCTATTTTCCTCCAGCCACTGGGCCGCATCAAATGGGGAGTTGAAGAACAAAGTCTCGCCAAATGCTGTCACCCTTAAGTGGGCTGGGTACAACAATGCATATACGACCTTGTATTTCATCAAGCTTTGCTTAATCGAGATGAATTTGGCTCTGCACTTTTGAAGATCTGGCGAAAGTCAGGGTAAAGCGAAACCTTAACCCCCTTAAACTTAATGTCCCCCATTTCTCTGGCCTTCTGTAACAGGGTCACCTTATGGTTGTAGTTGAGAATCTTCAGGAGTAGCGGTCTAGGGTAGTCGCCCGACTGATGGGTTTTAAAAGGGACTGGATGTGCTCTTTAGATTGCAAATAATGGTGTAAAGGTAGTGGGCCCAAAAATTTCCCTAAACCACCCCTCCAAAAATGTTATTGGATTGGGGCCCTCGCTTCACTCTGGGAGGCCTATCACTCTTTCTACGACTCCTATTCTCTTTTCAATCTTAGTTTATTTCAATATAAAGATATAACAAAAGGATAAGGTACTGTACAGTATAATATTGTATACATTGCATACAGAACAATAAAGGTATCCCTTATTATATATGCATGGAGTTATACGTCTTGGTATACAGCTTCCAGTAACATATTGTATTATCGCATTAGATATAAAGACCTGTAATGTAAATAATAGAATAACATGTGTGGGGGAATCAACCTATTACCACTTTTATAATTTTGCGTGTTGACATTATCAGGAGATTCCTCCTTTTCAAGCTGAAACTCTGAAGAGATCCTTCAATCGTTTATTATAGATATTCAAGTTATTGGGCATTTCTGGAAGTATAATTGTTTTTAATATATATTTGAGTGACTGGTTCAGTACAAAAAGAAAGAAAACAGAGAAAAAGGTATGAGAGAGAGCATGTGCAAAGATAAGGGACGACAATGAAAGTGGGAAGCACCCCAACATGGCTAATCAGCGGGTAAGGACGGGGCATCTCTGATCCATATGAGGAAGTCATCAGAGTATCGGAACATCGACCATGAGGTCCAAGTAATGGAGAACTGTTCCTCTTTCCCTGCTTCCTGCGCCAGCAAACGCTCCAGATCTCTTATCCGATCCACTTCGACAGCCCAATCTCCCAAAGAAGGCACATCTATTGTTCTCCAATGTCTGGGGATCACTGTCCTAACCGTGGCCAAAAAGTGGCGCAGTATGTCTTTTTTAATCAGCTTGAGTGGGCCCGGAAGCATAGATAGTAGGACTATCTCTGGTGTGGGCTCAATTGAGGTCGCCATCAGCCTGTTGTATAGATCAAAGACCTTCTGCCAATATTTCCGAATTGGAGGGCATACCCACCATATGTGGAGCATTGTCCCACTAGAGGACAGGCATCTCCAACAAGTACCTGAGATAGAGGGATTAAATCGTTGGATAGTCACCGGGCATCTGTACCATCTCATTAATAGCTTAAACCCCTTTTCTTGATTCTTAGTTGCCAAAGAGATCTTATGTGTTAAAATAAAGCTTTTTTGCCAGTCAGTTGGGGAGATGGAGTGCTGTAGATCTGTTTCCCATTTCTGTGTGTATATTGGAAGGTCAGGGGTAGATACTTTTAACAGAAGGGAGTATAACAGTGATACTACATGTGTTGGGGGATCTGGCTGTAAGAGCAACTCATCAAAGTCTGTCGGGTCGTCTAGGATTTTTGAGATGGGGGAGAAAGTACGTATGTATGATATTAATTGACTCCTTTGTAACCACATGGTTGGGGGCCCCACACTCGTCTGGGGAGGTATGTTTGGTCTCAAAGATGGGTCAGCGCATAGTACCTGTGCCAAACGTCTATGACTATCCCTATTCCAGGGTCCAAATCTCTCTTCAACCTCAACCCGGGGGGAGAGAGAGGTGTCATCGGGCCTCGGGATTTAGATAATTTACTTGCTAATAGCAGTCGGTCCCATATCTGGAGAGTCTGACGGGTAAGGGCAGTAGAGAGGGCACCATCTCTACGCCGAGTCGTAGGTGTCCACGGCAGGGCGAAGAGATCAGCCTCATTGAGATGTTTTTCCAATTGAACCCAGAGCTTGGAGGAGGGGTGGTGAAACCAATCCACAATGCGTGTGAGTACAGCTGCTTTATGGTAGAAAGAAGCATCTGGAACCCCCGCCCCCCCCCCCGGGCCTTCGGAAGAGTCATTGTGTCATATTTTATCCTAGGGCGGTTTCCTTGCCATATAAATTTAGAAAAAATCTGGCGAAGCTTTTTGAAGAACGGGGTGGGGATGTGAATAGGTAAAGTTTGGAAAAGGTAAAGGAATCGAGGGAGGACATCCATCTTTAAAACATTCACTCTACCCAACCAAGAGAGCTGTTTAGATGCATATGTGGTCAGATCCACTTGTGTTTTAAGAAGTAGAGGGGTGAAGTTGCTGGTGAATAATTGGGAAGCGTCTGTTGGGATATGAATTCCTAAATATCGAATAGATGTGGAGTTTGTCTTAAAAGGGAAGGAAGATGCTAGTTGTTGAAGGGTTGCTTCTGGGAGTGAAATATTGAGTATTTCTGACTTACTATGGTTAACTTTAAAGTTACTAACATCTCCATATCTCTGGAACTCCTCCATAATGGAGGGTAGTGAGACTTGCGGTTGGGTCACAAATATGAGCAGGTCATCTGCAAATAGGGCGAGTTTAGTATGTATGGGGCCTATACTAACCCTGTGGACAGCGGGGTTGTTTCTGAGGGCGATGGCTAGGTGTTCCATAACAAGAACATAGAGAACGGGGGATAAAGGGCACCCCTGTCGGGTTCCATTGAGAATAGTAAATTTTGGGGCTAGAGATCCATTTAGTCTAATCCTGGCGGAGGGGGAAGTATAGAGGGACATTATTCTTGAAAGCATGTTTTGGCCCAGACCCAGCTGTTGTAGTGATAGACGCAAAAATTGCCAATCGACATGGTCGAAGTCCTTTTCCGCGTCCACCGTGAGAAGGCACAATGGGACATTGTGGGCTCGGGCATAGTCTGTAATGAGAAGTGTTTTCAGGGTGTTATCTCGTGCCTCTCGTCCACTCACGAAGCCTACTTGATCTAGGTGTATTAATCGGGGTAGTAGCGGTTGTAGTCTATTAGCCAGCACCTTTGCATACACTTTCAGATCGACCCCTATCAGCGAAATGGGTCGGTAATTAGCACATATGGTCAAGTCTTTGTCTGGTTTTGGGATGAGAGTGATATGTGCCTCTAGAGTTTGAGGTGGGAATACCGATCGCTCAGAGATTGAGTTAAATACTTTTGTTAAGAAGGGAGTGAGAAGGGGAGCAAATTGTTTATAAAATTTTGGGGTGAAGCCATCAGGGCCCCGGACTTTTACCAGATGGGGTAGAAGCAATAGCGCGGGCAACCTCATCTTCCGATATCGGAGCTTCCAGGTCCTCTATCGTTTCGTCATCTAGAGCAGGTAGTGCGTTTTGTGTGATATACGAGGCTTGCGCGTCTGCTCTAGTATAGGGGGTTCAGTGGGGCTTGTTACAGGTATGTTATAGAGGGATTGGTAAAAGTTCCGGAAAGCCTGTCCCATCTCAGAGGGTGATGAGACAGTTACCCCAGAGCTGTCCCGTATGTGGGGTATAAAGGTGTTAGGTTGTTTGGTATGTAGGGTGCGAACTAGTGATCTACCACATTTATCCCAGAATTTGTATTGGTGAAAGGCTAGTTTGTTCGCAAATGTACGGGCTGAAGCCTCATATAATTCCCTAAGTTGAGAGCGGGCGGAAGAAACCTCCGCAAGCACCTCCACAGTCGGAGAGTGCTTGTGGGTAGTCTCCAGCGTCCTGAGTTTGTTTACAGCCTTGGTTATCGCAGCCGAGCGTTCTTTCTTCATGCGGGCACCCATTTGGATAAAACTACCCCATAAGACTGCCTTTAATGCCTCCCATTTAATGGGTGGTGTAGTGTCATCAGAGGCGTGGTCTGAAAAAAATTTGAAATAGTCTCCGCTATCCGAGTATCAAACCCTGGCTCAGTCAGAAGCGAATCATTCAACCGCCATGTCCATTCTTTTATTGGAGTAGAGGGGACTGTGAGTGTCAGGAATACAGGGGAATGGTCGGACCAGACCATAGGGTCTACTTCACAATTTGGGGACCAATCTAAACAGCCGTGGTCGACCAAAAAATAGTCTAAACGGCTGTACGATCGGTGTACGTTGGAAAAGTGCGTGTAGTTTCGTGATTCTGGGTACAATATCCGCCATATGTCTACAAGATGCATATTGTAGATGGCACATTTTAGGGCCCCGTATTTTAGGGAAGGATATAGAGGAACGGGATGTCGATGAATCTAGAAGTGGGTCCAAGGGAGTATTGAAGTCCCCCCCGAGTATGAGCTTACCCTCTGCGAAACCCGATAAGATCCTAAAATATTGTAAGGCGGATGGGACTTGGTGTGTGTTAGGTAAGTATAGATTAGCTATTGTAAATTTGGTTCCCCATAGAGAGATTTTCACAAAAACGTACCTGCCCTGGGGGTCCGCCATATGATCAAGCAATTCAATAGGGAGTGTTTTATGAAACGCAATAGATACTCCCTTACATTTTTGTGTTGGATTGGTACTGTGGATCCATCTATTAAAATATCTACTGGCGCAGGAAGGGGTGGATTCAGAATGGAAGTGGGTCTCTTGCAACAAAAGCACGTTAACTCGTCTTTTGTGCATCTGATATAGTATTTGCCCACGTTTCGAAGCAATGTTCAGCCCGTTGACGTTGTAGGAACAGAATTTCAATTGGGGGCGTGAGGTTACCGTGTGAGCCATGTCAGGGTGCTAGAGGCCGTGTAGGGGGGAGAACAATAAGATATATAAGATAAGTACGTAGAGCAGTTCGGGGTAGGGTGAGGAGAAGAGGTGGGATACGAAAGTGGGAGGAAGAGAAGAGAGAAGAAAAAGAGAGGGAAGAAAGGAGAGAGAAGAGTTTGAAGATAATAGAAAAAATAAGGTGTAAATGAAAGGACACCTAAAAAATGTGTCTAGAAAACTAATGTGTTTGCTAACGCAAAACACTGCGTGATATATCACGCTTTAGGCACAAACAGTGCCTGTCCTACTGTGGGGGGAAGGTCGAAATGGGTGAACCTGAGCCGTGATCCCGACAGCGAATCAGGCATGTATATAGTATATGTGGCACATTAATCATGTAAAACATATGTGAAACATAAGGTAGCTTAATGAGAACAGGTGAGAACAATCAACTATATATCAACAATGGGTATAAGTAGTTAACCTGGGATCATATAAAGAATAAATTGCAATTACATTAGTATCCTCTTGTAGATAACTCAGTTAGTCACAACTGTAGTACGCGCACAGGGGTACAGGGAGGGGGGGAGCGGGGGCCCCACCCGATTAGGCACCCAATCGCATCATGTGTGGCGCTCTTTAACCTTACATTCCCCCGAAATGGGGACAATCAAGACCGATGGCGAGACCTCCCTCCGGAGCGGCCCACCCACCCCCCACCGCACGCCACAGAGGGAGGGGCTGAGAGGAAACAATCTGACATAAAGCAAAACATTTTATATAAAACTTTTGTTGTATTGTAGCAGTACCTGACTCCCTTCATAGTGAGAGTCCTTAGGTGATCTTAGACTATGTTCTCTCCCGAACCCCAGCCATATAATAAATTGGCAAAGAGCAGGGAAAGAGCTAAAAGGTCCGATCCCTGCTGTCACTTCATCATCTACCAAGTGTTCCAGGGAGCTCATGTAACTTCTGAATTAATCTTCTGGAGAGGTAGGTCGTCTCATCCCTGGGCCAGAGGAGGCTGACCTAGACCTAGGTCGTCTGCGACGCTGTGGGAGTGGGCCAAGGCCCAACTGTCTCGATCCGTCGACTGGAGGGTCTAGCCAGTTTAAGACGTCTACCGGCTCTTGCTCAAGAAAGAGGAAAAAGTCAGGCAGCTGATCTGGGTCGGAGAGCGCGAACCTGCTATCTCCCCACGTCACCTTGATGCTGAAGGGGTGGCCCCATGTATAGGAGGCACCGGCTTGTCGTATAAGATCTAGTAAAGGGCGCACCACTCGACGCATGTAGAGCGTATTGCGAGACAAGTCTGGGTACAGTTGGATAGAGGCTCCAAAGAAGTCTACTGGGCCCACATTCCATGCTTTTCGCATGATCTCCTCCTTCAAGGTATAATAGTGGACCCTACAGAGGACATCACGGGGGCAACTTTCTCGGGCTCTCCCCGGCCCTCCCACCCTGTGAACACGGTCCAATTCAATTGGTGATGTTGCCTCTCTTCCCAGCACTTTATTGAGGATGGATATGATAGTGGGTTTCAGTTCTGCTCCTGATGTTGCCTCAGGTAGACCTTGCAGTCTAATATTGTTTCTGCAACTGCGATTTTCGCTGTCTTCTATGCAAAGCTGTTGGTGGCGTAGGCGACGGAGATGCGTCGCGGATGCAGATTCCAGGGCTGTTATACGGGCCTCATGGTCATCCTGAGCAGTATTTAAGACTGATACCGCTTCCTCATTAGCGGTAACTTTTTGTCTCAGCGCGTTCAGCTCTACTTGTAGGGAATCCTCCATCTTACTTGCCCATGATTCGAAATCAGATCTGAAAGCAGACAATAGGGCTGTAGTTTCCGTTCTAATAGGTACTCCCGTCAGGGGGTGAGGAGTTGTCTGTAGTTCCCCGGTGTCTGTGTCTTACGATGTGACTGCTTTTGTAGAGGAGGCTGATGTCTCTCCTCTGGATTCTTGGAGTTTCTCATTTGCGTCTAGAGTCATGCAAGCTGTTGCGGGAATGGCGGTGGGTGGCTTGGTCTTTCCTGCTTTGCGGCCAGGCGCCATCTTGTCTTTAGGTGTTCGGGGATCAGTCGGCGCTGTTCTAAGTAGATACCTTTGTATGGTGCCTTGTTGAGGGTCAGCAGGTTCCGAGGAGTGTGAGCTAGCTGCCGCCATGTAAATTGCAGGTGTGCTGTATTGCGGGAATAGCCTGCGGCTGTCGGGATGGCACGGGTCTCAGGGGCGTGTGGCTTCAGCCATCCATGGTTGATTGCTCTCTATCGAAGCCCCCTCCTCCACAAAAATAAGGGGGTCTGGGGGGGGAAGGGCAGGCCTGAAAAAGCAGTAATGTCCCCCTGCCAGCACGAATGGTGATTCTAAGTGCTGTGTGCTCAAATGTAATGGGAGGGAGGCACAGTCTAGGTGCGATTCGTCACCTTACAGTGTGGGCCCGGCTGTACTGTTAGGCCGCAAGATGGCGGCCGATGCTGAGTGTTCTCAAAGTAAGAAAAATTTAAAAATGGCCTGTACCTTAGTCTCTGGGGCAGTGGAGGGGTGTCCACCGTACAGGATGGTGTGTTGGGGGTCTCCTGAGCCTCCGATTGCGGCCCCAAGGTCCGGTATTCGTGTAGGCCTCACAGGCCTCGGATCCGCTGTAGGCCGCGGATGCCTGAGGCCCACGTCTGCGGTTGCTGTGGTGGGATCCTGGGTGCCCGATCCGTGCAGTCAGCTCCGGAGGCAGCGGTCCTGATTATGGGCCGATCGGTCGCCTCCCGCACCGCCGATCGCGGTACACGAGTCCGGGGATTCCGGCTGTCTTGTAGGCCGCAAGATGGCGGCCGGCGTCTAATGCAGGGCCGGCGGCGGCCTGAGATGCAGCTAATCCGCCGGGTGGACAGAGCAATTTGCCCCCAGAGTGATGCAGCTAGCACCCGGCAATCGTGAGGAGTAGCTGGGGGAAGGTTTTAGGGAATATAGGCTCCGGATGGCTCTGGATTGCAGAGGACATGGCGGAGCTCCTCTGCAGCACGTCCACCCACCTCGACGTCCAGACACGCCCCCCACGACTCCTATTCTCCATCTCAGTGAGTTTAGCTGCTTGTATATTCATTATTTCTTTAAGCCCTTTAATTTCTCACCTCAATGGGCCCAGGTAATCCTCAACGCCACTTACTCTTCCTCAAGATCAGAAGTTCTTTGCACAGTTTTGCAGAGTTCTTGCCTCATGTTATTTCCTCCTTTAATACATTTTAACTGGGTATCCAAATTAGTAATTGAATCCTTACAGTCATTAATCACATTAAGTACCTCTCTCAATGAAGGTTCTTCCTTCAGCAATACAGGGCCAGGTGCAGGGACCCGGCTCAGATGCTACAGCCAAAATTGCAGATACAGTTCCAGATTCCCCCCCCGACCCTCTAGTACTCATTATTTTGGTAGTTGAGGGGGTAGATGGATTTGAGGGTACCTGGCCTTGACTCTTTCTGTCTGTTGAGGAGTTCTGTTCTTTGGGTTGCGTTATTGCCTATTAAGAACCCCCTTTAGCAGGTGACAGGGAAGCTGTGTGAGCATATCGCTCCAATTTGGTGGCTGCAGTGGCTGCCGTCTGGTTGCTCTTGTCCTTTGCAGCTCGGGTTAATTGAGCTCCTCCTAGGGTGGATGTTCCTCCGCTGTACGTTTTCTAGACATAATGGTTTTTAGGGGAGTGCTTCAAAATGTATTATTTCTTACTTTTAACTTATTTTATCTTGTTGTTGAGGCGAGGGGGGGGGGGGGGGGCGAGGCACCGTCAGTTATCTCCACTTGTCTCGGAGCTACACACTCCACCAGCAGATCTCAGCGTGTCTCACAGAGTGTGCAGCCTCCGCGTCCCTCCAGCAGCCGATCCGAGTGAAACAAGCCAGTCACGCGACAAGCTCATTGCCGTCCAAGATCTCGTGAGATCCTCAGCGAAAACCCTGGCCCCGGCATCTCCGTCTCCGCTTCGTGCAGGCCTCAGATCGCCACGACAGAGGGCAAGCCTACCCACGTAGTAGTATAAGGGAGAAGAGACGGGTCAAGCGTATCCTCAAGCCGGAAATACTCTATCCTAGGCGGCCACACAGTGAGAAACTGAGCGGAGGAAAAGCACCTTGCACGCTCTCACTCACACACTTGCTCTCACCCTCACCAACATCCAGTCATGCCCCTTGGCTTGGATCTGCTTTTCTGAACCAACCAGAGTTCCATCTGCAGCAGTCAGCCATAGGGTCCACTACCATAAAGGTGCACTCCTGACCCCAACGGTGTGCATCTTTCACCTGGCCTCAGGTGACCTGACAGTTTGCTCGGGCCATGGACCCGGCTGATGTGCCGTTACCTGCCGTTGACCAGCTGCAGTGCGTAGTCCGCAGACTCGAGACACAGGAGTGATGCAATTCCTGCAAGGTTTGGCCTCCCGCTTTGAACAACTTCACGCCTCATTTGGATCCCAGGTTCAACAACCTCAATCGTAGCCAGCAGTTGTACCTACTCCGCTTATGGTCCCTACCACAAATTCTTTGCATCTACCAGCTCCTTCTCGTTTCTCTGGTGACTCCAAGGCCTGCAGGGGGTTCCTTAGTCAGTGCACCATCCATTTTGAGCTCCAGCCTCAAAACTTTTCCTCTGATCGAGCAAGAGTAGCCTATATTATCTCCCTCCTGACCAACAAGACTTTAGCCTGGACTGTCCCACTGTGGGAGAGGAATGATCCAGTGGTCTCCAGCTTGTCTAACTTCCTGAAACTCTTCAGGAATATTTTTGAGGAACCAGGCCGTGTCTCTTCCGTGGCCAGTGCTAAAGGATTAGCAACAGCGGGCTTAAGTAGGGAAACATGGAAAACGGGGTGTACCCGAAAGGATTCCAGCAGTTCCAGCTCATAGGCCACCTCATTGATCCTTCTCTTCACTGAAAAGAGGCCTGTGAACCTAGGACCCAGCTTCTTAGAGGGGCAAGCAAGCCTTAGGTTCACAGTGGATAGCCATACCCGTTCTCCGGGTTTCAGGACTAGTTCTTCCTGTCTCTTTCTATCGAAGATTTCCTTATTGCGTTCTTGCACCTTGGCCATGGTTTCCTGTAGCAATTTGTTGTTTGATTTGAAGAAATTTATGGCTTCGAAAGCGGCTGGCACCGGACATTCTGGAAGAGAGCTGGGTAAGAATGATGGGTGATATCCGTAATTGGCGAAAAAGGGAGTTTGTTTTATGGAAGAATGAGTAGAGTTATTGTAAGCAAACTCAGCCAGGGGTAATAGAGACATCCAGTTGTCCTGAGAGAACGAAGAGAAGCATCGCAACTACTGCTCAAGAGTCTGGTTGGTCCTCTCTGTCTGCCCATTTGTCTGTGGGTGGTAGGAAGAGGAGAAGGACAATTCGATGCCAAGGGATTTGCATAAAGCTTTCCAGAACCTGGAGGTGAACTGTACTCCCCTATCCAAGGTAATGTTGTCAGGAACCCCGTGAAGCCGGACAATCTCTCTGATGAAAACCTGTGCCGTTTCAGGGGCAGATGGTGTTCCTTTCAATGGAATAAAATGTGCCATCTTTGATAGCCGGTCCACAACTACAAATGTAGTGGAGTGGCCTTCTGTGGGCAGGAGCTCTACAATGAAATCCATAGAAATAAATCTCCAGGGCCTGTCTGGAACGGATAAAGGTTTGAGCAGACCCCAAGCCTTGGTTTCGTTTGCACTTGTTCCGGGCACAGATAGGGCAAGATTCCACATAGTCCCGGGGCCACCAGAAGGTGCGCTGCACCAAATCAACAGTCTTGGAAGTGCCAAAGTGCCCAGCTAGGACATGGTCATGGCAAAGTTCGAGTATGGTGACCCGGAGGTATGAAAATTTTATCATTAAGCCATAGCAAGCCATCTTTTGCAAGCAACTTTTTTCAAGAGAGAGGGGAACATTAACGAAAGCCTGTTTGACACAGGCAAGTAAATCTTCCTGCACCAGAAGAAAATTTTCCATGGGTAGAATGGTGTCTGGGGAGGCAGTTGTTCCAGAGTCGCTGAACATGCGGGACAAGGCATCTGCTTTTATGTTTTTTGAGCCGGGCCGGTATGTAACGTGAAAGGAGAATCTAGAAAAGGATAGTGCCCACCTGGCTTGATGAGTTTTCAAACGATTTGCAGTTCTCAGATACTCTAGATTCTTGTGATCTGTGTACACTAGAATTGGGTGAGCTGCCCCTTCCAGCAGATAGCACCACTCTTCTAGCGCAGCTTTGATTGCCAAAAGTTCTCGGTCCCTGACGTCATAGTTCCTTTCTGGAGCAGATAACTTACGGGAAAAAAAGGCAATGGGAAACAAAAGGGACTTAGGACCCTGGCGTTGTGAGAGCACGGCACCGACGACAATTTCAGAAGCGTCCACCTCCAAGACAAATGGTAAAGCCGGATCAGGATGTTTCAACACTGAGGCCGAGGTGAACAGACTTTTGAGAGAATCGAAGGCTGCCTGGGCCTCAGGGGACCAGTGGAAATGGGTTCCTTGTTTGGTGAGCTGAGTGATAGGTGCGATAATGGCGGAAAACCCCTTAATGAATTTACAGTAAATGTTTGCAAATCCAACAAACCGCTGGATCCCTTTCTTGTCTGTGGGGGGCGGCCATTCCAAAAGAGCTGAGATCTTTTGGGGGTCCATCTTGATGCCCTTGATGGAAATAATCAGTCCTAGGAATTGTATACTTTGTTTTTTGAATACTTTTTGAATAATTTATTAATTTGTTTGTTTTTTGAATTCACACTTTTCAGCCGTGTTGACGAAAGCGACTCGCACCTAACGTGCTTATGATGACTGTCAATTGAGAAGGAGAAAATCAGAATGTCATCCAGATAAATGATAACGAACAGATCTAAGTAGTCCCAGAAAATATTGTTAACAAAGTGCTGAAAGGTGGCAGGAGCATTGCACAACCCGAACGGCATTACCAAATACTCAAAATGTCCGAATCGAGTGCGGAAAGCCGTTTTCAACTCATCACCATTTCTGATGCGGACCAGGTTATAGGCTCTTCGAAGGTCAAGTTTGGTAAAAATGGTTGCAGTCCCTAACCTCTGTAAGAGTTTGGGTACCAAGCGAAGAGGATAGGATAGCGATTTTTGATGGTAATCTTGTTGCGTTTGCGGTAATCTATGCAGGGTCGAAGAGAATAATCTTTTTTCTCCACGAAAAAGATGCCGGCTCCTGCCGGGGAGGTGGACGGGCGGATGAATCCCTTTCTCAGATTGTCGTGGATGTAATTCTTGAGAGTAACTAGCTCTTGTTCAGTGAGAGGGAAGATTCTCCCAAAGGGAATCTCGGCCCCAGGGAGGAGTTCAATAGGGCAGTCGTACAATCGGTGTGGTGGTAATGTCTCTGCACCCTTCTTACTAAACACATCCAAGAAGTCGTGAAACTCCTCAGAGACTGACTGGCGGATTTCAGAGTCCAGGCATAGTAAGGAAGAGGAGTTGTTGGGAACATCCGGAAGGCAGTATTGGTGGTAGTAAGGTGATGAAAAAGTAACTTATCTGGTAGCCCAATTGATGTGGGGGTTGTGTGCCTGCAACCAAGGCATACCCAAGATGATGGGGAACAGAGGTGAAGTGATGATGTCAAGGCGTAATAGCTCCTGGTGGCAACTGGCAACGGTGGCCGACAGAGGGGTTGTTTCCTGTGTGACAGGTCCTGATTTGATGGCTGACCCATCAGCAAGGTGAACAAGAAGTCCTTGAGTCTTGGGTAGCAGAGGAATATAGTGTCTGGCTGTGAAAGTGGAGTCCATGAAGCAACTGCATGCCCCAGAGTCAATAATAGCGGTTACTTGAAGGCTCCTTCCAGACAGCTGCAACAAAACAGGAACAGAGAGGTGAGAAGAGACAATACTCGCAGCAGGGACTTGGTTAGTAGAACTTAGGAGGCACTTACTGGACTTAGCCAGGCAGGTTCTTACATAATGTCCTGATTCCCCACAGTTCATGCGTCTATGCTGACGTTCCTCTCCAGTGAGAGAAGGACAGAGAACGCCCAGTTACATGGGGTCCGGAGTTGGAGCAGGCAGCCCTGAAGGAGCAGGATAGGAAGGACTGGGAACCCTTGGTAGCATCCAGGTAAGGCGGCATTGACCCATAGTTGTTTCAGACCTGTGTTATCGCAGACATTAGTCGATTTGTATGGCCAAGACAATAATCTAGGGGTCTGTGGTACCCCTACCCTAGCCAGTTCATCCTTGAGAGGATCTGACAGTCCCATACAAAACTGATAGTGGAGGGCCGCGTCATTCCAGTTGGTGTCAGCGGGCCAACGCCTGAATTCGGCAACATAGTCCTTCACGGCTCTGCGACCTTGCTGTAAAGAGTGGAGTGCGGCTTCTGCGGTTGCAGGCAACTGTGGGTCCTCATACAGTTGTGCCATGGCATCCAGAAATGTGGTCAGGTTAGTCAGGATCGCAGCCTTCTGTTCTAGCAGACGATGTGCCCAGGATTGGGGTTCATCCTGCAGCAGGGAAATCACATTACCCACTTTGGTGGTCTCCAGCGAGAAGGTGCGTAGCTGAAGAGCGAAAAAGAGCTTGCAGAAGTTACAGAAGGCTCTGAACTTGCGGTGATCTCCAGAAAATCTCTCAGGTATGGGTACCCGAGGCAACATGACCACGGTAGGGGAAGCAGAGGAACTGGCTGAGGCTTGAGAAGTCCCTTGAGGAGCAGCAGGGGGCAAGAGCGCTTGCACACGCTCTTCCAGACGGTTATAGCCTTCCTGAAGAGTCTTTACAGCCTGAGTCAGGCCAGTAAGGTGTAGGCACAGTTCATCCATAGGTGAGGCTCCCTGCTCGGGCTCAGACATGGCTGCTTGATACTGTCACGTACCTGAATATACATGAAAAATTGTTAATACAATAGACATCAAATGAGACCATCCAGTAATATGTTCAAATTATATTCATGCCTGTCAGCCAACATGTTTCGCAAACGACAAGTTGCTTCATCAGGGCATAGATCGGCATCATTAGTTCATTTAAACTACTGGTCTAGGTCTGAGGTTAAAAAAACTGTCACGTACCTGGTTATTGAGCCCGATATGCAGAGGGAGGCCTCCCTTATGATCCTGACTAGCGGCCCTTGGTAGAGCTGACAGGAGGCACAGGAGTACAGGACAGCACGAGTGCCTGGCAGGATCAACAGCTGATAGGCAGGACTGATGCTCCGGATGCAGCTGAGACACTGTAACAGCAGGTGGGATGCAGTAGACTGGAAGCTGAAGCTAGAAGGTAGGCACTTCACAGGATGCAGGTGGATGGTCCCAGGGATGAGACCCAGGAAGGTCAGGCAGTCCGGGTCTTGCACAGGAGAGCAGTACTGGAACAGATGCAGAAGGCTGAGGGAAGGTCACTGGTCGGTAACAGACTGGCGCAGGTAAGCCAAAGGATTAGACAGGAGCGAAGTCGTGGACAGGCCGACGTCAGGTGCAGGCGGATGGCAGCGGATAGTCATAAAGTAAGCCGGTAATTTCAGGAATAGATCAGGAACACAGGAATCTCTCTTTGAATGCAGTAGATCAAGCAGCAAGATTCCCCTGTCATGACAGAGTTTAAATAGCGCTTCTGGCACGACAATCGTGCGCCTGCGCGCACACGTGCACACTCGCGCGCACACACGCCTGCGTAGAACTGTTGCTCCCAGCAAGCCTTTCCTGGCACTACCATGAGTGTGAGCTAGGAGACCCTGGGGGCCACGACCTGGTACCAGTTGCAATGCAGTCCATCCTCACCACTAGAGGCTCTGGTGAACACCTGCTAGCTCCTAGACTACGCGCCCTGGGGAATCTTATGCTCTAGCTCCCAGTGGGATCCGTGTTAGTGCTCCAGTGGACCTGCTTTTCTGAACCACCCAGAGTTCCATCTGCAGCAGTCAGCCATAGGGTTGTTTGGGAAATTTTAAGATTCTCCCAATAAGCAAATAATTTCTTTGCACTTAAAAGCACAAAAACAGCTCTCTTGTATAATGCCGGGAAAGCACGCTCGTATTTCTACAAGTAACATAGACACAGATGCTGGTATCATCTTGAGCTTAGCAGAATCCTGCCATTGAATGCTTTACTCCTTTTATTTATACTGTCAACATGAATAAACAAAGGGAGGTGGTGGCTTCAGAATCAGCCAATCAGACACTTGTATTCTTTCAAAAGAACCAATCACACACATGTATATATTCAAATAGAATTACAGTGATGTGTGCAGATGGTCATGTGCAGAGCCATGCGGCAAGCGTCCTGTGAGACACAAAGTGTCTCATAATTTGAACACTACTTACATGGCTCTGAACGCGATCGCGTGCACATTTCCACTGCCACCAATGACGCAAGCCATACTCTATCATGGCTCAGTGGGCCATAATTTTGTATGGTTATGCTATGGTTCCCATGTACGCAGATCTGCTTTCTTAGGAGTGTAGATACAGTCTCCATGAAGTGGCCAGTCCCTTGGTGAGGCATAAACAAACATCCTTTAAAGAGCAAACAGATCTGCCGTGTCCACAGGGAGGTTTCCAGAGCCAATGGTCTTCCACCCACGTCTGTATGTGCGAATACGCATATGAGCATATTACAGCAAAACTGATACTGGAGGACATCTGACAACATACATTAATAAAAATTTCCACAACAGGGTCCACTACCATAGTGGTGCACTCCTGACCCCAACGATGTGCATCTGTCACCTGGCCTCAGGTGACCTGACAGCAGGCCAAATTTTTCTCCACAATCGATCTTGCCAGTGGCTATTGGCAGATCCCTGCTGCCAATATGGACTAGCCAAAAAGACACTTTTATTTTCCCAAGGGGTTGTGCAAATTTAAAAGGATGCTCTTTGGGCTAAACAATATGCCCACCACATCCCAGGTGATGGTGAACACTGCTTTGGGAACATTAACCTAATCTTTAATGTTCACTTGGTTTAAGCAATGTGTGTGGGTCTGTTCCAGATGACTAAACAAGACTGCCAAAACTGTGTGGTCTATTCAGTGTCGAAGGGGGGTGAGGCCCAGATTCAGACTCTTGACTTGGCCCCACTAGAAGTACTGACCATTGACTTTCCTACACTCGATATGTCAGAAGATGTTTTAGTTATGGTGGACCATCTCAGCAAGTATGTGGTGGCAGTATTAACTCATGATCAGACCTTTAGGACCGCTGCCCAAATGATGTGGAAGCACTTCTCCCACCCTTATGGGTGTCCACATAAAATATATTCAGACCATGGACCTTGTTTCAAAAATGGGTTCCACCAAGGATGTTAAAGAATGGTGCCACTCACTAGGCATTAAAAAGCAAGAGTTGTGCTATTCACTAGGCATTAAAAAAGTGGCACACTCTTTTGTGCCACTCACAAGGCAGTGCGGCATGTGAGAGTCAGTGATACAACTGATAAAAGGTTTCCCTCATAGGAAACATAAGAAATGGATCCACTTATCAGCTGAAGAGGTCTGAAAATACCATACAGTACATTCCTGGATAGGCCATTAGTCTGATATAAAGGCGCACACCAGCAGGTAAAATTACAAACACTGTGGGAAAAAAGACCCTGGAGTTGTTATACAACAGTCCATTCCAGGTGTACATGCCTACAATATCCAAAGGAAAATAATCCATGACATACTAAGACTCCTGCACTGTAAACTCCTCAAATCTATTAAAAGGATAGGCCCACACAGTGAGTCCTATAAAGGGGTTTTAAGGAACCTGTCCAAGTTTGTGAGCCACAGCGATCTCTGCCATCATTGAACCATTAGTTGCATTCTGCTTTTTCACCAGGATCTCCAAGAGAATCTCTATGACTAAGCCCTATGGGTGAAATGCATCTGAGGGTGTGGCCTGGGAGAAGCCTAGGCAGAGGCCACTTTATATCCTTAATTAGTACATGGGCTGGCAGGAATGCAGTGTCTCTGCACTTATCAATATATAGTGGGCTTGGATAAGCACTACAGATGCCAGCACCCAGATCCAGTGGATCACTGGAGCACAACCATCGGCACTTGGAGTGGCATTCAAGCACTTCATTATGGTAATAAGAGCTCCAAGACTCATGGGAGAAGCCTGATAATATTACACAACCCAATTGTCCCCCCAGCTCAGGTTCATGCTCCTGCTGTGGAGTCTTCTGAACCACCATCAGCTGATGTGTCTGAAGACAGAGACACATCACTTCTCATTCCAGAGGTGCTCTGAGGGGCCTAACTTTGAATGAATAAATCTGAATGATCTGAAAACTTGCCAGGGATAGTAAATTATAGTTGGGTGGAGTGTAGCAGAGTGGTCATTTACTCCCCATGCTCACAGGCAGGCAAAGGCCCTTTATCTCCATTTCCTACAACTTCCTGGATTCCCGGATATGCCTAGGAGGGGGTACGTTCTTCAACTTCCCTCCCACAGCTGCTCAGAGAAGTCAGACGTAATAACACAGCGGTAGCTTGGTAAGTGATCTGCAGCCAGGTGAGAGGTCCTCCACTGTCAGAACTGGTGTATAGGCAGTCAGGTCTGGGCATAATAGCGTTCAGCTTCTCCAGAAGACCAAGCTACTGTGGGGCACCCTTTTTTCTCAAGGAAACTTCCTGGGAGGATAAAGACATCACACAGTCATGTTATGAGGGACACTGTTTATGAAGATTAACTCAAGTGGCTCTGTTCTGAACTCTTTGACTGAAGTACTGAATCTCAACTTGACTCTCAGTTGTTAAAGTCTTGTAGAGACTATGCTATGAAGCTGTGTGTTACTCTGATTGAGTCACTGTGACATTACTATTAAAAGCCCATGTTTGTGCACTTTTCTTATGCTTTGTGCAGTGTATGCATATTTTTGTTACCCTGAACCGATATTGCATTATTACTTCAAATGTTGCACTTGTTTAATAAACATAAAGTAACTCCCTGTCTGATGATTTGGCCAATTGCCTTTTCTGTTTAGCACCTAATATAAAAAAGTAACGTAATTTTTAGGGAGCTGCATGTCTATGCAAGTTTAAACATCGCCAGAACTTTGAAAGCTAACACTGATGATCTGGCAGAGGAGAAAAATATAAACTAAAAAAAAAGCACCTTACTATGACTTAAATGCTGCCATTACTAAGTACAGTACTGCAAAGAGCATTTTATTTCAATTAAACGACTAAATATGTAGAGCTTGTTTGTTGATGAGTGTAACCCACCCAGTGTGCTTCATCAAGAACACTTTCCATAGGAGCTGTAATAATACTAATGAGCCTCATTTTTCTCCCATATAAAATTAGTTTCCGCTGTTGGAGAACTTTCAAGGACTTGTTGATAAATAAATAAACATACAGCATTTACATGGTTTTTGTTCTTTTGGGTGTGTACTTGTGATTAGCAGTAAATTAGAAACAATTAGCATTAGCATTTGAGTGGATGGTAAGGATAGGCAATTATATCATTTAGCAGTTGTTAACAGGTGTTAATTGAATTCTGAAGGCCAGAGTTTAGTAAATTACATGCACATTATCAGGATACCTGCACAATTTTCCTGAATAAACAAGTTAGGAGACTTTAGTATATTTTTGAATGTTTCCTGAAACAGATTCTAGACAGTGGGTGGTGATGAGATGTGCACTGAAGATTTTCAGTGTCATAAACATACCCAGGAAACCATGCGTACATTTAGGAAGACAGAAGGAAGATGGAAAACCAGACAGCACATGATGCAAGTCATTTTTAGAAAAGACACTAGAAATCAGCATGAAATCTTTTGTGCACTATATTGCTATTTCTAGATCAGGATTCGGCTAAAGTTACAGTGGATAGTCAACTGAACAAGTGTCCAGAGTCTAGGTACTGATGTATATTTGCCTTTAGTTGACACTATTTCAAAAAAAAATATTTAGGGGTCCATTTATAAATTTGTTGATTTCCTCTGGTGTTGAAGTAGTAAAAAATTAAATATGAAATACAATGAAGGATTATGCATTCTAGAAGGAATGTACCCATTGAAAGTAACCCATTTTTAGGGTGGCATACATTTTTAAACCAGACCTTGCAGTAAAATGCAAGGCCAGCCTACATTGTTGGAAGACTGCATTCATCTACACAAATAACCTATTAGTACTGTAGGTGCAAAATGTACAAGTAAAAAAAAAGCTATAATTATACTTAACTCATCATCCCCGTCTTCCTTCCATGGCATCTAAACAAGCATGACATCACACACCTTCTGGTTGGATCCTGAAAAGGTAAGAGCAGCTGTAATCTCGAGAGAAGACATGTTTGTAATGAAGTGGAGTATCTTTTTACAAGATTTTGCCTGCTTTTCATGCCTAAGGAACCTTCCTGGAAGAATGAAGCTGCCATGCAGAAGATGGGGTAAGATAAATACATATGTAGCACTAACTCACAGGGGAGCTGCTGGTTTAAAGCGGGCTGTTGCCGTCACCTTTGTTACCTCAATTTCACCAGAACCGGGTCTAGGGTCCCGTTGAGTTTAATACCCGACAGTGTAGACACCAGACTCTTGAGTATCTTTTCCAATGCTTTAATAAAGAGTAACTGAAGGAAGTAGCAGGAAAGAGGTAGAAGAAGAGCTGCAGGGAAGTTCAAATACCTTTTCTTGATGTAGTATTATGAATTGGAATCTTGTAGATGAATGTACTCTCCCTTTAGAGTTGAATCTTTGACCGCCCAGATAGGTCTCTCTCACTAACCTAGCAACCGGCACGCAGCACGACCACCCATACGCTGCAGCAACGTGGTCCTCCCGGTCGGAGGACCACGCGGTAGTACTCCTAACACATACCTGTCAGCCAGGAGGGCCATCAGGTGGAACGAAAAAACACATGGTGTCTGTCCCATAAATACCCTCTCCCAGAATACAACTCGGAGGACCACCTCCACCGAGTTATCTCCGGGACAGAAAAGACAGTATAGAAATATTACAGTTTCAACATTTATATAACAACATGTTCACATCCGCAAAAGAAATCACATTAGAACTGTCACAAACCCCACTATCTATCTAGCTGAAAAGCCTAACAGCTTGATAGGAGATCCAATTGTTCCTGAAAAAAAAAACAAAGTTAAACACACTCGAGATATGTACAGTATCATCACTAAGCAGTTTAGGAGCAAAGCCTCATTCCAGAAGAAGAATGACACTCTCTTCCCACATATTTTCCTTTTAATGGAAACAAACTAAAGTAACTTGAAAAGTCCATCCCTATCTTTGAGTGGATTACATCCTTTCAATAAAGAAAGTCCAGCTAGCGAAGGATCTTTGAATTTGAAAACATTGAGATGAATATTGTCTCTTGACCACGGAGATCTCTAGACACTGACACTTTCTAACTACACACCCCAAAGTTCCTTTTCATAATCACCAATAAAACCGAGGATCTGGCAATGTCAGTTTCTTTCCTAGTTTATCCACGGTAGTGATAAAGTACACAACATCATCTTTTCCGGGTCTGCAAATGACCACTTTGTCAGCATAGATGTGCTGACCATAGTTCCAGTGTAGGAAACATCCATTGAAGCGTTCATCCATGGCAACAGAATACCCAGCTCTCAGAAAGGTTTTGGTACAGACAAATAGTCCCAAACAGCTTCACAGTACCATTGTTCCCGGTTGGTCTCAATTTCCTGCATAATGTCCTGAGTAACATAGGGAAATTCCAGACCATATTTTGTAGCAACTCGCTTGGTGAGCACTCTCTGTAAACAGGCAAGTTTAGGCAAAGGTCTATTTTTCCCCAAACCAGGAGGCACACAAGAATTTGGTGATTTACTCACCATAGATCCGACGGGTGTCGAAAGCAAACTAGCAACTTTAGACAATGTCTCTTTGGTAGTACTGTGCGGCTCCACAGAAGGTGATGTCTTCCCAGAATTCAGGGCTGTCCACTCTGAGAAGGTGAAAACAGAAGCAACATCTTCACCCTGGGCCCACAACAGTTCCTGTGACATTGTTTCAAACACATCATCATCACCGGAGAGATCCGACATGGAATCTATCTCCGAGTCTCTCAACTCTTCTGCTGGCAAATATTTACAAAGAGTCCCAGATATGTTCCCCTTTGAACTCTCACCCGTTCCTGATGTGGACTTCTCCGGATCCATGTATTGCTTCGGTTCGGGTAGTCTCTGGGGTAGGCCTCGACCACGGCCGCGGGAAGCCTTCACATACCTCACCTTCCTTGGAACAGGTGCAACGGGGATAGGTGTAGTAGACGTAGAAATAAAGGTGATGTCTGCTGAGGAAGCGGTAACAGCAATATCTTCCTCGGAAGCACTCACGGTAGCAGACGAGATCACGACCTGTTGCTCTCCAGCAGCAATGACAGTAGTTTCCACTGTGGCAATTCCTGTAGCCCAATCCACACGATAAGCACGGGCCGACATGGTAGGTTGCTCCACTGTGAACAAATATTCTCCGCACTGCAAACATCGGACAAATGGACGGAGATATATGGCCAGTCCTTCACACTTGTGGCAAAGCATGCCCAGCCCTTCGATATCTCCAACAGTGTATAGCACCTGCAGCGGTACTTGTAGGGAACATCTTAGGTCCCACAGTCGACGGTACCAATGAAAGAGAAGACATGGCTGTACTCTGATCCTCTCAGCATGATCACGAAGCCTCTCTTCTCCTTTGGCGTCAACACACACACACGCGCATCCCACGCGGTAACAAGTAGATTAAGCTCCTCCCACTTGTTCTTCTGATCACGTAGCTCCCGGGCCTTAACTTCTCACCCGCAGCCTACGCAGTCAGAAATAAAGTCCTGCAATCTAAAAAGTGACAGAGTCCAGAAACCTCTTTTAACATAAACTCCCGGTGAAATACTTCTCAGGGTTGCGGGAGGTTGACGGCTAACAATCCCGGACGACGCCCCCACATATAGCACTAACTCACGGTGGAGCTGCTGGTTTAAAGCGGGCTGTTGCCGTCACCTTTGTTACCTCAATTTCACCAGAACCGGGTCTAGGGTCCCGTTGAGTTTAATACCAGACAGTGTATACACCAGACTCTCGAGTATCTTTTCCAATGCTTTAATAAAGAGTAACTGAAGGAAGTAGCAGGAAAGAGGTAGAAGAAGAGTTGCAGGGAAGTTCAAATACCTTTTCTTGATGTAGTATTATGAATTGGAATCTTGTAGATGAATGTACTCTCCCTTTAGAGTTGAATCTTTGCCCACCCGGATAGGTCTCTCTCACTAACCTAGCAACCGACACGCAGCACTAACAAAAGTCTCTGCCACAGACTTGAATGGGACAGAAACCTGTACGATCCTCTGCCGCAGGATGTAATGGTTTACGATGGACAGCAAACACAGCACTAGAACCTTTAAGCCGACCCGGCAGTACTATGCGGTAGGTTAACTTTAGGATGCGTCCTCCAACTGAGTCACCAGGCCCCTCTCCAGACCAGCACTCTGCATGATCCTTCCATGACGGGTCCTCCCCTGGGATCTTCTCAGTTGTCCAGCTTCTTCCCATAGGACAGACAGCACAGGACAATTCCCTCGCCGCTGTGGTAGGCCCCAGACAGGCTTCTGGGCCCACCCACAGGCTGCAGCAACGTGGTCCTCCCGGTCGGAGGACCACGCGGTAGTACTCCTAACACATACCTGTCGGCCAGGAGGGCCAGCAGGTGGAACAAAAAAAACACATGGTGTCTGTCCCATAAATACCCTCTCCCAGAATGCAACTCGGAGGACCACCTCCACCGAGTTATCTCCGGGACAGAAGAGCACCCATACGCTTCAGCGCGTTGCCTTTCCAACACCGACCCATGGCGACAACGACACCCACAGGCACAGTGTGAAACTACATGCAACACAGCCAAACTGCAACAGAGGCTAAATCTGACTATGTATAAAACAGATAACCCACTAAATCTATAAGCGGTAGATAAAAATCTACCAGCGCTACACATAGTTACATAGTTGGTAGGGCTGAAAAAAGACACCAGTCCATCCAGTTCAATCTGTAGTGTGTGTGTGCTTGTGTTTATGCCAATAGTAAATCGTATATCGCTGCATGCTGTGATATTTAAGGTGCATATCTAATAGTTTTTTTTTAAACTATCCATGCTTCCCCCTGATACCACTGCTTGTGGAAGAGAGTTCCACATATATACCACTCTGGCAGTAAAGAACCCTCTACGCAGTTTAAGGTTAAATGCTTCTCTTCCAATTTCAGTGAATGGCCACATGTCTTTTTAAACTCCCTTCCACTAAAAAGTTTTTCCCTATGCTAAGGTCACCACCAGTACGGTATTTGTATATCAATATCATATCCCCTCTCAAGTGTCTCTTCTTCAGATAGAATAAGTTCAATGCTTGTAGTCTTTCCCCATAGCTGAGATCCTCTAGTCCCTTTTTTAGCTTTGGTGCTCTTCTCTGGACTCTCTCTCCAGTTCCAGAACATCCTTCTTGAGGACTGGTGCCCAGAACTGGATGGCAAAGTCAAGATGCGGCCGGACCAGAGGCTTGTAGAGTGGGAGAATTATTATTTTATCTCTAGAGTGAATCCCCTTTTTCACGCATGCCAATATTCTGTTGGCTTTGCTGGCAGTAGCTTGGCATTGCATGCCATTGCTGAGCCTGTCATCTACTAGGACCCCAGGTCCTTTTCCATCCTAGAATCCCCCAGAGGTTCTCCCCCTAGCGAGTAACTTGAATTCATATTTTTAGCACCCAAATGCATTTCTTTGCATTTTTCAACATTAAACCTTATTCGCCAGTTGCCCACCCCATTATTTTACTTAGGTCTTCTTGTAAGGTTTCCACATCCTGCACAGAAGTTATTGCCCTGCTTAACTTTGTATCATCCGCTATTGAGATTGAGATTGAGCTATTTATCCCATCCTCTATATCGTTTATGAATGAATTAAACAGAATTGGTCCCAGGACAGATCCATGGGGGACCCCACTTACTAATTAAAAATGTATTCTTTCAAATAAAGTGTCACAGTTATTGAATGCTCTTGGGTTCGGATCTGGCCTAGTCATACACTATATTACCAAAAGTATTGGGACACCTGCCTTTACACGCACATGAACTTTAATGGCATTCCAGTCTTGGTCCATAGGGTTCAATATTGAGTTGTCCCACCCTTTGCTGCTATAACAGCTTCACCTCTTCTGGGAAGGCTGTCCACAAGGTTTAGGAGTGTGTCTATGGGAATGTTTGACCATTCTGCCAGATGCGCATTTGTGAGGTCAGGCACTGATGTTGGCCGAGAAGGCCTGGCTTGCAGTCTCCACTCTAATTCATCTCAAAGGTTCTATTGGGTTGAGGTCAGGACTCTGTGCAAGCCAGTCAAGTTCCTACAACCCAAACTCACTCATCAATGTCTTTATGGCCTTTGCTTTGTGCACTGGTCCAAAATCATTTGGTGAGTGAGTGATTATGGTGTGGGGTTGTTTTTCAGGGGTTTCGCTTGGCCCCTAAGTTCCAGTAAAGGGAACTCTTAAGGCGTCAGCATACCAAGACATTTTGGACATTTTCATGCTTCCAACTTTGTGGGAACAGTTTTGGGATGGCCCTTTCCTATCCCAACATGACTGCACACCAATGCACAAAGCTAAGTGTTTTTTTTTCTATTTTTGTAGTATTATATATTACCTCTGTTCTAAAAACTTCATATATATGCAAATAAAGCTCCTGAAGAAGCGGTGAATTTCCCACAAAACATGATGAGCATGCCAATATTATTGCTACAGGGTTAACTGGTATTATTACTTCTCTCAGATGCACCCTTTATGTTTGGACTGACAGAGCTTCTTTTTTAAATTTGTATGTTTTAATATGTTGTTGTAAACTCAATAAAATTCAACTTGTTTTGTCTATCTTTGTATCCCAAGTGTTATGGCACCATTAAAGTCCACTATAGCCTCAATCCAAAACCTTTTCAATACTGATAGGACGAAGGTACCCTTTTCTTCATTATTTCTAAAAATTTCTGGCACTCCATTTAATAGTTTCATAAAGACATGGATGAGCAAGTTTGGGGTGAAGGAACTTGACAGGCCTGCACAGAGTCCTGGCCTAAACCAGATAGAACACCTTTGGGGTGCATTAGAGTGGAGACTGTGGGCCAGGCCTTTACGTCCGAACTTCAGGGCCTGACATCACAAATGTGCTTCTGGAGTAATGGTCAAACATTCCCATAGGCACACTCCTAAACCTTGTGGACAGCCTTCCCAGAAGATTTGAAGCAGTTATAGCCTCAAAGGGTTGGACAACTTAATATTGAACCCTACGGACTAAGACTGGGATTCCATTAAAGTTCATGTGTATGTAAAGGCAGGCGTCCCAATACTTTTCACAATATATTGTATATTGACACATTGTAGAATAAAGGCATATAACCAACATTGTTGTAAATTCGTTTTTTTTTTGTACCGGGCTTAGGCTACTATATGTAAGCAAATAACAGGTAAGAGTTTATTTTTAAATCCTAATAAACAAAGCTTAAGTAACATGGAGTAAACACTTCCTGTTTAAATTACAGCATGTAGGTATATCTGTTATATCCTTGGTTTACTAAGTATATACTGTATACAGGTATACTAAAAGAGATGTAAAGTTAAAGCATATGCCTTTAAGTGATTCTAACAGAAAGATTTAAAAAAACAAAACAAACATGTTATACTTACCTGCTCTGTGCAATGGTTTTGCACAGAGCAACTCTGATCCTCTTTGTTTGCAATCCTGGCTCCTCCCCCCATCGACTGCCCCCAATAGCAAGCCTTTTGCTATGGCTGCTCATTCCTGAGCCACACTGTGTGTCCCCCCTTTACCTGCCGCCGCCTCCCTATCCATGCGCCCGGCCCCTTTCAGGACGCTGGACACATGGATTCCTAATGCGTGAGGGGTTGTTTTTTTCTGAAGCACACGATTAGAGCCAGAGTCTCTAATCGGCTTAAAAAAAGGGTGGGCTCGCGAAGCAGAGAGTGAGCCCTGATCCCACCCAATTGTGTGACCATAGCGAATGAATTTTCGCTATCTTCACACTACAGTACCTCCCCGCCAATCAGGAGGCAGGTCGGTGACCTATTGGATGCCTAGTGGCGCTTTGGCAAGTGGAGGGAGCATGAGAGAAGCGGACACCTCCGCTGCTGCTGCTGCCCGAGTGTGGAGGAGAGGAGGAGGGTGGAGACACAGAGGATGCTCTTCAGGAAAGTACTGGACCTCCCATGGAGGTGGGGGGGTCTAGAACTGCGAGCCCTGCGTGGGGGGTGCAAGTGCCAGCTGCAAGCCCTGAGGGGGGTGTGCAAGTGCCACCGCCTCCAACCCCCGAGCGGGGGTGTGTGTATGTGCAAGATATTTAGTGCTTTTTTTCTCAAATTTTTTTATTGCCAGGGTAAGTGGCTGCATTTGATGGGCACAAGTGGCTGCATTTGACGGGCACAAATGGCTGCATATGATGGGCACAAGTGGCTGCTGTCACGGTACTACTTACAGTGAGCCCACAGGTGAGCAGGTGACACGGGATCCCCCAGGGCGTGGAGTCTAAGGGCCAGCCGGTATTCTGCCAGGGACCCCCTCACGAGGGTTTGAGCTTAGCTGCGTGCTGACCCCAGGTCACGACCCCCAGGTTCACCCCGCTTGCTAGGGAAGTACCAGAAGACACTGTCAGACAAGGATGGATGGATGAAGCAAAGGAGAGCCGGATAGCGAGCCAAGGTCAGGGCGGACTGCAGACAATGTAAGCAGAACAAGCCGAGTTGGTACACAAGAGATCAGTTCATGAGAGGTCAGGTTAAGGCAGGTTACATGAAGGGAGCTCAGAAACAAATGTTGCTCAAGCAACCAGAACTGGTCAGAGAGGGATTTAAATAGAGAAGCACATGAGGGGCTGGACAGGAAGTAGCAGAAAGGAATCATATATTAAGCAACAGGTGAGGGCAGCGACACCCATAGCTGCAGAGTGCAGCAGAGCTGAACACAAGCTAGTGGAACAACAGGTGCCAGCTGGCCTACAGCAGTAAAGGTGAGACACAGATCAGCTCAGCAGATGATCTGTGACAGTACCCCCCCCCTCTTATGAGGTCCCCCCACACATCTGGGAGCTGGCTTGGAGGGAAATTTCCGATGGAATCTGGTCACCAAACGTGGGGCTGAGACATCGGTGGCAGGAACCCAAGACCTCTCCTCCAGACCATAGCACTTCCAATCAATCAGATAGCGTAGCCTCCCTCAGGAGTACTTGGACTCCATTATTTCTTTAAACTCATACTGATCTGTGGTATCAGCCACAAGAGCGGGTTGAGATGAAGGGCGAGAGAAGCGATTGAGTGGCCTGAGCAGGGAGACATTGAAGGCGTTGGGTATCCTGAGATGAGAGGGTAGACGAAGCTTGAAAGCAACTGGATTAATCTGACAGAGAACAGGAAATGGACCAATGAAGCGAGGGGCAAATTTTATTGAGGGATGTGCTTGGTAGAGAGCCAAACTCTATCGCCAGACAGGAACTTAGGAGCCAGACGGCGATGATGATCTGCTGCCGTTTTATGCCTGGAAGCAGCTAGATGAAGATTCTCAGAGACTTCTTTCCAGATTGAATTGAAGGACCTTAGAGTTTCAGCTGCTACAAGAGGAGAAATGGGAACATGAAAGAGAACAGATGGATGCTGCCCTTAAACAGTGAAGAAGGGAAATTTTCCAGAACTGGCATTGGAGTGATGGTTTAAGGCAAACTCTGCCCAGGGCAAAAGGTCCACCCAGTCATCTTGGTGGGCTGAGATGAAGGCACGGAGAAAACGTTCTACATTTTGATTGACACGTTCCATTTGCCCATTGGACTAGGGATGAAAGGCAGAGGAAAAATCCAATTTAATCCCAAAGGAGCTGGCCAAGGCTTTGCAAAACCGAGCAGTAAATTGAACTCCTCTGTCAGAGACGATATGTGAAGGCATCCCATGAAGATGAAAGTTGTGGCAAGACTTGGAGCAGAAGGTAGGCCTGGGAGAGGAATCATTTTGGAAAACTGATTCACCACTACCCAGATGACTGTAGAACCTGTTGAGGGGGGGCAGATCTGAGATAAAGTCCATGGAAATACAAGGTATATTGGGAACTGGTAAGGGCAAAAGCAACCCAGCAGGGGCGGACGTGGAAGATTTGGATAGTACACAAACCGTACAAGCTTGAAAATCCTTACGAAGAGAAGGCCACCAGTAATGACGCAGAAGAATGTCACAAGTACGAGGTATGCCAGGATGTCCAGAGAAATTGGAGTCATGTGCTCAAGCAAGGAGTTTGGGACGAAGTGCGGGAACTACAAAAGTTTTACCTGGAGGAGGCTGCATAGACCAGAGCTGAGTAGTGGCTTGAATACGATACGGAAGGATGATGGGACCAGGAGCTAGGTGATTCTCAGAATTGTTGACATCAAACGACCTGGACAAGGCACCGACTCGAAGGTTTTTGGCACCTGGACAAAAAGCAATGTTAAAGTTGAAGAGGGCCCAGAGAGCTTGACGTGGGTTTTTATGATCAGTATATATGGTAATACAATGGGGACAACCCTCTAGAAGATGTCGCCATTCTTGAAGAGCTAGTTTAATAGCAAGTAGCTTACGGTCCCCAATGGTATAGTTCTTCTCCGCATCAGAAAACTTCTTGCAAAAGAATCTGCAAGGCTGAGACTTGCCCTTCTGAGCTTGGAGTAGGATGGTACCGACTCCTACTGAAGAGGCATCAACCTCCAAAGAAAGGGGTTTTGTAATGTCCAGACGTAGGAGAATTGGGGCGGAGAGGAAGGCTGCCTTGAGTTTGAGGAAAGCATCAATGACTTCAGGGGACCACCAAGGTGGAGTAGTTGCAAATGAATTGGCGATAGTAATTAGTGAAGCCCAAAAAGCGTTGAGTGGCTTTAAGACCAGAGGGCTGGGGCCACTCAGAGATGGCCCGAAGTTTGGCTGGGTCCATGAGGAGGCCCTGTTATGATATTATGTAGCCTAGAAATGGAACTTGTGTTTTTTCAAATAGACATTTCTCCAATTTTGCATATAGACAATTGTCCGGTAGATGCTGTAGCACAGTTTTCACATGAAGAAGATTGGTAAGTAAGTCTGGTGAGAAAATTAGAATATCACCCAGATTTACAATAGCACAGACATACAGAAGGTCGCGGAAGATCTCATTAACCAAATTTTGGAAGACTGCTGGGGCATTGCATAAGCCAAAGGGCATCACAAGATATTCATAATGTCCGTCTCTGGTGTTAAATGCGGTCATCCATTCGTCTCCTTCCCGGATTCTTATTAAATTGTAGGCCCCTCTAAGATCCAGTTTGGTAAAAACATGAGAACCTCGCAGTCTGTCAAAGAGTTCTGAAATTAAAGGAAGAGGGTATCGGTTCTTCACGGTGATGGTGTTAAGGCCCCTGTAGTCGATGCATGGACGTGAGTGAGTGATCCATCTTTTTTCACTATAAAGAAGAACCTGGCTCCGGCAGGTGAGTCTGATCTCCTGATGAAACTCTTTTTCAGGTTTTCCTGAATGTATTCAGACATGGATTGTGTCTCGGGGATAGATTGAGGGTAGACTCGGCCTTAGGGAGGAGAGGTCCCAGGTAACAGCTCAATGGAGGAGTCATAGTCTCTGTGAGGAGGAAGGCGATCAGCTGACTTTTTGCAGAAAACATCTTGGAAAGATTGATATTGGGCAGGCAACATGGGAGTTGTGGAGGTCTCGGGCAGAGGAATGGAAGGAGGAGGTAGCACCTTGGAAATCGTTGCTGACATGGAGGACCCAAGCCAATACTTGTCCAGAATTCCAGCCAAGATGCAGGGAGTGTTTCTGCAACCATGGAAGGCCCAGGATGATGGGAATGGAGGATTTAGGCAGAATTAGGAAAGAGATCTCCTCAGCGTGCAAAACCCCAATGCGTAAGACAATATTAGGGGTTTTAAACCGGATGGGGCTCATAGGCAAGAAGGAGCCATCTACTGCAGTCACGGAAAGGGGTATAGCCAAGGCAACAAAGGCAATGCCCAACTTGGAAGCTAAAGATTGTTCAATAAAATTCCCGGCAGCACCAGAGTCCACATATGCAGAGAGTTGATAGGCATTTTGAGCCCAGTGGATAGCCACGGAAAGGATGAAACAAGAGAAGCGGACAAAATTAAAGTATTGGTCTCGATCACCTCCCTCCGAGTGACCTAGACCCTGGAGTTTCCCGGACGGACCGGACAGAAGTTCAAAAGATGTCTTTTATTGCCACAATAAAGGCACAAGCCCAATCCCATGCGTCGGGCACGTTCCTCGGGAGTGAGGCGAGTTCGCCCAAGCTGTATAGGTTCTTCCGTGTGAGAGGTTGAAGATGGAGAGGGTTCCACAGGTCTTTGGACTACCTGCGCTGGACGGCAAGCAGGGAGATGACTGGATCTGGATTTCTCCAGGGCCTGCTCCTGGAAGCGAATGTCTATTTGAATGCTCAACACGATTAAATCATCCAATGTGATAGGAATGGTGCGTCCAGAGTTCATCCTTGACACGCTCAGATAGGCCTTGCCAGAAGGTAGCAATAAGGGCCTCATTATTCCATTTGAGTTCAGTGGCCAGTGTACGGAATTGAACTGCATATTGGCCGACTGTCATTCCTTGCTGACAAAGATGAAGGAGGGCCCCAGCAGCCGAAGACACTCTGCCAGGCTTATCAAAAGTTTTCCAGAATGCATCCAAAAAGAGCTGGAGGTCGGAGGTGATAGAATTGTGTGATTCCCAGAGTGGGGAGGCCCAAGCTAGAGAATCACCGGAGAAGAGAGAGATGATATATGCGACTTTGGTGTGATCAGTTGGAAAATGGTGGCTGGAAAGTTCAAAGTGGATGGAACACTGATTAATGAAGCCCCAACAAGCCTTAGGGTCACCAGAAATATTAGGTGGCAGCGGCAGATGCAGGAATGGGAGGCAAGATCCTGAAGGACCAGCATTATTTGCTCTTCATTTGCTTGCTGGGAGTTAATTCTCTGAACTAGATGTTGCATTTGATCCTCGGTCAATGGCCAATTCTCAGAGGCGCTCATGGCTTGAGCAAACTGTCACGGTACTACTTACAGTGAGCCCACGGGTGAACAGGTGACACGGGATCCCCCAGGGTGTGGAGTCTAAGGGCCAGCCGGTATTCTGCGAGGGTTTGGGCTTAGCTACGTGCTGACCCCAGGTCACGTCCCCCGGGTTCACCCCGCTCACTAGGGAAGTACCAGAAGACACTGTCAGACAAGGATGGATGGATGAAGCAAAGGAGAGCCGGATGGCGAGCCAAGGTCAGGGCGGGCTGCAGACAACGTAATCAGAACAAGCCGAGTCAGTACACAAGAGATCAGTTCACGAGAGGTCAGGTTAAGGCAGGTTACACGAAGGGTGCTCGGAAACAAATGTTGCTCAAGCAACCAGAACTGGTCAGAGAGGGATTTAAATAGAGAAGCACATGAGGGGCTGGACAGGAAGTAGCAGGAAGGAATCATATATTAAGCAACAGGTGAAGGCGGCGACACCCATAGCTGCAGAGTGCAGCAGAGCTGAACACAAGCTAGTGGAACAACAGGTGCCAGCCGGCCTACAGCAGTAAAGGTGAGACACAGATCAGCTCCGCAGCTGATCTGTGACAGCTGCATTTGAATTCCACAAGTGGCTGCATATGATGGGCACAACTGGCTGCATTTGACGGGCACAAGTGGCTGCATTTGACGGGCACAAATGGCTGCATTTGACGGGCACAAGTGGCTACATATGATGGGCACAAGTGGCTGCATATGATGGGGCACAGTGGCTGCATATGATGGGCACAAGTGGTTGCATTTGTTGGGCACAAGTGGCTGCATATGATGGGCACAATTGGCTGCATATGATGGGGCACAAGTGGCTGCATATGATGGGCACAATGGCTGCATTTGATAGGCGCAGTGGCTGCATTTGATGGGCACAATGGCTGCATTTGATGGGCACAGTGAGGCTGCAATTTATGGGCACAGTGAGGCTGCAGTTAATGGGGGGCGGGGTTCAGTATTTTTCAGTTTGTTTGTGCCCCCCAAAAAATGCAATGCACATTCAGAAGGAACGGTAAATATATGTCACTCAAGGAAGTAAATATGTAGGATTTCTCAAGAGGCTTGTTTAAAACTTCAGAATTTCTCAAATTAATAGGAGCAAGCTAGAAATACTGTAGCTAAAATTAAACATAGAAATTATTATATGATTTAAAATTTTTACCATAAGTGCAGTTTAAAAGCTAAAACCTAGGAAGTGTCTGTCTGTCACATCAGCCATTTTTCCACTCAGTGTAAAGTCTGGGTATACACGTACTGAACGTTGGCCAGTTCAGCAGGAACTGGCTGACTTTGGGTACATTTGTACCACTGTCTGTTCAACAGAAGGCAGTCTAACAACCGGTTTCTGTCAGTCATCCAGAAAACATGCATTGATCAGCACTTGCACTCAATGGCTGACCGGAATACCAGAATACAATAGCACAGCGGGAGAGATTTCTGCATATACATCATTTGTGTTTCTGCAAGGATCTTTTGGTTAAAAAAAAAAGTCATGTATACCCTGTTTTAGAGACAACCTAGAACTCAACCAATCTGCAGCATTGTATGCACAAATATATGGCCACCAATGTTTTGAGAGGACCAAAAAACAGTTTGCCCCATTTTTGTTGCTGGCATCCACTATGGGCATAGTAATAGAGGACTAAAAGCTACATTTTGCCACATTTTGCTGGCTGGAAGCTGAAGAGTGGGTGAGGAGTGGAGAGTGAAAAACAGTTTTGCTTTTGACTGCTGGTGATTGCCTGTGGTTTCAGTTGTTTTTTTTTCTTCTTTAGGGTCTTTGCTAGCAACTTTTTTTTTTTTCATCAATCGGTTTTTATTGAAACTTTACAGGTAAATACATGCAACAATGTGAACATTGTACGTTGTGTAACGAGGTTGAGAAGTGATAAAATACACGAGAGAACATAATATATCTAACAAATTGTTTGTAAATTAGCTCAAGAAGGATTTTCAACGTCTATGGACTCCTCTCCTTCCCTGACACCCCAATTGGGAGCACTTTTGTGTCCCAGGAGGAGAGGAGAGCCGACGTGCAAAGGATTGGTGAGGATAAGTACCTCGTATAACTTGTAGAACAAACATTCATGTACTTTGTAATCACTGGAACTAAGTTCAACTTACATATTGTTCGTCAAGAAGATAGTTAAGCATATGCGGTATTACTACAGAACTGTTGTACCTTTATTTTTTTTTGTTTTTGCCACTTCAGCAAAGTTTTTTTTCAGAGGGTCTTGTTTTAACTTTTCAGTTCAATCTCGTCCCTTCTCATTATCACATCACTGTGACATTTCAATCTGATTTTTACAAATCATTCATAATATGTTTAGAAAAAAAAAAACCATTACACTTTCTTTCCTCCCTTTTTTTTTCCTCACATAGGAAAACCCCATACCCCCCACCCCCACTCCCCCCCCCCAATACCCCCCACCCTCACCACTCTCACTTCATACCCAGCTCCTGTTCCTACTCCCCTTTACTCCTATCGGATCTATTCTCCACTCTTCTCTCCTTCTCGAATATTATCAGTCTAGCTGCTTTGGGGCCCCAATCTATATACCCATCACCTCGGCACACTTCAATGAACACTTGTACTCCACCCAATCCCTCCATTTCTTCTCAAATTCTTCCATTCCCATCCCTTCACTGAACCTTAGGTATTCTAGACTTTAAATTTAATTTTATTGAACCAATCCCGCAACATGGGTCTTCCTTTCTCTTGCCAGTATCTAGGTATAAGGCTTTTGGCCGCGTTAGTGAGCTGTGGTATTAACGTTTTCAATTATGTCTTCGTAGGCATTTCGCTCCCATGAAATAGGCACACCCAAGGGTCGTCTGGGATTTCAGTGTTGGTAATCTCTCTAATAATTCGCCTTACCTCCCCCCAATATTTTTAAATTTCCGGGCACTGCCACCAAATATGTGCATCCCCGCCAACAGAATTGCGATGTTTCGCGCTGAAATTTATGTGCTCTATCGGGAGTAATATACATTCTCGCCAAACACTTATAGTTTAACTCCAATAACTTGCAGTTAACCGATATCTGCCATATCTCCGGCTCTTTAAGCTTAATATCTAGTTCCTTCTCCCACTTCTTAATAAATGGTGGGATCTCCATGCCCCCTGTTTCTATTCGTACGCTATAAATCTTAGAGATCCCCCCCTTCCCTTTTTTCTCCATCCAGATTTTCTCCAAAGGCTGTAGATTTTCAGCTGATCTAATTGGCTGCGGGAGTGTATTAATAAAATGATTCAGTTGGTTATACCGCCATGGATCTATGATTAGCAGTTCGTCATTTTCTTTCAGTTCCCGAAATGTGCAAATTTTACCCTGTCTCATGACGTCCTTTAATTGGGCATCCTCCTCTAAATTCCACTTCCCAAACAAGTCCTCTATCCCTGGTACAAAGTATTCTGTATCCTTAAGTGGGATTAAGGGTGAATTAAACTCCCAGTGCTCCCTTTTGTGCAAGTTATCCCAAATTGTAAGTACGTGTCTTGTGATGTCCTGTGTTTCCGTGCTAAGTTTTCTTAAATGTGGTGGGATCCAAACTATCTTACCCATCGTGACTCCGCTGATTATATTTTCCATTTTGACCCAACGTTTTTCTTTATTATTTTTAACCCATTCTATTATTCGTGATAAAGCAATTGCCTCATAATACTTTCTAATATCTGGTGCCCCTCACCCCCCTTCACCTTGTCTTTACCTAACTGTGTGAAATTTATTCAAGGTTTTTTCCCTTTCCAGATAAACATTAGAAACATAGTGTGCAAGATTCTGAGGTAAGCTTGTGGGAGCAAAATTGGGAGCATTTGCATCCTATATGTAATTTTGGGTAAGATTACCATCTTATATAAATTAATTCTTCCTCCTCACGATAACTGTCCTCTTGTAATTCTATTCAGCGCTTTCTTGATCTCATTAAGAAGTGGTATGAAATTAGCCTGGAATAATGTCTCTTTTGATATGGTTAGTTTAACTCCTAAATAGTTGAGTTCTTTTTTCCCCCATATAAATGGGAAATACTTTTGATATGGGCAATCCCCTAGTTTGCTTTTATTAATGTCTAGCGTTTCAGATTTAGCCGGGTTGACCCTAAAGTTAGATAACCTCCCGTATTCTTTTAGGGTAGATATCAAATTCGGAAGGGTGATCCTTGGGCGGGTGACATAGAATAAAATGTCGTCCACAAAGGCGGCTAGTTTGTAAACTTCTTTGCCAATTTTTAACCCACTAATGTCTGGGTTTAGCCTTATCTTTATAAGGAGGTGTTCGAGAGCCAGCACAAACAACAATGGGGAAAGTGGGCACCCCTGTCTTGTGCCATTAAACATTTCAAATGGCTCAGAGAGTAGACCATTTACCTTCACTCTCTCTTTGGATTGGGAGTATAATGCCTTTATCCATCTGATCATTCTGTCCCCGAGTCCAATCTCCCCCAATGTGCACAGTATAAAGCCCCAGTCCACCCTGTCAAAAGCTTTTTCGGCGTCAATTGACAGGAGTAGCCCTGGGGCACCACTGTCTTTGATTTTCTGCACTGCCAAAAGCATTTTGATACCATTATCCCTCCCCTCTCTTCCTGGTATGAACCCTACCTGGTCTGGATGTATGATCTCGTTTATTATCTGTCTAATTCTTTCGGCTAAGACTTTGGCAAATAGTTTTGTGTCTGCATTTAGGAGTGATATAGGCCTATAACTGGAACAGAGCGTACTATCCTTACCTTCTTTCAAAATAATGGCAATGTTGGCTTCCAACACTTCCTTCCTCATCTCCCATTTATCCCCAATCCTGTTCATGTAAGAGCACATTTTGGGGATTAGTTGATCCTGGAATTTTTTGCAATATAAAACTGTCAGTCCATCGGGGCCAGGACTTTTGCCAACTGGTGTTTCCTTGAGTGCTTTTCTTAACTCCTCCTCTGATATGGGGGCCTCTAAGACACTCTGTTTAGTTTCCGCAATTTTAATTAATCCAATATCTTTTAGATAAGCTTTTATTTTCTCTTGTTTTTTTTCCCTAACCTCTTGGGTATCTTTCTTATTAATTGCGTATAATCCCCCAAAGTAGTCTTGAAATATTTTAGCGATATCTCTGGTTTTGTGTCTGATGTCCCCTGATTGTTTTTATTTTTTCTATATAGTTGATAGTTTTCTTTTTTCTCAGAGCCTTTGCCAGGAATTTAACCGGTTTATTACCGCCTATATATATTTCTTTTTTAATTAGATTGTATACCTTGCGTGTTTCTTGTTCCACTAAGTCCCGCATGGCCTCTCTTTTCCTGTATAGCCTTAACAACACCTCCCCATCACCAGTTATCTTATGTTGTTGTTCTAAATCATAGATTTCTTTTGTTAAGGCTAACTTATCTTTCTCATTTCTTTTTTTTTTCTCAGAATCAACCATCATTAGAATACCCCTAATATAGGCTTTGTGAGCCTCCCAGTGTCATGGTTATGCAATAGAATTTTGTCTGTCAGCTTACCTGTCTCCATGTGTTCATCTCTAAAGACCAGCTGACTCTCACCTGACTGCTTTTATTAACTCTCCTCTAGCATGGCTCCACCCCAGCTCCTATCAGAGGACTCTATATTAACCTCTGCACTGCAGGCCAGCCCTGCTGATCAACCTTTGTGTGTTTTGGCTTCCTCTTCCTGCCTGCCGTGTGCTCTGCATTTGTTTCTGTTACCGACCTTGGCGTGTTCTCAACTATTCCTGCCTGCTCGTGACCCTGACCTTTGGCGTGTCCCCGACTATCCCTGTTTGCCTGTGACCCTGAACCTTGGCATGAACTCTGTTGTCCTTGTCTGCTTGTGGCCCTGACCTTGTCTTATTCCTTTACTATCCCTATCCTCCTGTTGCCTACTGTGGGTGTGAGCTGGGGGACCCTGGGGGTCGCGACCTGGAGCCAGTTGCAGCCCAGTCCATCCTCACCACTAGAGGCTCTGGTAAACACCTGTTGGCTCTTAGACTCCACACCCCAGGGAATCCTACGCTCTAACCCTGGGGGGATCCGTGTTGAAGTTCCAGCGGCCCTGTCTTCCTTACTACCTGGACTCCCATCTGCAGCAGTCAGCCGTTGGGTCCACTGCCTTGCAGTGCACTCCTGATCCCAACGGTGTGCATCTGTCACCTAGCCTCAAGGTGACCTGACAGTTTGATCAGCCATGGACCCGGCTGACGTGGCGCTTCTTGCAGCCGATCCATTGCAGGGCATAGTTCGCAGACTTGAGACCCAGGAATCTAATCAGACTCAGGTGATGCGTTTCCTTAAGGATCTGGATTCCCGCTTCGAGCAGCTCCAGGCCTCCTTGGGAAACTTGAACCTGCAGCCTCAAGTACAATCAGCAGCTGCACCTATCGAACCAGTCGCAGCCACACATTCATATTTACTGCCAGCTCCGTCCCGTTTCTCTGGGGACTCCAAGGCCTGCAGGGGCTTCCTCAGCCAATGCACCATTCATTTTGAGCTCCAGCCTTAAAACTTTCTGTCTGACCGGGCTAAGGTAGCCTATATCATTTCCCTCCTCTCTGGTGAAGCTTTAGCTTGGGCTGCCCTCCTGTGGGAGAAGAATGATCCAGTGGTTTCCAGCCTGTCCGACTTCTTGAAGCTTTTTCGTATTATCTTCGAGGAGCCAGCTCAGATTTCTTCAGAGGCTAGTGCCCTTTTATGCCTTCGCCAAGAATCTTGTTCAGTGGGACAATATGCACTTCAGTTCCGTATCCTCACAGCTGAATTGAGCTGGAACAATGAGGCCCTGGTCGCAACCTTTTTTTATGGCCTCTCTGACCGAGTGAAGGACGAATTAACAGGAAGAGCCATCCCCGCCGTTCTGGACGATGTGATTTCCTTGTGCAATCAGATTGACATTCCTTTCCAGGAGAGGTCCCTAGAAAAAAGACGCCAGCACCCCCTAGGTCCTAGTCAGCCAGAACTCTTCCCCCGTCACCCTGTGGAGCATCTTCTGCCTGCTGAGGAACCTATGCAGCTGGGCCGGACCAGACTAACCGCCGAAGAACGTGCTAGACGCAGAACTCTGGGCTTGTGTCTTTATTGTGGGGGCAAGGGTAATTTTCGTGACTCCTGCTCGCTTCGTCCGGGAAACGCTCAGGTCTATTACATTTAGAAGGTGGAGTATTGGACCCAGAAACATCACCTTCTCGTCTTCTTCTTCCGGTGTTCCTCCATGTAGGCCCTTCTCCCCAATTGGTCCTAGCATATCTGGACTCCGGGGCTGCCGGCAATTTTATGGACTGGAGAACTGCTTCTTCTATGAAGCTTACCCTTTCTCCCCTCGCTACATCACTTGTAGTTTCGGCAATTGATGGCACTGTGCTCCCGGAGGGCCCTATCCTTTTCCAGATGCTACCTATTAGGATGTCGGTAGGGATACTCCACCAGGAGTGGATTTCCTTCCTCATTTTACCCAAGGCCTCTACCCCCATTGTATTGGGCCTTCCTTGGCTACAGCTCCACTCTCCATGGACTGGGTCTCTGGGCAGATCCTGGCTTGGGGTCCTTCGTGTTTCTCGTCCTGTCTTCTCAAGGTGGTCCCCAAGGAGAGACTTCCCATTGCTACCACATCTGTATCTTCTAAACTTCCCGCGGTATACAGCGATTACCGGGATGTGTTCTTTAAGAAGTCTGCTGAGGTGCTTCCTCCCCACAGATCTTTTGACTGTGCCATTGACCTTGTCCCTGGAGCAACTCTGCCCAGGGGGTCGTACCTACCCTCTGTCCATTCCAGAGACCCAGGCCATGTCTGAGTATGTCGCCTAGAATCTGGAGAGAGGTTTCATCTGGAAATCCTTGTCGCCTGCAGGAGCAGGGTTCTTTTTCGTTGCTAAAAAGGATGGTACCCTCAGACCCTGCATCGACTCTTGAGGGTTAAATGCAGTGACTATCAAAAACCGATACCCCTTACCTCTAATTTCTGAGCTATTTGACAGGTTGAAGGGGGCTTCCATTTTCACCAAGGTGGATCTCAGAGGTGCATACAATCTCATTAGGATACGGGAAGGTGACGAATGGAAGACTGCGTTTAACACTAGGAACGGGCATTACGAATACCTGGTTGTGCCTTTTGGTTTGTGTAATGCTCCATCTGTGTTCCAGAACTTTGTCAATGAAATCTTCAGGTATCTACTGTACCAGTTTGTTGTCATCTATCTGAATGACATTCTCATCTTTTCCAAAAATCTGCTTGCTCACAGAAACCATATCCACACCATACTTTAGCGCCTTCGAGAAAATAATCTCTATGCCATGTTGGAGAAATGTTCCTTTGAATGTCCTGAGGTCCTGTTTCTAGTTTGGGTCTTCGCATGGAAAGGTCTCGGCCATTACCAACTGGCACCTTCCTGCTAGCCTCAAGGCCACACAGCGCTTTCTTGGCTTCACAAATTATTATAGGCAGTTCATAAGGAATTACTCTTCCATTGCCGTGCCTATTATCGCTTTAACCAAGAAGGGTGCGAATGCCAAAGACTGGCCTCCCGAAGCTGTCTCGGGGTTTCACGATCTGAAACAGGCCTTTGTTTCTGGACCTCTCTTGAGGAGACCAAATCCTGGGGACTCATTTTTTATTGAAGTAGACGCTTCTTCGATGGGGGTGGGAGCTGTGCTTCTTCAGTTCTTTGAGAAGAGATGTCAACCATGTGTGTTCTTCTCAGGCAGAGAGAAATTATGCCATTGGTGATCGGGAACTTCTCACAATTAAATTGGCGTTGGAAGAGTGGCGTCATCTCTTGGAGGGTTCCCCTCACTCCATTACGATTTTTACTGATCACAAGAATCTACAATACCTACAGAATGCTAAACGTCTGAACCCCAGACAGGCCAGGTGGAGTCTCTTCTTTTCTCATTTTAAATTAATGACTACGTACAAACCTGGTTCTTGCAACGGTCAGGCTGATGCGCTCTCTAGGTCATTTGACACTTTGGACAAGGAGTCCACCCCTGATCCTGAGCCAATCATTCCAACCTCATGCATTGTTGCCCATTCGACCACCCTGGAATCAAAAATTCCTCCTGGCAAGACCTTTGTTCCCACGGAGCTAAGAGCTAAGATCCTTTGTTGGGGACATGATTCCAAGGTGGCAGGTCATGCTGGGTTCCTCCAATCCTTCCTGCTGATCAGTCGTCTCTACTGGTGGCCTAACCACCGCTCGGATGTTAAAGATTACGTTAAGGCTTGTCATGTCTGTGCTCAGTCTAAATCTTCCACACAAGTCCCTGCTGGTCTTCTCATGCCCTTGCCCATTCCTAAGGAGCCCTGGTCTCACATCGCCATGGATTTTATCACGATCTTCCACTGTCAGAGAATAATACAGCCATTTGGGTGGTAATCGATCGGTTCTCCAAGATGGCTCATTTTGTTCCTCTTCCTGGTCTCCCCTCTGCCTCTGCCTTGGTTCCCATTTATGTACGAGAGATTTTCTGCCTTCATGGTGTTCCTTCCCATGTCGTTTCGGACAGGGGTGTTCAGTTTATGTCCCGTTTTTGGAGAGCCTTTTGCAAATCCCTCAACATTACCTTGGATTTTACCTCTTCTTACCATCCCCAATCCAATGGCCAGACTGAGAGGGTTAATCAGGAGTTGGAGGTCTTTCTCCGTACCTTGGTCTCAGCTCATCACGATGATTGGGCCTCACTACTCCCGTGGGCAGAGTTCTCCCACAATAATCATGTCAATGTCAGTTCTCAGAAAACACCCTTTATCACTGTTTATGGAAGACATCCTCAATTCCCTCTTCCTATGACCTGTTCTTCCAACATTCCAGCCTTGGCTACTGTTCAGGAATCATTCAATTCCATGTGGGCTGACATTCATGATTCCCTCCATAAAGCTGCCAACAAATTCAAGTTTTGCTGACCGTCACAGGCGTAAGCCGCCTTCTCTTCAGCCAGGAGACAAAGTCTGGCTCTCCACCAGGAACATCAAACTCCGGGTTTCTTCTCTCAAATTTGCCCCAAGATTCATTGGTCTGTACACCATATTCTAAACTGAATCCGGTTTGTTTCAAGCTCCAGATTCCCAAAAGCCTCAAAATCTCAAATGCCCTGTACACACGGTCGGACTTTTCGACGGAAAATGTGCGATCGGAGCTTGTTGTCGGAAATTCCGACCGTGTGTGGGCTCCATCAGACATTTTCCATCGGATTTTGTACAGACCGTGTGTGGAAAATTCCGACGCACAAAGTGCCATGCATGCTCAGAAGAAATTCCGAGACGGAACAGTTTGGTCTGGTAAAATTAGCGTTCGGAATGGATACAGCACTTTCGTCAGGCTGCAATGTTTAAAATAGTTTAATACAGCGCACTCTCTTCTTCTTTATAATGCTAGAAGAATGAAGTAGTTTTGTTGCTCATATTCACACAGACTTCTCACAAACTTCTTTCTTTATTATTTATCGTGATTCCCTCAATAAATTTTGATTTGTCACATCTGACAAAAAAAATATATATATTATTTTTTTGGTTTGTCTTTTTTTCAAGGCTGATTTTTTTTTGTTTTTAATTTTTTTTTTACTCCAGAATATTTTTGTGTGTGTTTTGTGTGTCAAGTTACCACAACACCATTATTATCTTGTATTATTTAATCTCAAGGAGATTGCTTGGTGTTGGTGTCTCTTGTTAATTTCACATTGTATTTTTGAAATGTACCTGAATCCTCACAAACAAACTGTCCTTTTTTAAGGAAAACACACATAGGCGAGTATAATTGAAACAAAAATTCCTTTATTAAGGGCTCAGAACCAAACAAAGAGGGAGGCAACGCTGGAGAGACAGCAGAAATTGGCGAAGCCTTTGGCCCCCAGGGCACACATCCATTATTTTACAACAAAATTGGTGGCCTGAGGAGTCCATATGTAAGGGAGTGCAGTCTGGTCCAGAAGTCCAAGAGATCCTGAAAGCAGCAGATGATTGAACCCAGGTCATCACTCTCTGGTCTTCCTTCCACGCTTCCTTCCATGCTGTGGCTCTGGTGGTGGAGTTGTGGCAGGAGGAGGAGGAGGATGGTCCAACTCACTCAGGTGGGTTTTGTGTGTGATTTCGCCCCTCACCCCCTTAGTTAAGACTTTATAAAGAAAGTCCTCACACAGGAGGCGTTGGCCCTTCTGCATGCCCTGCAGTTTGGTGGCAGCCATGCAGGCAAAGGCCTCTTCAGGAGTGGGGGTGGCTCTGAGGGATGCAGAAGCCTCCTGAATGAGCCTGAGCGCTGAATCTTGCACGTGACTCCCCTTCCTGGGTCTTTTGTTTGGAAGGCGGAGGGGAGGAACCTGTGATTCGGTCAGGCTCCTACTGGGCCCGGCCTTCTCCTGGCTGCCACTTAGCCCCGCCTCCTCCTGGCTGCCACTTACCCCCGCATCCTCCTGTGTGCCACATTCCACAGCCTCCTCCTGTGTGTCACATTCCACAGCCTCCTCCTCCTGGCTGAGGTCTTCCTGTGTATGAAAAAGGGACATAGTTTTAGTTTTTTCTTCATCAATCACACACAATTTTCATCTCATGACTGTTGCCAATTGAAAGTTATCAAATATAACAGACTATAATTCTGAGCCCAGCATTTTTCATTCTTGTCCCAATTATTTTTGCCCACTACTGTCTATTGATATGTAAAACACTTTCTTAAATCAACAATTAGTGATCAATAATAACATCTAGTAAACATCATTTATTGCTTGCCAAGAAATCTGTAGAAGAATGCTATACCTGGCTCCAGCTGGGCTCCTCCACTTCTTCCTGGCTGGAAGTCCCAGGTTGGACATCAGAAGCCTCAGCTGGGGTGGAAGATAGGGTGGAAGGAAGAGTGGAAGGAAGGGTTGAGAGGGATTCCCTGACTCCAGTCCGGTCTGACAGAAATTGCAGTCTCTCATAGTACCACAGCCTGGGGACATAAACATCATCTGCTGCTGCTCCGGATCTCTGGGAATCTGTGACCTTCTTGCACTCCCTAAGATAAGTGCTCTTCAGGCCACCAATTTTGGCTTTTAAATAGGGGATGGTTGCTGTGGGGACCACCGGCTTCACCAACTCCAGTAGTTTCTCCAGCGCTGCCTACCTCTTTTGTTTATGATTATAATTAGGATGTTTCACCTGCCACAGACAGGGCAGCTCCCTGTATTTGTCTATGAACAGGGGGAGGAAGTTGTGGTAATTGAAGCCATCCATTTTATCTGCAAGACACAACACAAGACAAACCCTAATGTCAGGCTAAAGTCTCCTAATCTTGTCCCGATATAGGCCTCAATCTATAAGCAGTATAGGCCCAATTTTAAATCTTACCTTTGTTATCACGATCGGCGCCTCTGATACTCCTTCCTCCGCTCACAGATCATACGTAAGACGCACGCGTGTTACGCTTTATAAACACTGCGCATGTGTGAAACTCTGCCCGCCCCTGACGTTCTTTACAGTCTATTCCCTGCCCCTTCTAGTTCGGCGCAGTGGGGGGAAGAGCACATGGCGGAGACACAGCAGGTGTCAGATAATTACACCAACGAGGAGGAGGAGGAGGAAAGGCCGAAGCCTGAAACGTCCCCATCCCGGAAGAGACAATTTAAGGCGTCAAATACGTCCTTTGGGGAGATGTTGGAGATGGTGGACATCCTGAAGAAGGACGACTATGAAGGGAAGAATGGATCTTACCCCAACCCCAATGTCAGAAAGGCCAAGATAATGGCGAAAGTAGTCAAGAGTCTGCACCGGAATTTCAGGGTACGACGATCCAAGGATCAGCTCAGGAAACGGTGGTCGGACCTCAAATTAAGGGAGCACGAGCAGTACAGAAGGATCAGGAGAGTGCTGCAAAAAAGTAAGTAGTTGTCCTGTGTTCCTATTGTTTATGTTTATTACGTTCGTGCTGCTCCATGTGCTTTTCTTTACTGTTGTACAGTTTAAAATGGCAACTTTCATGTTCATGGGCACATTGTTCGTTCGTATGAAACATTGTTAGTTCGGCCTAGAAAACACCATTGTTTTGGCCATATTCATTTGAATACATTTTTTCGGCCCTACTTCTCTTCAAATAATTTTGTTGTCTAGATGGGTTTGTAAGTAGAATGTAATGCAAACTAGATTCTGTGTAAGGAGAGGACACTCAGCAGCTGTTTACACATCTGGACGCTGGAGCACTAGTGTGGGACACCAGAACACCCTTTTTATTAGGGGGTCCCACACAGGTGCTCCAGTGTATACTATAGGGGTGTCTCCATCTGTGAAGCTTGTAGAAAACAGGTAAGTATTCAAGCTTGACAAAGGGAAAAAATGTTTCTTCATCTTGGAACTCTGCCCAAATAGACAATTGTACCCCACTTCCAAGCAATGTTTCATATTCCTATTTCTGCCATGAAATATCTGTGTGCTAAGTATACCTATTTTTTTTTTACATAGGGGAGAAAAGACTCGGAGCACACCCCTCATCCGAGGAGACCACAGACCCCCCACCTCAGGAAGAAGTGGAGACCCACCAAAGACAACAGGAGGAGAAGGAGGAAGGAGATGTGGTGGAAATTGTCTGAGTGTCTGCGACCACAGGCTCAGGTAAGAGATGGATGCCAGCATATTTATAATACATGGTGTGTTTTTGTTTCTATCTTTTTAGGTGATCGTGATGTTGTGGATCCAGGTCATTTCACCTCTAAAAGTGCACAGATCCTGATTGGTGAGATCATGGGGTGTAATAGGGACTTGGAAAACATCCAGAAAAACATCAATGATGTTCAAAAAAAATGAAGAACATCATTGATGTTTTAGGACGAGTTTAAAACCCCTCCAAATCCCTTCCCTTTTTGTGCTTTTTGGAATCTAAAAATTTCTCACTTTTTTTACATATTCCCGAAAAGCCAAATTTTGAAGATGCACACAGTGTGTCAACATGTGCTATCTGCCATCACGGGAGATCAATGTATGCGTTTTGGGGGTGCAACCCCTTCCTCAATAATAAAGTAGCTGGGAGGAAGGGGTTGCACCCCCAAAACACGTCCCTTGATCCCCCGTGATGGCAGGTAGCACATGTTGACATTCGGCAATTTGTGTGCATCTTCAAAATTTGGCTTTTCCAGGGGTGACTTCACCCCATCTGAACGCAATATCAAACACAGTTTATAAATACTCAGGTCTGATATTGCCTTCAATTTCTTTAAAAGTTGAACTTTGTAAGTTTCAGATTTGTGTCTTTCTTGTTGGTTTTAAACATGCCTGTTTTACCTTAAATGGACATTTCTACTTCTAGTAATGTGACCCAAAAAATTGTTATACAACAAACATGTTGGTTTGTTTTAAAAACCTTTGCTAAATGCACATGTGATTGTGCTGGTATTAAAAAGATTGATAATCAAGAATGTGTGGATTATTGTTTCAATGCTCCCAAACTTTTGTTGTGCTCAAATTGGTGTTTTCTGTGACAATGGGGGTTATTTTCTAAGGGAAAATTGACTTTGCACTACAAGTGCAGTTTCAGTGCAGTTTCAAGTGCACTAGTAGTGCAAAGTGTCTTTGCCTTTAGTAAATAACACCCAACAGTGCTTTGTAATGTTACACAATCATGCCATTTTCAGGACTCACAACATTTCTGTCAGGGTCAGTTAAAAGAAACACAAGCAGTAAATGTCACCAAAGATTTTAGTAGTTAAAATTATTTTTTTATTTTAAAAATGTTTCAGACATTGTCTGGCATATTTATGGCCCCCCTACCCGCAAAGTAATCAAGGTATCTAAGACGGACCTCACGGCACTCAGGGGGGGCAAGCCAGGACCGCCACTTTCAAGCGCTGTCAGGGTTGGTTCATTATGAATTCCGGCCTCAGGCCCAACTGAGGCAGCATAGTTGGCAGAATTTTGCCTTAAAAAGTTGTGTAGAACACAGCACGCCAGGATGATATGATTCAGTTTGTACTCCGCCATGTGTATGGGTGTAAGAAATAGGCGGAACCGGCTGGCCATGATTCCAAATGTGTTCTCCACCACTCTTCTGGCTCTGGCCAGCCGGTAAATAAAAAACCTCTGGTCCGGGGTGAGGGTCCTCATAGGGAATGGCCACATAAGATGGTCCCCCGGTGCAAACGCTTCATCCGCAACCAAGACGAATGGGAGTCCTTCCACATTGTCTTCTGGAGGTGGCAAGTCCAAGCTGCCATTCTTGAGATGCCTGTAGAACTCTGTCTGGGCGATGACTCCACCATTGGACATCCGGCCATTCTTCCCCACGTCCACATACAGGAACTCATAAGTAGCCGACACCACCGCCAACATCACAATACTATTGAACCCCTTATAGTTGTAATAGTATGACCCCGTGTTTCCCATCAATTGCCCCTCCGCAGTTAGGAAAGTCCGACCGCTGGGCAAAGTGGGAGGCCACAGTCTGCCATTCTTGTGGGTTGGAAGGAAACTGTGGAGTCAAACAAGAAAAAAAAAATCATTTTGCACCTAAACAGGGAAAGCAGATTAGACACAAACATTCTTGGCCAACAACGGTATAACATTTATTTTAGGGAGTTTTGAAAGACCAAGGTATAAGGTCCACCTATCAGATTTAGGGGGGGGATCTTTTGAACAGGTAACCCTCTCCACTTCATTGAGAGATGAATGCCTAAATAATGTGTATTACTTTGGCCAGCTCCTCCTTACTTACACTATTGACAGCCCACTGGACAGGTAAGAAGTGTCATAATACAAAGATATAAATACACTTTGTACACATTTTAGCACATTTGGACATTCTACTATTACCTATCAAGATAATAATAGTATACAAAAACTTTAAACAGTACCATTTGAAAGTATACAGGCAGGCCCTTGCACTACATGTTTTGGGGAATTCATCCATAAATATGACCACAAAAGAGATGGGTATAGTGTGTATGGCTTTGGCAAAGTCAGCAGATAGATGATTGAGGATAGATAGAGAATTGGTATCAGCTGACTTAGCAGTTGGGGGGAGGGAGGGTTCCAAATGATTTGGGGACCCCCAAAAAAGCCTCTGGCACTCTGCCTGAATTTAAAGCACAAATCACATTTTTAAACATTTTAGGGGGTTTTTAGGGTAAAGCACTACTATGGAGCTGACAAAATACATTGTTAAGTGACTACATGAGGTGAATATAGGGCCAGGAGACCATGCTGGGGAGGTAAGTGAAGGCAAAAATGCATGAAGGACAAAAAAAATAAGTACATAAAAATCCAGCATGCATGAGGACAAAGGGGACCTTCACAGCATATTACAATCATGGTAATTAGGGAATGAGGAAAGAAATACAATATATTATCAAACATTAAATACAATAAAATGTGATATAAAAGGATAAAAATCTTACCTTAATATACTCCTTCTGCAGGACCTGGATGATGGCAGAACAGGTCTCTGGGATAATGATCCCCAGAGCCTGGGGGGAGATGCCTGTCGAGAACTTGAGGTCCTGCAGGCTTCTCCCCTTCACCAAGTACTGCAGGGTGGCAAGTAGCCTCTGCTCCGGAGTGATGGCTTGCCTCATGCAGGTATCCTGCCTGCTAATATAAGGGGTCAGCAAAGCCAACAAATGGTGAAATACGGGGTCCGTCATCCGGATAAAGTTCCTGAAATTGTCAGGATTATTCTCACGGATCTCATGGAGCAAAGGCATATGACAGAACTGGTCACGCTAAAGCAACCAATTCTTGGTCCATGTACTCCTCCCCACCCTGTTCATGGACTGGACTTGTGTCAAGGTAAGGACCCCAACACCAAGCCCCCGCACAGCACGAACTCTACGAGGAGTACGTATACGCAACATGGCTAGAAAACGGTCGGCTGCTCAGAACGAAGTAACAGAACGCACTGAAGAACAGCAAGGCCTGTGAAGAGCGACCTAAAAAACAGTAACGAACGAACAAGAACACAATGACTAATTAAAGTCACGTGGAACTTGCTTGCAGGCACTGAAGAGCGGATACAAACCCACAAGCACAAACTGAACCGCAGAAAACGATCTGAAAGCCACGAGTCTGAAAAAGCGCCAATCGTCTCTCACCAAACTTTTACTAACACGAGATTAGCAAAAGGAGCCCAAAGGGTGCCGCGCTTGGTTCTGAACTGGCCTTTTCTAGTCTTGTCGTACGTGGTTGATGTCACCGCGTTGTTGGCGATCGGAAATTCCGACAACTTTGTGCGACCGTATGTGCGCGTGTGTATGCAAAACAAGTTTGAGCGAACATCCGTCGGAAAAAATCCATGGATTTTGTTGTCGGAATGTCCAATCAATGTCCGATCGTGTGTACAGGGCATAACTCCTTCCATGTTGCCCTTCTGAAGCCTTTAGTCCTCAATAAGTTCTCTTGTCCTCTCTCTACCGCAGTGCCGGTCTCTGAGGTTAATCAGGAGTATGAGGTTAGCTAAATTTTGGATTCCCGACTCTGTAGAGGCATTCTCCAGTACCTCGTGCATTGGAAGGGGTTTGGTCCTGAGGAGAGGTCGTGGATCAAGGCTTCTGAGGTCTTTTCACCTCGTCTGTGGAGGAAGTTTCATTTGAAGTTCCCCTCTAAACCTGGTCCCAGGCGGGGAAGGGGGAGGCCTCGTAAGAGGGGGGGAAATGTCATGGTTATGCAATAGAGTTTTGTCTTTCAGCTTACCTGTCTCCATGTGTTCATCTCTAAAGACCAGCTGACTCTCACCTGACTGCTTTTATTAACTCTCCTCTAGCATGGCTCCACCCCAGCTCCTATCAGAGAACTCTATATTAACCTCTGCACTGCAGGCCAGCCCTGCTGATCAACCTTTGTGTGTTTTGGCTTCCTGTTCCTGCCTGCCGTGTGCTCTACGTTTGTTTCTGTTACCGACCTTGGCGTGTTCTCAATTATTCCTGTCTGCTCGTGACCCTGACCTTTGGCGTGTCCCCGACTATCCCTGTTTGCCTGTGACCCTGAACCTTGGCGTGAACTCTGTTGTCCTTGTCTGCTTGTGGCCCTGACCTTGGCTTATTCCTTTACTATACCTATCCTCCTGTTGCCTACTGTAGGTGTGAGCTGGGGGACCCTATGGGTCGTGACCTGGAGCCAGTTGCAGCCCAGTCCATCCTCACCACTAGAGGCTCTGGTGAACACCTGTTGGCTCTTAGACTCCGCTCCCCAGGGAATCCTACGCTCTAACCCCAGTGGGATCTGTGTTGGTGTTCCAGTGGCCCTGTCTTCCTTACCACCCGAACTCCCATCCACAGCAGTCAGCCGTAGGGTCCACTGCCTTGCGGTGCACTCCTGATACCAACAGTGTGCATCTGTCACCTAGCCTCAAGGTGACCTGACACCCAGACTGTGGCTTCTGAGATCTCCCCTGGAACATTTATTTTAAAATACATTTCTAATTCTTCTTTTATTCGCTTATCGATTACTTTGTCGTGGTGGAGGTCCTCGTTTAACCTCCAGCTATTACCCTTATTTTGACTCTCCCCCATTTTCAGTTGTAACATCACAGGCGCATGGTCTGAGAAGGTCATTGTTCCAATATTTGTACTAATTACAGCCTCGAGTAGCCAATGCTCCACAAGAAAAAAATCTAGTCTCGAGTATGTTGCATGCATGGGGGAGTAAAATGTATAATCCCTTACATTGTTATGTTGCATCCTCCGTATGTCTACCAGTTGATACTTGTGACAGACCTAGCCGGGAAAGAGACTTTTGGAGGGGACTGTATGCTAGCCTCTTGCCGATCGATTGGGGGCCCTTGCATTTGGAGGAACGGTGCTCTTTGTGAGCTGTATGCCTGGGGACCCTGGATTTGCCATATTGGAATAGTGGCTGATTCATAATGCTGGGACAGATACTGTTAGGAGATGTTGATGTAAATTCCAACACCTGTCTGTCCATTGTCTGCTGAAAATGTGTATTGTAAATAAGTCTACTATGGGATCTAAGAGTCATTAGATCCCCATTGTTATTTGTGTTAATTAACTCTGCTATTGTGTGAAGAAGAGTCTATGTTGATTGTGCTAATGTTGATTGGATTTTCTGAACTACAAGACGGCCAGTCTGGCCTAACGGTCATGTCTGAGTCATCTAGTCTGTCTAAAGGGATTAGTTAATTAGCTCATGTTAATTAGGTTAATTAGGTTACAGCTGTATTGTTAGAGTAATATGAGCAGGAGGTCTGCACCTACACTTTGAGTGTATAAAAGCCTGTATTTTGTCAATAAAGAGGGATTCCTGGTTGAACTTACATACAGCCTGCCTGGTGTTTGTTCTGAGCTATCACAACTGGGTTAGAACGGCACATAGCTGTAATTCTAATCCCGGAGCATTGGATGACCGAGCAATCAGATGGTGCGATCTGCAATCTGATTCAATAGCTGCAGAGGAGTGTCGGGAGAGTGGAACTGAGCGAGCAAAGGGGCTCGTTACAATACTGATGCAGCTTCTTTTTCAATTTATTCATCAAAAATCCTCCTGTCTCCCGTGCATGGGATGTACTATCTTTTCCTGGTTCTAAACAGAGATTAAAATCCCCTGCTATTTTGGCCCCCCTTCTTAAATTCCTCCAACTTTCCCAACACCCCCAGTAGATATCTGTTTGGGTTCTTATTAGGGCCGTAGATGTTTGCCAATGAGCATTCAAATCCGTTTAATTTACCTCTCAGAAAAAGACAACGCCCTTCAGGGTCAGTCATTCTCTCTTCTAACTCAAACCTTACCCCCTTGGCAAACCCTATAGTGACTCCTTTTGCACAACTAATGGGGGAATCTCCATAGAACCAAACCGGAAAAATTTGTAGAAATTTTTTTTTGACTTTTACCAAGAGAAAGGTGTGTCTCCTGCAACATTACCACCTCTGCTTTCAAATACTTCAGTTCACCCATTATGTTAGCACGCTTAATGGGAGAGTTGAAGCCCCTTACATTGTATGATATTATGTTCAGGCTAGACATCTTTTCTTACTGTAAAAATACATTTTCAATTCAAAACCAACCATAGGAGCAGGAGTCAATATAGTGAGTACCCTCTCTAACCGATCTCCCCCCCACCCCACCCGCCCCCATCACATCAGCCTCCCCCTCCCTCCCCCACCCTCCCCCATCCCTACCCTCCCACTTGGGGGAAAAAGGTCTCCCCATGACCCAACAAACCGAGGCCCCACTTACTCCTGCGAGTCACACTCTTTTCGGGTATGCACGAGTCTCTAGGTTTTCGGGTGTAAACGGTTCTCTGCATTGCTGCAAAAATACCCTTAACCTTTTCTCTCCTTTTTCACCTCAACCAGGTTTTCCCAGTACAGTTTTAATACTCGCACCTTTCATGGCAGAGGTAACTAAATAAGGCCATTATACCATCACCAAGTTTGCTTTGCCATCAGTGTGTCAGTATCAAACAGTAAAAAAATCAGTGTCCGTCTAAGCACATGCAAAACACCTCTGGTATCCCGGGCTCACAGAACATCGAACACTTGTATCTGTCAGTCCTGTATTTACCTCACCATACTCTTTTGGCTTTGATATTTGATCCCATAGCATATAATCAGTGCCAATGTTACTTGCGGTTTTTAGGAGGTCTGTTTCTCGTCTCCAGCAACCTTCTCGCTCTTTTCCATCTGCTTGTGCAGGCTCCTGGACTCAAGTGCCGTATCCCATTGGCTGGGTTGATGGCTCCTCACAGCTCTCCTAGTGTGCAGGGCACACGAAGGGACGGGCACACGCCCAGCGCTCTGAAGGATGGGGATCTTCCGCTTGTGCCAACTTCGGTCCCCGCAATGGCGACCGTGGCGGGATCATACAGGCAAAAGGTGGGGGGGGCCCGAGTCGGGAGTCACGAGTCGGGAGGCACGAGACAGCCCTTCCCTACTCAGGGGAGACTCGCGGGCTTCACAGGCTCAGCCGACGCTCCGACACAGCGTCCACATCCGGTCCCTCCCTCTCCAGCAGAACTGTTGTATCTTTAGACCAATTTACCCAGGGACTCCAAGCTCCAAGCTTAGAGTCTTTGTGGCTTGACCAGTACTGGCGGCCATTATGGTTTCATAGCTATAATGTAAGTTTACTAGGTCAGTAGTATGGGCAACGGTCGGGACCTTATCTGATTTCCACCGTCTCGTTATGTTGAGTCTTGAGGCCAGTAGTATATGGGTTGAAATATGTCTGAAGGGATGAGCCAAGTCATCAATTTTTAGATTCAGTACCACTAGTTCGGGTGAAGGGAGTTCTGTTTTGTTGGTTACGTTTGAAATTAGTTTAAATGTGTTTTCCCAATATGTTCTTATAGAGGAGCATGACCAGAATGGATGGAATATGTCTCCTTTAGACAATTTACATCGCCAACACGTGTTAGAGGTTTGGAGATTGAAGGATGCTAACTTAGCAAGCGTCAGATACCACCGCAGCAAAATTTTCTGCGTGAGTTCCCAGAGGGCTGAGCATTTTGTGGCCTTATATATGGATTTTAATGTATATTTCCATTGATCTCCAGAGTAAGATTGTGTTAAGTCTGCTTCCCATTGTAAGTGTGTGGGCGATTTAGTAAAGATGTCTTTTTTGATGGAGGAGGTTGTAGAAGTGGGACATGCCTTTAATTTTGGAGAGAGGATTTGTTAAGAGTGCCCAAGTCTTTGGAGGAATAGCGTATAGAGGAAGGGGAATCGTATTCAGGCAGTGGTGTATTCTTAGATATCTAAGGAATTCAGATGAGGGAAGATCGAACTCTCTTTGTAATTGGTAGAATGGTTTGGGTTGTGTCCCTTGGATTACATTTTGTAATGAGTGGATCCCTTTAAGGGTCCATTGTGTCAGCGTCAAGTCTGGTGAGAGATAATGAAGGGATTCCAGGGGTATTTGGTGAACTGGAGTGGTAGTAACAAAGTCAGAGAGGGTGATCAGTTTCTTCTAGGCTTGGACAGAGGCTTTCATGGTTGGGGAAATAGTGGTCGGAATCTTTGATCCCAGAGGGGTACTCAGTAGCCAGTTTTTTAGATTAGGACGGATGAGGGACAAATTTTCTATTTGGCCCCAGAGAGTGGTAGGGGCTGGAACCATTATGGTAATTGAGCTAGGATGGCTGGAAGGTAATAATCCTCAAAGTCAATAGAGCTCACGCCCCCCGCTAATTTATGTTTAATAAGTTTGGAATGTGCACATCTTGGCCATTTATCTTTCCAGAGATGTTTGTTAAGAACTGTTTGGAGGGATCTGAACAATGATGTGGGAATAGGTATGGGAAGAGTTCTAAAATAATACAGTATTTGTGGGAGGCAAATCATTTTGAAGGCTGCTAGTCTTCCTGACCAGTATAGTTCATGTTTCGTTATGTGTTGGGAGTCTGTTTGGATCTTATGGAGGAGGGGCAAGAAGTTGGTGGAGAAGAGATTTTTGGGTGATCTCGTTAGTTTGATCCCTAGGTATGAAATGTCTTTTTCTGCCCAAGTGAATTGATGCTGTAGTTGTAAAATATTTTTTGTTGTGGCATCTAACTTAATGTTGAGTATAAATGATTTGGTCATGTTCACCTTATAGTAAGAGATCTCGCTAAACCAGGTTAACGTTTTTTGCACTGCTGCTAGGGAAGAAGCTGGGTTTGTGAGGATTAGAAGTAGTAGTCACTGAATGCGTTGGCAATGTCTTGGGGGTTCGTCAATGAGTTTTTAGTGTAGGGGTGGTATAGTTGGTGAATTTTGGTCTTTGTCCGTTTACCTTTAATACATTGAGCTAAATGTTTCCCAGCTTTATTGGATGTGGAGTATGTGGTGGCTTTATATTTACGTTGAAGGTGATCATAGGAATGTAAGAGTAGAGTTCAAAGTTCTTGTCTAAGGGACATAAGTTGGTCTGGTTGTGGGGTCTGAGGGTTGGATTTGTATTTTGATTCTAGGGTTGCTATCTGAGATGTGATCTCATCTCTATGCTGCGTCCTCTTCCTTTTGTGAGCAGGAATAATAGGTAAAGTCTCTCTCAGATCAGTGGTGGCATCTCCAAACGTTAAAAAGTTCATGAGAAGAAATGACCTTTTTCAGCAGAGTCCCTTCTTTTTGCTACAGATATGGTGTCTTTATGGATGTCGGGAACTAGGTTGAAGTCTCCACATATAATCAGGTGTCCCTTTTGTAGGGATTTGGCGATACAAAGGACTTTGTGCAAAAACTTTGTCTGTTGTGTGTTTGGTGCATAAAGGTTGATGAGAGTATACAGTACTTTTTGGATGGTACAGACCATAATTATGTAGCGACCTTCGGGATTCAGTATTACATTAGAAGAATGGAAGTCCACACTGTCTTTAAGTGCAATCAGGACACTTCTTGACTTGGTAGTGTGAGTGGCATGGAAGATGTGAGGGAATTAGTGGTTGTTGCATAGTTGTGAGATGGGAGAAGATGCATCTATTGGATGCAGACAATGTCACTATGAAGAGCCCTGTAGGTTTTCCCAGAGTGAGTGACGTTTAGCAGGGTGGTTAAACCCATTGACGTTAAGAGTTAAAATGTTGAGTGTCATCTCAGGAGTATGACGTGGGTGGTGTGGAATAAATAACACTGACAGTTAGCCGCTTTGTTGCAGGAATAGAGGGTAATCGAGGCCGAGACAGTATGGTAGATGGGCAAAGGACCAGGTTCCTATCTGCGAAATGAATGTTAGAACTGCGGATAGAACAATATATTAAAAAAAGAAAATTCAAGCAGTGAATAAAAGAACTGAGCTGTAAACTGAACGATAATTCTGTAAGAACTGAACACTTGAGATATATAATAGAGGTAGAGGTGGAGCAAAATGCCGCTGCAACCTCTGTTAGGGGATAATACAATCTGAAATGAAGGGAGCTGAGATCACGAAAGAATAAAAAAAATTGAAATTCCCTCTGTCAGAGCCCATGGGAGTAATAGATAAGCAATTGGCCCAACATGGTTTGAGGATTATTTCTGTTTAGCTGTAGTTTTGAGCCAAGTTGCGGCGTGATGTGGCGGTGCTGTTGCCCGGCGGTGGTGTTTAAGGTGGTTCTGGCAAGATACCCCATGAGTGGAGGAGATGCAGCCCTTTGTGGAGGTCACTGATCACATGAGATTTGCCATTTTTGGTGATAATAAGCGTTGCCGATATCTCCATTTGTATTGGATCATGTGGTTTTAAAGACCTTTGGGTACAGGATTCATTTGTCTCTGTAGTTGGAGGGTGTATTTGGAGAGATCTGGAAAGAATTGAATATCCTTGTAGGGAGCAGGTAAGGGGGTTTTAGTTTTAACCCCAAACATGATTTTTTCTTTGATATGGAAAAAGCGCACCCTCATCAGCACGTCTCTGGGTACTGAGGCAGCAAGGTGGGATGGTTTAACAATTCTGTGGATTCTGTCTATTAAAGTGTCACGTGGAGACGCTTTGGGGATAATGATATGTATGAGCTCTTTTGCGTATTTGGGCAGATCCGTCGGCAGTATGGATTCAGGAATTCCTCCCAGTTTGATATTGTTCCTGCAAAATTGGTCTTCTGCTTGTTCCTCTCTAACATCCTCATATACATCAATGACTCCATTCACTGTGGATGTGCACTCATTCATGCCCCTTTCAATATGTGACATTCTATCTTCCAGAGAGTGTATGTCTGAGGTGATTTTATTAAAGAGTGAGGAGAGGTCAGTCATTAGAGAGAATTGTAAAGACAGAAGCATGTCTTTGAGGGTAGAATCAATGACCGGTTGTCCTAAGGTGGGGAAGGAGGCCATTGAGGAGTGTAAGGCCTGGATGGAAAGGAGGGGATTGAAAGCCTGGGCCTCAATTTTTGACTGGGCCGGCCGCTGCGGTGGCGTATCAAGCTGCATTTTCGCTTTCACAGGGCAGCTGGTGAGGGGATCACACTCAGGGGGGAGATTGGAATATATAAATGGGAACAATCAGCGCAAACTGATAGCACGTGAATGCAAGCTGAACACTATAGGAAATCACAAACCCTATAAAACTACTCAAAAAACAATGTTAGTGCAGCGCATGTGAATATAAAAAGTCCATAACATATGGAGACATAAAACAGAAGAGGAGATCCCTCGTGTGCAGAAAGGGGAACACAGTCTTCTGTAAAAAGTGACGATATCTTCCACCACAGGCACACAAATGTGCTTACCAGATTGGATGGAGCTCTTATTATAGGAGGTCATAAGCGCATGTATCTGTTCAGAAACAGGTCAGCATTCCTCGGCCACTCTGGAAATACAATTCCACACCATCGGACGACACTCCGGAAGGTAGATATGGATGTTGGCTCCAAAAAATGTGTAGTCAAGGGAAATGCAGCAATCCCACAAAAAAAGAGCAAAATCTAAGTGTATTCCGTAAGGTGGGTGGTTTATTGAATAAAAACAGCAAGTGCCACAACAGCACAATAAGTAAAAACAGCGGCACAATAGCACCAATGTAAACAGTCTTCTAAAAAAACAGTCTGTTCCAGCTCGTCCCAGATTTATCTACAGAAGACCACCAACCTTGAGGGATATTCTAGCCCCCAGCCTGGTGGATCCTCCGGTGGTTAAAGAAAATAGACTGTTCAGCTTTATGTCTGGATTTTACGCATGTGGTAAATGCCCAGCGTGCAGGCAATGCAGACATAATATTAAGAAAAGGAAGGAATTTATTGCTGCTGCCACCAACAGAACTTATCAAATAAAAAATCTGATTACATGCAACACCGTTGGGGTGGTATATATGTTACAATGCGATTGCGGACTTCAATACGTGGGGAGGACCTCTGGACCCATGGGAGTCCGCATAGCAGAACATGTTAGTAATATCAAAAGGGGTGTTAAGACTCATAATGTGTCAAAACATTTCAGAATTTTTCACAACAGGGATCCACGTAAATTCCAATTTTGGGGCTTAGAAAAAGTCACCAAACACTGGAGAGGGGGGTAAGTAAATAAAGCAGTTGAGCCAGCGGGAATCCCTATGGATCCATGAAACTAGAGTAGCTGTTCCTAGGGGGTTTAACGTTGAGTTTGACCTCAACTGTTTTATATGTGATAAATAGGGATATATATGGGTATGCTTGATTTTATGCTCGGTATGGGTATGCTCATTTTGTTATATGTTTTGTACATGTATTTTATTTAATCTTATGGAGATGGCCGCGGGTACATGTTAAAATCATAATTACATATGCGTTTTATTATAATTCCCTTCATAACACTAATTTGATCCTGGTAGTGGTTTAGATCATAGTATTATGTAAAGGCATGTCATTTCTGTTGTGGCACCGATGGTGTCCCCTCAGACGAATGGCACCGGTATTTAGACGGACTTCTGCTTCCGGTTTTGCTTTACCTGCTTTGCTGACAGTTGGCCTGAATTTAAGACTCTCGGGTGACATTTTGGCTCCACCTTCGCTGACGAAGTCCTATTGGACGTAACGCCGTGTACGGGGGCAGAGCTTTACTACACTCATCACCCGCTGCCATCTCATCAGCTGTTCATTCGGAACAGGCTGTTTTTTAGCTGTTTACATTGGTGCTATTGTGCCGCTGTTTTTACTTATTGCGCTGTTGTGGCGCTTGCTGTTTTTATTCAATAAAGCACCCACCTTACGGAATACACTTTTGTTTTTGCTCTTTTTTTGTGGGATTGCTGCATTTTCCTTGACTACACACTTTTTTGGAGCCAACATCCAAATCTACCTTCCGGAGTGTCGTCCGATGGTGTGGAATTGTATTTCCAGAGTGGCCGAGGATTGCTGACCTGTTTCTGAGCAGATACATGCGCTTATGACCTCCTATAATAAGAGGTCCATCCAATCTGGTAAGCACATTTGTGTGCCTGTGGTTTACAGAAGACTGTGTTCCCCTTTCTGCACACGAGGGATCTCCTCTTCTGTTTTATGCCTCCATATGTTATGGACTTTTTATATTCACATGTGCTGCACTAACATTGTTTTTTGGGGAGATCGGAAGGCACAGGGGAATTGTGGCTGAGGAATTTCTCAGGGATATCACCCGGGAGATCCGTGTAAGACTCCCGCGGCGCGGCCTGCGCCATTTTCCACGTCACTGACCTTCTCCGCTGGAAGGAGAATTCCGTCAATTTTTGGGGCTTGTACACCATCATCCTCTTTCTGGACATGCTATCCAGGCTCCTGGATGTCTCTGGAGCAAGGATGGCTATGGATTGAGTAGCTGTGTGGGCCATTAACTGTAGTTCGTTCTCCCTGGGCTGATGAGCTTAGTGATTAAGCGGCCATCTTTGGCTCCAGTCGGCCACACCCCCTCCGAATGTGGCTAGCAGCTTTTTAAAACACCTTTTCTGTCACTTTTTAAATAGCATTTTTTTTTCTTTCTTCAGTCTGCTAATTAAGGGGAGTGGTTAATTTGTCACAAGTGCTACAGGTACTATAGAACTGTCTGTAGAACTGAAATAAAAAACAGAGTTTAAAACAGAAGATTATAACAGGAGTCTTCTAACCTGTAAATAATATCTGAAATTTCCTGTAGGTAATATTAACCACTTCAGCCCAGGAAGAATTTATCCCCTTCCTGGCCAGGCCATTTTTGCGATATGGCACTGTGTTATTTTAACTGACAATTGTGTGGTCATGCGACAGTGTACCCAAACAAAATTGATGCCCTTTATTTGTCTACAAATAGAGCTTTCTTTTGGTGGTATTTGATCACCTCTGTGGTTTTTATTTTTTGCGCTATAAACAAAAGAAGTAACAAGAGAAGTAAGAAGTAAGAGTAACAATTTTGAAAAAAACAATATTTTTTACTTTTTGCTATAATAAATATCCCAATTTAAAAAAAAAATCTTCATCAGTTTAGGCCAATATGTATTCTTGGTTAAGGTAATGGAAGGGTCTGGCGCTGTTCCTTTAACTAAATCTTGTATTCCTGTCTACACTAAATGTCTTTCATTCAAGGCAAGGCATATAAATGTGATTTCCTAAATATAAACCAAACCTGCACGTATCAAATATTGGTATCCTTAAAAAATTTTTTTGCAATTGTGAACAAACTATATAATAAAAAAAAAAAAAAAAAGCAGGCTATAAACACATAAATATAATAATCTTTTCAAATCCCATATCAGGTAATGTATATTCCGAATAACATAAAGGATGTGTGTGGGGGGGGGGGGGGGGGGGGGGGAGGGGAAGGAAGGGGTGAAGGTGAAAAGGGGGGAAGGAAAGAGGTGTGGGAGATCTATTTAAATACTCCTAATAAAGTGCACACGTGCTAGCAAAGTTCAAAGAAAGTCCTTATTGTGTCAAATTCATTTAGATTCTTATTGGTATAATATCTTGTGCAATATCTTGTGCAATATCTTGGTGCATATAACGTGATATTTGTGCTCCTTCAGTGCTTTACAATCCTTGCTCTGAAAGTGCAGCCACTCACCGGATCCCTTCACCCCTACAGGGGTATCAGGCGGTTACAGTTTTGCGCCACTGTACGGCAATCACTGGCAGACTCAGGATCATGATGTTTCATATAAAAAGAGAGAAGGAGTGCCCATAGCGTAAAAACGTTTTTTTTTTAAATTTATTAGACAAATGGATAGGTACTCACAATTTCCCAATACAAATCAAGCGAAATAGTAAAAAAGTCACGATTAGTCCTCAGCGCTGGCGAGTAGATGAAAATGGGAAGCACAGATTTAGGCCACGCCCTACGCGTTTCGTCGTAAGGACGTCTACGGGAGCGTCTATTATTCTCTTTTTTCCAATATGTATTCTTCTACATATTTTTGGTAAAAAAATCGCAATAAGCGTATATATATTGAGTGGTGTGCGCAAAAGTTATAGCGTCTACAAAATAGGGGATAGATTTATGGCATTTCTATTATTATTATTATTATTTTTTTACTATTAAAGCGGGGTTCCACCCAAATTTTGAACATTATCTCTATGCATTCTCTTCCTTGCCTAGATGCTGACATGCTGTGTAAAAAAATTTAAATCGCCGTAATTACCTTTTTTTTTCTAATCTTCTTTGCACTTCCTGGTTTTCCTCCCATGGGAGTAGGCGTGTTTCTAGCCTCTCCCAGACCTCCCACAGTCCCTGGGAGCTAGTCTCAGGCTTCCCAGCATGCATTGTGCAACAGCGTCATCACAACATCTCTGCTCCCAGCATTCACCGCATCCAGGAAATACATGCTTGTGGGCTTCAAATGCCCACAATGAAGATGGAAACCGCCTTCAGTGAATTTTATAAGTTATTCTTTACAACGAAATCGGACACAGGCGGACTTATTACACAGAACATGTGAGTAGATAATCATGAGAAGAAAAGTTTGTGAATGAACTCCCAAAAAAAAAAACGATAGATAGGTGGACCCCCGCTTTAATGTGTCAGGGCTGGGCTCAGCCCTTCCTTCTCTGAGCTGGCCGTTCAGCTGTCGGCTGATTGCAAGCTCCTATCTCTCGTCAGTCCTGCTTACTTAAGCTGTCTATCTTGGTCAACATCACAGTGACTTTCTCCTGCGCTCATGTAATAGACTTGCTATTCCTGCGTTAGAGGAGCATCTCCGTGGCCTTCGTTCCACTTGGGCACAAGTCCAGGAGGCTTTGCGACATGCTAATGATAGGTACAGACTCCATGCTGACCGCAGACGCCTGCCTGTGCCTTCCTACCAGGCTGGGACAGTGTCTGGCTGTCATCTCGCAACCTCCGACTTCATATTCCCTTTCTGAAATTTGCACCTTGGTTTAGTGGGCCTTTCCATATTCTCCGCAGGATTAACCTAGTGGCTTACGTGTTAGACCTTCCTTCTAATATGCGTGTCTCAAATGTATTTCATGTCTCTTTATTAAAACCTTCAGTCTGCAACCGCTTTACCACCTCGGGTCACCCCGTACAGGTTGAGAACCATGAGGAGTATAAAGTACAGTCCATTGTTGACTCCCGTAGGTTCCCCCAAAAAATTCATACCAGACCCTTATCCGAGCAGGCAACCTGGCAGGCCGCAGGAAAGGAGAGCGCCCCCCTCCTGAACTGTACCAGGCCACATGACCTCAACATTGGGAGGGTGCTTTGGGGTAGCCCCCCCCAAGCACCTTGTCCCCATGTTGATGGGGAGAAAGGCCTCACCCCCACAACCCTTGCCCGGTGGTTGTGTCAGAAACCATGAACCAGACCAAGACAGAAGTACAGTAAAATCACACTTGTTTATTAATAAAAATAAAAAGGTAAATAGAGTAAGCGTAGTCAAAGCATTGCCAGAGTTCAGTAACCGGATCGGGTAGTCAGCCAAGCCAGAGTTCAGTAACCAGATCGGGTAATCAGCCAGGCCAGAAGTCAGGGATCCAAGTAGAGGAACAGCAAGCAGGATAAGGAGCCAGAAGGGATGTCAGCAAAGCCAGTCTTTAAACAGTTACGCAGGAGATGGTTTCTTGTGATGTGACCAAGGCGAAGGCAGGAATGAAGTGAGCTGGAGATCTTTAAGTAGGCGGGACTGACAAGCAGATCCACAACAGCTGGTTAACTGTAGAGAAAGATGACAGCTGGCAATTAGCCAACAGCTCAGTGGCCAGCTCAGAGAAGGAAGGGCTGAGCCAGCCCTGACAGTACCCACCTCCTCAAAGACCCCTCCCCCTCCCCCTCGGAGGCCCACCGGGCTTGAGGAGAAAACGTCTATGGAAATCACGGAGGAGGGCAGGAGCATGTACGTCCGAGGATGAGACCCAGGAGCGTTCCTCCGGACCGTACCCCTTCCAATGCACCAGGTACTGTATGCGCCCCCTGTTGTGGAAAATTTTATATTAATGTATTGTCATAAGAGTCTCCCAGTGTCTGCTCTCTTGCAGCCCACTCTAAAGAGCTGACTGGGGCAGACTGACGCTGGTTGAGACCTGTTAGGTAGTGGAAAACTTCCTGGTGTTTGGAGAGAGGTGTTTGCGGAGAGAGGACATGTCCGCCAGCAAAGGGCCCCTGTGCAATGCACAGAACGATCGTCTGGTGGGGGTGTGTTCGCTCTGCAAAGACATTATCGGTTTAGCGGTTGTTTGCTCTTGTCAGCCCCGTTATGCCTGATCAACATGTCTGGGGTGCCATGACGTACACCTGCAGATAATCTCCCATCCACGAGGAACTCTAGTCATCGTCATTTGGTTGTATGTATTTTGTTGTGTTGTTAAATTCTCCTATGGTCATTCACATCCTGTGTTCATTTCCTGTGAGGTCACAAGCTTTGTAAGAGGTGTTTGGCTGTTGGAAGCCCAGCCCTCTAGTTTTGGGACTTCCTGTTGATATGTTAATAAAGGGACTCTCTCACAGCTGAGGGCCAGAGAGAGCGATGATGGAGCTGAGAACATAAGGATGTATTGTGTCTGTTTATGGGGAACAAGAGGGCAGACATACTTTCAAAAGGTAACATGCATTTATATCATTAGACAAAATTGTTATTATTATTAGAAACAGGAGATTTGGCTGTGTGCTCTGCGTACAACCAAATATCCATGTCACCACGGAACCTACGGGAGTCAACAATGGCTTGTACCTCATACTCCTCATGGTTTTCAACCTGTATAGGGTGAGGACGTGGCACCGAGGTGGTAAAGCGGTTACAGACCAATGGTTTCAATAAGGAGACATGAAACACATTTGAGATGCGCATACTAGGAGGAAGGTCCAACGCGTAAGCCACTGGGTTAATCCTGCGAAGGGTATAGAAAGGCCCAATAAACCAAGGTGCGAACTTCAGTGAGGGAACACGAAGTCGGAGGTTGCGAGATGACGGCAGACTCTGTCCCCAACCTGGTAGGAAGGCGCAGGCAGGTGCCTGCGGTCAGCATGGAGTCTGTACCTATCATTATCATGACGCAAAGCCTCCTGGACTTGTGCCCAAGTGGAACGAAGACCACGGAGATGCTCCTCTAGTGCAGGAATACTCTGTGGAACAAACGAGTCAGGCAACATGGAAGGTTGGAAACCATAATTCGCCATAAACTGGGACAATCAGGAAGCAGAATTCAAGGCACTGTTGTGAGCAAACTCTGCCCATGGTAATAGGTCTGACCAGTTGTTGTGATGGTCAGAAATATAGCAACGTAGGAATTGCTCCAAGGATTGATTGGCTTGTTCTGCGGTCCCATTAGACTGCGGGTGATACGCAGAAGAGAAAGCAAGCTGAATTCTCGACTGTGCACAAAAGGCTCGCCAGAACCTGGAGACAAACTGACTACCCCTGTCTGAGGCAATCACCTTGGGTAGCCCATGTAAGTGAAAGATCTCCCGAGCAAAAATGGAAGCCAGTTGCTTAGACGTGGTCAACTTCTTAAGTGGGATACAATGACACATCTTTGAGAACCGGTCAACCACCATAAGAATAACTGTGTAGCCTTGGGAGTTGGGCAACTCCACAATGAAATCCATAGACAGGTGGGCCCAGGGCCTCTCTCCATTGGGTATGGGTTGTAGGAGGCCCACTGGAAAGTGTCGTGGAGTCTTACTCTGAGCACACATGGAATAGGCAGCTACGAAGGCAGTTACATCAGCACGTAGACTAGGCCACCAGAATTGTTGGGAAATGGCCCAAACGAGTTGATTCTTACCAGGGTGGCCAGCTGCCTTGGGAGAATGGTAAGTCTGGAGCACGGCAGTACAGAGACACTCTGGGACAAAGCAGCGGTCACAAGGTTTCTCAGGAGGAGCATGAACCTGAGCAGCAAGAATTTTGTCACCCAAGGGAGAAAGACTGGGGCGAACCGTAGCCAGAATACGATCAGGAGGAATCATAGGAACCGGAACCGACTCCAACTTGGTAGTGAGGAAAATTGTTGTGACAAGGCGTCAGCCCTTACATTCTTAGTACTGGGTAAGAATGAGACAATGTAATTGAAACTTGACAAGAAAAGAACCCATGGCACCCTTCTGGGAGAGAGGCGTTTAGCCTCAGACAAGAATGTGAGATTCTTATGGTCAGTAAGAATGAGAACCGGCACAGTGGTACCTTCAAGGAGATGTCTCCATTCTTTCAGGGCTAAAATGATTGCCAACAGCTCTCTGTCACCTATCTCGTAATTGCACTTGGCAGGTGACAATTTCTTGGAAGAGTATCCACAAGGATGCATAGCACTCTCAGAGGTAGGACGTTGAGACAGAAGGGTGCCAACACCAGTCTCAGAAGCATCAACCTCAAGGATAAAACGTAACGTAGGATCAGGATGTGCCAACACAGGAGCAGAAACAAAGGCAGCCTTGAGACTTTCAAAGGCCTTAATGGACTCCGGAGACCAACTCTGTGGGTTACCGGTCTTTCTGGTCATATCGGTCAGGGGCTTGACCAGAGACAAGAAGTTATGAATAAACTGGCAAAACCCAGGAAACACTGCAGGGGACATAACCCCACGGGTCGAGGCCACTGTAGGACTGCCGACAGTTTCTCTGGGTCCATCGAAAAACCAGCAGTGGAAATGACATAGCCCAGGAATTTAACCTGTTCCCGATGAAACTCACACTTCTCCAGTTTACAATAGAGATTGTTCTCTCTTAATTTCTGAAGCACACGACAGACATCTGTGTGGTGACTCTCCAGGGACTTGGAAAATATGAGGATATCATCGATATAAACCACCACACATAACTGCAACAAATCTCGGAGGACATTGTTAATACATTCCTGGAAAACTGCCAGGGCGTTACAAAGGCCAAAAGGCATTACAAGATACTCATAATGGCATGTTCTGGTATTAAACGCAGTTTTCCACTCATCACCCTCCTTAATCCTCACAAGATTGTAAGCCCCTCTCAGATCAAGCTTAGTGAAAACCTGTGCTCCCTTGAGGCGGTCAAATAACTCTGTAATCAACGGGATCAGGTAGGCATTCCTAATCGTGAAATGATTGAGACCCCTAAAATCAATACAAGGCCTCAGTTCACCGCTCTTCTTCTTCACAATGAAGAAACCAGTACCAGCAGGAGAGGAGGATTTGCGTATGAAACCCAAATAAAGTACGTCTGCAACATACTCCTCCATGGCTTTATCCTCCAAGACCAACAAGGGGTAAACCTGGCCACGAGGGAGAGTGGCACCAGGTTGAAGGTCAATTGTGCAATCATATGGCCGGTGCAAACTGCCAGCTTGACCTTTGTCAAAGACATCGCTAAAATCACGGTACTCCTCTGGCAGGGAGGAGAGTGAGGAGGTACACAGGATGTTTCACTGCATTGTGGTGACCAGGAGAGAACCTCAGCACGGAGCCAATCAAAAGCGGGATTGTGCCTCTGTAACCAAGCTTAACCAATAACCAGCGGAAACTTAGGAGAGGAAATCACTTGGAATTGGATTAGCTCATGGTGAAGAGCCCCTGTGGCAATGGACAATGGAACCGTCTCATGAGTAGGGATAAGCTTCGAGTTCGAGTCGAACTCAGGTTCGACTCAAACATTGGCTGTTCGCCAGTTCGCCGAACAGCAAACAATTTGGGGTGTTCGCGGTAAATTCGAAAGCCACGCAACACCCTTTAAAAGTCTATGGGAGAAATCAAAAGTGCTAATTTTAAAGGCTTATATGCAAGTTATTGTCATAAAAAGTGTCTGGGGACCATGGATCAATGCAAAAAAAAGTTTTAAAAACGGCCGTTTTTTTCAGGAGCAGTGATTTTATTAATGTTTAAAGTGAAACAATAAAAGTGTAATATTCCTTTAAAGCGTGGTTCCACCCAAATTTTGAACAATATCTGTATGTATTCTCTTCCTTGCCTAGATGCTGACATGCCGTTTAAAAAAATTTAAATCGCCGTAATTACCTTTTATTTTTCTATTCTTCTTTGCACTTCCTGGTTCTCCTCCCGTGGGAGTAGGCGTGTTTCTAGCCTCTCCCAGACTCCTGGGAGCTAGTCTCAGGCTTCCCAAGATGCCACTGAGCATGTGCGGGAACGAGCGGTGAATGCTGGGAGCACAGCATTCACCACATCCAGGAAATAAATGCTTGTGGGCTTCAAATGCCCACAATGAAGATGGAAACCGCCTGCAGTGAATAATATAAGTTATTCTTTCCGACGAAATCTGACACAGGCAGACATATTACACACAATATGTGAGTATGTAATGCTGAGAAGAAAAGTTTGTGAATTAACTCAAAAAAAAAAAAACGATAGATAGGTGGACCCCCGCTTTAAGTTTCGTACCTGGGGGGTGTCTATAGTATGCCTGTAAATGGGCGCATATTTCCCGTGTTTAGAACAGTCTGACAGCAAAATGACATTTCAAAGGAAAAAATGTAATTTAAAACTACTCGCGGCTATTAATGAATTTGCGGTCCGACAATACACATAAAAGTTCATTGATAAAAACGGCATGGGAATTCCCCACAGGGGAACCCTGAACCAAAATTAAAAAAAAAAATGATGTGGGGGTCCCTCTAAATTCCATACCAGGCCCTTCAGGTCTGGTATGGATATTAAGGGAAACCACGGCCAAAATTTTTTAAAAAATGGCGTGGGGTCCCCCTCAAAATCTATATTATATATTAGGGGGAACCCCACGCCAAAAATTTTTTAAAAAATGGCGTGGGGTCCCCCAAAAATCCATACCAGACCCTTATCCAAGCACGCAACCTGGCAGGCCGCAGGAAAAGAGGGGGGATGAGAGAGCGGCCCCCCTCCTGAACCATACCAGGCCACATGCCCTCAACATTGGATGGGTGCTTTGGGGTAGCCCCCCAAAACACCTTGTCCCCATGTTGATGGGGACAAGGGCCTCATCCCCACAACCCTTGCCCGGTGGTTGTGGGGGTCTGCGGGCGGGGGGCTTATCGGAATCTGGAAGCCCCCTTTAACAAGGGGACCCCCAGATCCCGGCCCTCCCCCCTGTGTGAAATGGTAAGGGGGTACAAAAGTACCCCTGCCATTTCACAAAGAAGTGTCAAAAATGTTAAAAATGACAAGAGACAGTTTTTGACAATTCCTTTATTTAAATGCTTCTTCTTTCTTCTATCTTATTTCTTCTAGCTTCTATTTTCTTTGTTCTATCTTCTATCTTCCTTTCGGTTTCTTCCTCCATCTTCTTCTGGTTCTTCTGGTTTTTCCTCCAGTGTTCTCGGTCCGGCATCTTCCTCCGTGGCGCCGGCGTATTCTTCCCTTCTTCTTCTCGGGCTGCTCCGCATCCACCATGATGGGAGGCTCCCGCTGTGTGACGCTTCTCCTCTTCTGACGGTTCTTAAATAACGGAGGGCAGGGCCACCCGGTGACCCTGCCCCCTCTGACGCACAGGGACTTGACGGGGCCTTCCCTGTGGCATTCCCCGTGACGTCACAGGGGGGCAGACAGGGAAGTCACAGAGCATCAAAGGGGGGCGGGGTCACCGGTTGGCCCCGCCCTCCATTATTTAAGAACCGTCAGAAGAGGAGAAGCGGCACACAGCGGGAGCCTCCCATCATGGTGGATGCGGAGCGGTCCGAGAAGAAGAAGGGAAGAAGAAGCCGGCGCTGCGGTGGAAGATGCCGGACGAGAACACCGGAGGAAGAACCAGAAGAACCAGAAGAAGTAGATGGAGGAAGAAACCGAAGGAAGATAGAAGATAGAAGACACTTTTTTTGTGAAATGGTGGGGGTACTTTCGCACCCCCTTACCATTTCACACAGGGGGGAGGGCCGGGATCTGGGGGTCCCCTTGTTAAAGGGGGCTTCCAGATTCCGATAAGCCCCCCGCCCGCAGACCCCCACAACTACTGAGCAACGGTTGTGGGGATGAGGCCCTTGTCCCCATCAACATGGGGACAAGGTGTTTTGGGGGGCTACCCCAAAGCACCCTCCCAATGTTGAGGGCATGTGACCTGGTATGGTTCAGGGGGGGCACTGTCTCGTCCTCCCCTATTTTCCTGTGGCCTGCCAGGTTACGTGCTTGGATAAGGGTCTGGTATGGATTTTTGGGGGGACCCCACACCATATTTTTTAAAATTTTTTTGCGGGGTTCCCCTTAAAATCCATACCAGACCTGAAGGGTCTGGTATAGATTTTGAGGGGGACCCCACGCCATTTAAAAAAAAAAATTTGGCTGGGGTTCCCCTTAATATCCATACCAGACCTGAAGGGCCTGGTATGGAATTTAGGGGGACCCCACGTCATTTTTTTTTTTAAATTTTGGTTCGGGGTTCCCCTGTGGGGAATTCCCATGCCGTTTTTATCAATGAACTTTTATGTGTATTGTTGGACCGGCAATTCATTAATAGCTGCGAGTAGTTTTAAATGACTTTTTTTCCTTTGAAATGCCATTTTGCTGTCAGACAGTTCTAAACACGGGAAACATGCGCCCCTTTACAGGCATACTTTAGACATCCCCCAGGTACAAAATTTAAAGGAATATTACACTTTTATTGTTTCACTTTAAGCATTATTAAAATCACTGCTCCTGAAAAAACGTCCGTTTTTAAAACTTTTTTTTGCATTGATCCATGTCCCCTGGGGCAGGACCCAGGTCCCCAAACACTTTTTATGACAATAACTTGCATATAAGCCTTTAAAATTAGCACTTTTGATTATTCATGTTCGTGTCCCATAGACTTTAACGATGTTCGCGTGTTCGAACAAATTTTTTGCCTGTTCGCATGTTCTGATGCGAACCGAACAGGGGTGGGTGTTCGGCTCATCCCTACTCATGAGTCACATGGGCAGGCTGTAGAGGTCTCCCATCAAGAGCCTCAATAGCAAGTGGAGTGTCACGCAGCTGCAGCGGAATCGAGTGCTGCGATACAAAGGCAGCATCAATGAACAGGCCTGCAGCCCCAGAGTCGATTAGAGCCTGTATCTCGATAGATGACTTAGCCCAAGAAAGGGTGACCGAAACCAGGGGCTTATCCTTCTTGATAACTGGGGATGACACAACACCACCTAAGGTCTGTCCATGACAGGACCTCAAGGTTCGGGTGCTCCAAGGGCGGGTAGGACAAGACTTCAAAAAGTGACCTGCCTGGCCACAATAAAGGCACAATCTCTCCCTCCTCCTAAAGGCTCTCTCATCCGCAGAGAGACGCGTGAAGCCCAAGTGCATGGGTTCATCTTCACTGAACGATTCGGTACCAGGAGGCATGGAAGGTGAGGGAGGCATAGGTGGGACTGCCAAGTTCAGAGGCAAACTTACAGGAGGCTTCCGCAAGCGCTCCATAAAAGAAAGTCTTTCTTTGAGTCTGGAGTCAATGAGGATGGCAAACAAGATCAAGCCATCCAGCTCAGTGGGTATATCTCAGGCTGCTATCTCATCCTTGATGGAATCCATGAGAGAGACCATGAGAAAAAGCATCCATGAGGGCCTCATTGTTCCAAGCAACCTCTGCTGCCAAAGTACGGAACTCAATGGTGTAGTCGGCAACAGTTCTCGTACTCTGTTTGATGGACATGAGGCACTTGGCAGCAGAAGCCGGGGGCATGCAGGAACGTCAAATACCCCTTTAAAGGAGACCACAAACTCAGGTTAACTCAAGACAACAGGTTTTTGCGTCTCCTATAGAGGGTTAGCTCAGGCCAAGGCTCTCTCAGAAAGAAAAGATATCACAAACCCTACTTTGCTTCTGTTCGTGGGAAACGCCTGGGGCAGCCTCTCAAAGTATATCTAAACTTGGTTGAGAAACCCTCTGCATTGAACTGGATCGCCCCTAAATCACTGGGGAAGCGGGGCGGAACCAGACATACTCAAGGCAGGTGCCTGCACAGAGACTGGCGCAGCAGCAGGAACGTCTTGCAACTCAGGTTGTCACAGAGCAGCCACAGTGGGGGATTCCAGGTGAGCCGTGCGACTCAGGAGCATTTGTAACACCATGGCAGAGTGATCCATGCGGTGATCTTGCTCATCCAATCTGGAAAAATATTACCAACAAGTGGATTGACTGTATCTTCTGAATTCATGGCCTTCGCCTACTGTCAGAAACCATGAACCAGACTGAGACAGAAGTACAGTAACATCACACTTATTTATTAATAAAAATAAAAAGGTAAATAGCGTAAGCGTAGTCAAAGCATAGCCAGAGTCCAGTACCGGATGGGGTAGTCAGCCAAGCCAGAAGTCCGGGATCCAAGTAGAGGAACAGCAAGCAGGATAAGGAGCCAGAAGGGATGTCAGCAAAGCCAGTCTTTAAACAGGAATGAACATAAGAGACAGTTTTTTGTGATGTGACCAAGGCGAAGGCAGGAATGAAGTGAGCTGGAGATCTTTAAGTAGGCAGGACTGACGAGCAGATCCACAACAGCTGGTTAACTGTGGAGAGAGATGAGAGCTGGCAATTAGCCGACAGCTCAGCGGCCAGCTCAGAGAAGGAAGGGCTGAGCCAGCCCTGACAGGTTGTGGGGGTCTGCGGGTGGGGGACTTATCAGAATCTGGAAGCCCCCTTTAACAAGGAGACCCCCAGATCCCGCCCCCCCCGTGTGTATGGGTAGGGTACCCCTACCATTTCACAAAAATGTGTCAAAAATGTTAAAAAAAGACAATAGACGGTTTTTGACAATTCCTTTATTAATGTCTTCTTCTTTCCCCGCTTCTTCTTCCATCTTCTTCTGGTTTTCCTTCGGTGTTCTTCTTCTTCCTCCATCTTGTTCTTCCCCTGATTCTTCCTCTATCTTCCTCCGACTCCTTTTTCTCCGCTTCGTCCTCCGATCCGCCTCAATGGGAGTCTCCCGCTGTGTGACGCTTCTGTTCATGTGACAGCTCTTATATAACAGAGGGCGGGGCCACCTGGTGACCCCGCCCCCTCGAATGCACGGGGAATTCCCTATGGCTTTCCCCATGTTGTCAGAGGGGGGCGGGGTCACCTGTTTACGTACTTTTTTTGTGAAATGGTAGGGGTACATTTGTACCCCATTACCAATTCACACAGGGGGTGGGATCTGGGGGTCCCCTTGTTAAAGGGGTCTTCCAGATTCTGATAAGCCCCCTGCCAGCAGACCCCCACAACCACCGGGCAAGGGTTGTGGGGATGAGGCCCTTCTCCCCATCAACATGGGGACAAGGTGCTTTGGGGGGCTACCCCAAAACACCCTCCCAATGTTGAGGGCATGTGGCCTGGTATGGTTCAGGAGGGGGGCCGCTCTCTCATCCTCTCTCTTTTCCTGCGGCCTGCTAGGTTGCGTGCTCGTATAAGGGTCTGGTATGGATTTTTGGGGGGACCCCATGCCATTTATTTTTGTAATTTTGGCGCGGGGTTCCCCTTAATGTCCATACCAGACCTGAAGGGCCTGGTATGGAATTTGGGGGGACCCCCACGCATTTTTTTAATATTTTGGTTTGGGGTACCCCTGTGGGGGAATCTCATGCCGTTTTTATCAATTAACTTTTATGTGTCTTGCCGGACCGACAATTCATTATAGCCATGAATAGTTTTAAATGACTTTTTTTCCTTTAGAAATGCCATTTTGCTGTCAGACTGTTCTAAACATGGGAAACATCCGTCACTTTACAGGCATACTATAGAACCCCCCCCAGGTACGAAATTTAAAGGAATATTACACTTTTATTGCTTTACTTTAAGCATTTTTAAAATCACCGCTCCTGAAAAAATGGCCGTTTTTAAAACTTTTTTTTGCATTGATACATGTCCCCTGGGGCAGGACCCAGGTCCCCAAACACTTTTTAAGACAATACCATGCATATAAGCCTTTAAAATGAGCACTTTTGATTTTTCATGTTCGTGTCCCAGCCTTTAACAGTGTTCACGTGTTCGAGCAAATTTTTTGCCTGTTCGCATGTTCTGGTGTAAGCCGAACAGGGGGGTGTTCTGCCCATCCCTAGTTTACACACACACAAATCCTCATTCCTGCTCTCATGCCCACAATCGCGGGTGGCCAGTGGGGATCACGCCCGCCGGCCACACGCATCGGGCCCCTCACCGTGCAGCGGGCGCGCCTGCTATGGCTCTTAAAGGAGCCGTATTATATATACGGCAATTCAAGCAGCAATATGTACGCCAATTCATGCAGCAGAGCCATTCTGCTGCCGTATATATACAGGAGCCGGTTGGGAAGAGGTTGATATTGTAATTGGGATAATGAGCGCTAGCAAGGTTGAAGGTTGTGTGCAGTGCACAGTGTGACACATGTATACAACAAAGAAGCAACAGCTCCATCAGGGTTTACTCTCTCTTTAAAGAGGACATTTTAGCCCATGCCCATCAAAACGAGCTGATCACCTTTAATGAGCAAAAAATCACCCTATTCCAGGACCTTTCGCCAATCACATTAAGCAACTGCAGGGCTCTGCGTCCTCTACTGGAAACTCTGAGAGATCACAACCTCAATTACAGATGGAAGTTTCCGTTTGCCCTGTCAGTCACTTTGGATGGAGTTCCACACACCCTCAAAACCCCGGATGAGTTATCATCATTCTGCGCAGATCTCCAATTACCACCAGTGGATCTGCCTGACTGGTACCGGGAATTATGGTTTCCTCCAGAACCTCACAGCCCGCCAGTTTCTCTGCACTCCACGCTGACCAGCCATGTGTGCAAGAAGGGGAAATACCAGAAGCAGCAATGAGCGGACCCCATGAGATCTTCCCAAGCCATCAGGAGTACAAGAGCTAAAGATTACACCTGAGGTAACTGAACTGTGGGTTTTCTTCCCTTTCTCCAGATAAACTGACATTGCAGAAGTGTACGCCATAAGTTACAGTTTTGGCTGCTACACTCCCCCGAGTTTGTCCGTCGAATTTCTCACTGGGAGTGGGATCATCTCGGTTGTTTAGTTGTTACCTAGGCGGGCACTTGAACGTTGCTCTCTGTTTTTTTAACCGCCATCCCAACTCTTCAGGTTACAATCACATGGGCTCCAGGATCCACTGGGTTCTCTGTCACTGTTGTTACCATCACCCCATATGGGGGTTCACTGGTACACCCACGGAACATATGATTGCTTTCCATATATATTGTTTGATATCTCATCATTATCCACGCATTATTGCTGTACCTTCTAGAAGTATGCATGCTGCCTCTATGCCCCCCCTTTAGGTTGTGCTGGATGCAGCATGTCCACATTCTCTGATATTTTTAAAGTTTGGTTGCCTTTCTGGAATTTTTCTTTTTTTTATATAATGCTATGCTTACAGTGGGGACGGAAAGTATTCAGACCCCTTCAATTTTTCACTCTTTGTTATATTGCAGCCATTTGCTAAAATCATTTAAGTAAATTTTTTTCCTCATTAATGTACACAGAGCACCCCATATTGACAGAAAAACACAGAATTGTTGACATTTTGCAGATTTATTAAAAAAGAAAAACTGAAATATCACATGGTCCTAAATATTCAGACCCTTTGCTCTGATACTCATATATTTAACCCAGGTGCTGTCCATTTCTTCTGATCATCCTTGAGATGGTTCTACACCTTCATTTGAGTCCAGCTGTGTTTGATTATACTGATTGGGCTTGATTAGGAAAGCCACACACCTGTCTATATAAGACCTTACAGCTCACAGTGTATGTCAGAGCAAATGAGAATCATGAGGTTAAAGGAACTACCTGAAGAGCTCAGAGACAGAATTGTGGCCAAAACAGCAGCCGCTTGGGCACCACATGCTTGACCAGACATATGTTGAGCTCCCATGCAGTCCGTTGACGACAGTACTTAAAAGACCCACACCAAAGAGCAAGGCGGACCTCTCCTTGCTCCTCATCAGCTGGGATCTCCAACCACACTATACCTTCAGTCCTCTCTGAGACCTGCACTGAGAGGAATGAAGGTGTAGACTTAGGTGTCCCAAGCACTTGCGGGCAATCTGCTAGCGGTACACCTAAATCTGATTGTAGCAGGCAAATTTCCCTACCCCAGTTCCTAAACCGTCAAAATAAATTTGGTCCCAGCCATCCACGTGCTGAATGCTAGTTTGGCTAAATTGCTAGCACTCCAACTGCTGCCTTTTGAGCTGGTAGACTCTGCCCCCTTTTGAGAATTTTATGGAATGTGCGGTACCTCAGTGGCAGGTTCCCAAACACCATTTTTTATTCTCAGAAGGCCATTCCAGCTCTCTACCGGCATGTGGAAGGCAATGTCTTGGCCTCGTTGGACAGGGTGGTCAGTGGTAAGGCGCATATTACCGCTGACTCATGGTCCAGCAGGCATGGACAGGGATGTTACCTTTCTTTTGCGGCGCACTGGGTAACCCTGCTGGCAGCTGGGAGGATGCAGGACAGGGTGCAGTAATGTTGGAGCTTGTTCCGCCACCACACCTCCAAAATGCTGGTAGTGGTGATTCTGCCACATCTCTCTCCTCCACCCCTCCTCTTCTTCTTCCTCTATGGCGTCTTCCTGTGAAGATTTGTCCTCGGAACCAGCGGTGCTCCAAAGGCATTCTAGGGGCTACGCAAGCACTCAGGCAAAAAGATGCCATGCGGTGCTTGAGTTGGTCTGCTTAGGGGACAGGAGCCATATTGGGGCAGAGATTCTGTCTCTGCAGGGGCAGGTTCAGAGGTGGTTGACACTACACCAGCTTCAGGCAGGAATGGTGGTTTGTGACAATGGCACCAACCTCCTCTCTGCCCCCCGACAGGGACACTTGACCCATGTTCCCTGTTTTGCTCACGTCCTTAATTTGGTGGTGCAGCGGTTCTTGTGCAGGTACCCGGGCTTACAGGATCTCCTGAGGCAGGCCAGGAAAGTCTGTGGATATTTCCGCCGGTCATATAATGCCAGTGCTCGGCTGGCTGACCTTCAAAAGGAATGCAACCTGCCCAAGAACCGCCTCATCTGTGACATGCCCACCAGGTGGAACTCAATGTTGGCAATGCATTAGCAGCTGCACACACAGCAGAGGGCCATTAATGAGTACCTGTGTGAGTATGGCACCAGGACAGGGTCAGGGGAGGTTGGCTTTTTTTCACCACGCCAGTGGCTAATGATCAAGGATGCATGCATTGTCCTGTCACCATTTGAGGAGGCCACGAGGATGGTGAGCAGGGATAGTGCATGCATCAGTGATACTATCCCTCTTGTCTTCCTGTTGGAACACACGCTGCGTGGAATAATGGACAGGGCACATGAGGCAGAACAAAGGGAGGAAGAGGAGTACTTCCTTACCTCTCAAGGCCCCCTTTATCCAGACAGTATTCCTGCAGGCCCACCTATCACACAGGAAGAGGAGGAGTATTGTGTCAGCTTGGAGGTGGAGCCTGGTACTCAGCATCAGCAGCAGTCTTCAACGGATCGTTTTCAGTCCTCAAAAACCCATGGACTTATACGTGGCTGGGAGGAGGTGGCTGCAGATCATGTCGTCCTTAGTGACCCAGGGGACTCCGGACCGAATGCCTCAGCAAACCTACGCTGCATGGCCTCCCTGATCCTGCAAAGCCTGCAAAAGGACCCTCGGATTCGTGGTATCAAGGAGAGGGATCAGTACTGGCTGGCAACCCTTCTTGATCCATATTAAAAGGGTAAGGTTGGGGAACTTATCCAGCCTTCGCAGAGGATGAAACATCTTCGGGAGGCCTTGCAGAAAGATTTGTGCAATGCGTTTCCAGAGCCTGGGAGGTTGCAATTTCCTGGTCCTCCTGGACAACGTGTTACTGAGGCTTCGGTCAGTCACAGAAGGAGCGGTGGAGAAGGTGACCATCTGACCGATGCGTTCAGACAATTTTTTAGTCCGCAGCCCCAAGGTCTGATCGGTTCCAGCAACCATCACCAGCATCTGATTTACATGGTGCAGGAATACCTTCGGGCAAGATCAGACTTGGAGATCCTTCCAACCGAAAATCCACTGGGTTACTGGGTCTTGAGGATGGATCACTGGCCAGAGTGTGCACAGTATGCAATTGAGCTACTGGCCTGTCCTGCATCCAGCGTTCTATCTGAACGCACATTCAGGGCTGCTGGAGGCTTTGTAACCGATCACAGAGTGCGCCTGTCCACAGATTCGGTTGATCGGCTCACCTTCATAAAAATGAATCAGTCTTGGATCACCAGCTACCAAGCACCTGATTCTGATGTAACCGATTCATTTTTTTATGAATGTGAGATCCCTTGAAGATTGCCAATGCTGATGCTGAGTGACTATCCTGTTATGCTGAGTTACTATCCTCTTCCTCCTCAATGTTCATGTTGATAGCTTCTAAGAACATTTTTGGTTCTGGGCACAAGCACCAGTGCCTAAAGCCCAATTTGTCTGCCCCTGTTAAACAGGGGCATGTAATTACAATTTTTGCTGTAATATTTCGCAGCAGGGCCCATTCCTAAGCTCAACAAGTGTATCTGTGAGGCTTTACAGTGTTGTGTCACCACCATCACAACCACCACCGCCGCCTAAGTCCCAATTTTTCTGCCCCTGTTTAACAGGGACGCGTAATTACAATTTTTGATCTAATATTTCACAGCAGGGCTCCTTCCTGCGCTCAACAACAGAATCTGTGAGGGGTTACAGTGTTGTGGCACCACCACCACTGCCTAAGACCCAATATTTCTGCCCCTGTTTAACAGGGGCGTGTAATTACAATTTTTGCTGTAATATTTTGCAGCAGGGCTCATTTCTGCGCTCAACTAGAGTATCTGTGAGGGGTTGTAGTGTTGTGGCACCAGCACCAGTGCCTTATGCCGCGTACACACGAGCGGACTTTACGGCAGACTCGGTCCGACGTACTGGATTTCGTCTGACAATTCGATCGTGTGTGGGCTCCAGCGGACTTTGTTTGCTCCAAAGTTGGACGGACTTAGATTTGAAACAAGTTTTAAATCTATCCGACGGACTCTTCTTTCTAGCGGACAAACCGGTCGTCTCTGTGCTAGTCCGACGAACTCAAACTGACGCATGCTCTGAAGCAATTACAAGACGGAAGCGCTTGGTCTGGTAAAACTAACCTTCGTATTGAAGCTAGCACATTCCTGTTCTGTGATCTTTTAATACAGCGCTTTTTTTTTATTTATAATGCAAGAGAAATGAAGTTGTTTTTCTGCTTTATATTCACACAGAGTTCTCACAAACTACTTTCTTCATGATTTATCCTCATGCCACGACTAATATGATATTTGTAAAAAGCCAGATCTCCATAAATAAAAACTTTTAAAATCGGTTTTGGACTCATCTTTATTTTTTTTATTGATTTCAACACTTATCTATTTTACAATGTGTGCTAAATTATACCAACATTTTTTTTTTTTGTGTGGATTTTCAAGTTACCACAATAACCTTAATATTTTGTGTTGTTTTAATGAACCTTAATGAGGTTGGTGTCCCTTGTTAATTAGACATAGGGGGGTGTATTTTCCAAAGGCAAATTCATTTTTCACTACAAGTGCAAATTCTACTTGGAATTGCACAGAAAGGGCATTTTGAAGTGCCTTCGCTGTGAATCCGAGGGGCACATGCAAGGAACCCCCCAAAAAAACAAAAACTTTTTATTGCACATGATTGTATGATAAAATCAGCAGAGCTTCATTTCATTTCAGCTCTTCCCCTCAGATTTACAGTGACTGCACTTCCAACAAGTGCACTTGCTGTGCAATTTTCGAAAGTGAACTTTTCACTAGTACTTTTCACTTGATTTTAGAAATGATTTAGCCTTTTGGCAAAAACACACTTAGGGGTTGATTTACTAAAGAGAAAAAGACTGTGCACTTTGCAAGAGCAGTTGCTCCAGAGCTTAGTAAATGAGCAGAAGCTCTGCTGACTTCCATCATCCAATCATGTGCAAGCAAAAATGCTGTTTTTAGAATTTTCCTTGCACAGGATTAGGTACTCTTTGCAAAGTCAAGCCTTACCTCATTTCTGAAGCTCTGGAGCAATTGCACTTGCAGAGGGCAACTGCCCTCTGCAAAGTGCACAGTCTATTTGCTTTTCTTAAATCAACCCCATAGTCTTTTTGACCTGTACCTGCCTACTCCCAAACAAAATGGCGTTTTTGAATCTAAACACATAGTCAATAATGTAAGGTAACAAAAAAATCCATTTATTTGGCTCAAAAAAAAAATTAGGAAGGCAACACTGGAGACACTTTTAGAATCTGTGAAGCCTTTCGTCCCCCAGGACACACATCAAGTTTTAGGACAAGAAAATTGGTATCTTGCGACTAGGGAGCACAGGGAGCACAGTCAGACCAGACAGAAACCAGGCAATCACTTTCGACTTTTCCGTGGAGCCTTCCCTGCACGCTTCTCTGCAGCCTTCCCTCCACGCTTCTCTGCAGCCTTCCTCGGAGGTTGTGCCTCTGGTGGTGTACTTGGGGCAGGAGGAGGAGGAGGAGGAGTGGCTTCATCTGCCAGATACGTGGTAGCAGTAAGCTCCCCTCTCAAGCCCTTCTGATATGCCTTAAAAATCAAACCCTCACAGAGGAGGCGTTGGCCCTTTTCCAACTCCAGCAATCTGCTGGCTATATAGGTGCCATACGCCTCCTCTGCATTGGGTGGTGTGCTCAGGATTTGGCTTGCTTCCCGTATGAGGGCTAGGGATTCCTGCTCAGTTTGTGTCATTCTCCTGGGTCTTTTGTGGAGAATGCGGAGGGGAGGCACCTGACACTCCACGCGGCTTCTACTTGGCCCAGCCACAGCCTCCTCCTCTCTCCCACTGGGCAAGGCCTCCTCCTCTCTCCCACTGGGCAAGGCCTCCTCCTGATTGAGGTCATCCTGTGTCCAAAAAAGGGACATAGTTGTAATTTTGTGTTATGCAATCACACACAATTTTCAGGTCATGACTTGCAAATATAATTTTCCAAAAATAGTAAAGGCTATCTATTTGACACCACCATTATTTCAGGTGATCAACAATATCTGAAGTACATAGGCATGTGCACAGGGTGTGCCAGGTGTGCCTGGCCACACCCTAATTGCCTTGTGTGCTGCATATTCCCCCCTGTTTAGACCACTGGAAGGCTGGAGGGAAGAGTGGAGGGAAGGCTGAAGGGAAGGGTGGGGGGAAGGGTCGAAAGTGATTGCCTGGCTTCGGTCTGGTCATCCAGGAATCGCATTTTGTGGTAGTACCACAACTTGGGTACATATACTTGGTCAGCTGCTGTACCGGATCTGAGCGACTCCTGGATTTTATTGTGTTCCCGCTTGTACATGTTTCGCAAGATACCAATTTTCTTGTCCACAAACTTGAGGTCTGCCTGGGGGACTCGAGTCTTCACAAATTCTAAAAGTGTGCCCAGTGTTGCCTTCCTTACATCTCTATTGTAATATAGTGGGTGTTTGACCTCCCACAGGTTTTTCTTTTCCTGATATAGCTCAATAAATTGGGATAAAAATTCTTCCTCTTTAAAGGGATTCATTGTTTCTGAAAGACAAGACACAAGATCCAAACTAATGTCAGTCACAAATCACAGGATTATTTTGGTTTTAAATCTAGGGGACACATACATACATACACACACACACACACACACACACACACACACACACACACACACACAAACCAAATACACACCCCCCCACTTTAATCTTACCTTCGTTTCTGACGCTCGCTACTTCCGCACGGACATACGTAGGCCATCGTAATAGCTTTATATACACTGCGCATATGTCATGCTCCGCCTGCGTCACCCGGCCCTGACGTTCTTTAGTACGATTTGTCCTGCCCCTTCACTCTTCGTTGCGCATTGGGAGTAGATAGATAAAGATGGCGGAGAGAATCAGTGGAAGTAGCGCAGAGGAAAGCCCGGAGCCACAACCATCCACATCCCGGAGGAGATATAAGGCCACCAACATGGCTTTTGAAGAGATGATGGAGAAAATGTCCATATTGAGAAGGGAGGACTACGATGGCAAAAAAGGACCGTACACACGACCGAATATGCGTAAGGACAAAATAATGTCCTCAGTTGTCACCACTCTAGAAGCTAAATTTGGCATGAAACGGTCAAAAGAACAATTGAGGAAGCGGTGGTCTGACATTAAAAGTCGGGAGCCAGAACAATATTGGCGATTAAAGAAGCTGCTTTAAAAAAGTAAGTACTTGTTGTGTTTTCCTATTGAGATACTTAACTTGCATGCTGATACATATTTTTTGAATTTCTACAGCATCGTTCGTAAAGACCGTTCTTTGTAAAATACATATGATACTTTAGAAAATGACGTTATTTTTTCGCCAAATACGATGGTACAGGGTTGGACATACATTTATGTCTTGATAATTTGTCGTATTCACACAATTTGTTGATGTGGTGTAGATGTGTTGGAAAATATAATGCTTCTTCAAAAATGATTCAGTTTAATGTAAGGACAGGACACAGCAGCTGTTTACACATCTGGACTCACGAGCACTATAGTGTACTATGTGACCCTAAATATATTTTAGAGGGGTAATACACATAGGAGATCATTGAGGTGTCTGCATCTGTGAAACTTGCCAGAAAATGTGCATTGTTTATAATTGTTGTTCAGAGGGAATGTTCATCCTGTATTCTAAATTTTTGAGGACAAAAAAAGGCAATTGGCCACAACTCCTAACCAACGTTTCAGATTATTTGCTAAAATCTAAAATATCACTGTGTTTTAACTATACCTTTTGTTCAATTATCATAGGGGAAAAAAGACTCAGACAACAGTCCAAGGATCCCAGGACCCCCCCAAGTCACCAGCCTGAGGCAGAAGATACCCCAAGCCCCAGCCCAAGACCACGCCCACCCGACGACCTGGAGGAAGGAGAGGTGGAGGAAGTGTGCGAAGTTTCAAGCCCACCAAGTGAGTGACTGACACCCCAGCTTAAGGTAATGTATTTTGATGTGCATATTGTAACCCTTGTTTTTATTCACCCATTTTAGGTGAGTTTCTGGTTGTGGAAGGCCAAGCGGCAGAGCCATTCACCACAGACAGTGCCCAAAGACTGATTGGCCAGATAATGCTGTGGAATGGCCAAATAGATGCGTGACCAGATTCACAGCATGCAACTTCGCCTGGACTCCATGCAACAGGAAATGAAGAACATGATTGATGTTTTGGGCAGAATATAATAACTTTTTTCCTCAAAACAACAATCATGTTCTTCATTTCCTTGTGAAGTTTGTTTCTTCTAGAAAATTGTTTTTATGTATTTTTGGGATCCCCAAATTTTCATTATGATGCACACGGTGTGTCATCATGTGCTATCTTCCATCATGGGTTATCAATGTACTTGTTTTGTGTTTGCAACCCCTTCATCCTCAAAATTATTTTGTGGTGATAGGAACAAAAAGGGATTGCACACACAAAACACGTACATTGCTCACCCATGATGTTAGATAGCACATGTTGACTTGACCCTTTTGTAATGCTCAATTTTGAGAATATTCAAAATTAACGATTTCCAAGGGTGACATCACATGCACCGTTCTTTAAATGTTGAACTTTGTAAGTTCTTTAATGTTTTTCAAAACACTGTTGTGAATGTAAATATTTTTATCAAGGCCTATTTTAGTAAAAATATGCCTATAATAACGTTAAAAAAAAAAAAAATATTTTTACACCAAAAAAAATCTATAAAAAAAAAAAAAAAAAAAAAAAAATTCTTAAATGCACCTTTCAATGTGCACACAGTAAAAAGTTTTTACTAATACAATGTGTGTGGCTGATTATTTCTGAAAAATATATATATTTTTTTGGGTTGTTACAGTGACAAAGGGCCTGATTAACTAAAGGTAAATGCACTTGCCACTACTACAAGTGCACTAGGAGACAGACCAAACTAAATGCAAACAAGAATAAAAACAAGATATTTTTGATCAATTATTTTTATTGTATTTTTTGGTAAAATTAAAGCTGTTGCTGAATAGCAATGGCCCCCGACCATTAAAATAATTAACATATCGCTCACACACTTGACGTGCGGTTCAGGGGGCCAAGCCAATACAGCCAATTTCTAAGCCTGTCATTGTTGTATCTTGTTCCAGTCCGGCCTCAGGCCCAACAGAAGAAATATATGTCGCTGAATGTCTCCGTAAAAAGTTATGTAGGATGCAGCAAGCAAGTATGACGTAATTTAGTTTATATTTCGCCAGATTTATTGCTGAAAGGAACAAACGGAACCGGCTGGCCAGAATCCCAAAGGCATTCTCCACAACTCTTCTTGCTCTGGCCAGCCGGTAATTAAATACCCTCCTCTCAGGGGTGAGTGTCCTTTGGGGGAACGGCCTCATCAAGTGCTCACCAAGAGCAAACGCTTCATCAGCGATAAAAATTGAGGGGAGTCCATCAACATTCTGGTCATCAGGTGGCAATCCCAGGCCACCAGTCTGGAGACGCTGGCACAGCTCGGTCTGTGTAAAGACTCCAACATCAGACATCCGGCCGTTCTTCCCCACATCCACAAACAGAAAGTCCAAATGTGCCGAGACCACCGCCATCAAAACTACACTATGGAACCCCTTATAGTTGTAGAAATAAGACCCCGAATGCGGTGGTGGCACAATGCGGACATGCTTACCGTCAATCGCCCTGACACAGTTGGGAAAGTCCCAACGGTTAGCGAACTGGGAGGCCACAGTATGCCATTCCTGTGTACTGGAAGGAAACTGTGGAGTGAAAAAAACAAACAAACATTAAGATAAGGACTTTTAAACATAACTTGTATATCAGATTACACAAAAACATTAGTGAACAACAGCAGTCAAACATTATTAATATGTGTGTGTGTAATTTAAATTGTAAAAAACATAAGGCCCACTTATAAGATTAATCACCCCCTCTGGTGGCCCATTGATCCATTTGAATGTGGGGGGAGGGGTTCTAATTAGGGTCAAAAACACACCTGACTGTTTTCCACATTTGTGGGGTGGGGGAGGGGTTCTAATTAGGTTAACAAACACACCTGACTGTTTTCCACATTTGTGGGGTGGGGGAGGGGTTCTAATTAGGTTAACATACACACCTGACTGTTTTCAACATTTGTGGGGTGGGGGAGGGGTTCTAATTAGGTTAACAAACACACCTAACTGTTTACAACATTTGTGGGGTGGGGGAGGGGGTTCTAATTAGGTTAACAAACACACCTGACTGTTTTCAACATTTGTGGGGTGGGGGAGGGGTTCTAATTAGGTTAACAAACACACCTGACTGTTTACAACATTTGTGGGGTGGGGAAGGGTCAAACAAGACAATGGAGCCTCACCTGCTTCAAGTTCTGCCTCACCTGATCATTCCTTCTCTGTCTCTTACAGGTATGTGTCAGCTCACCCACATCTTCCACCGTTAACTGAAATTGGGATCTGCCTGCTGTCTGTATGTGTGTGTCTCTGGTATGTGGCCTTCTCTATCTGTTGCCCTGTGTGCACAACCATGACATTATTTGTTGCTCTGGACTGTCTTACCTAAGTTTTATGTGTTGATCTTATCTTGGCCTCTTGCTATTCTGACTTTTGAAGCAAAAAGTCCACTTTGATTGTTACGCATTCTTATAGTCACTCATGATTAATTAACGAACTTCAACCCCACCCTTATAACAGTATATATTTGAGCATCCTTAAGGGGTGAGCACATTGCTCGGGGAGCACATTGCAGGGGCTTCTATCGTTAAGGCTTCTATCTCTAAGTGATTCTTTCTACAAGTGATATGCACTTCAATCTCTGCACTTCAGCGATTGCACGAAGCAAACAAATACAGCAATCTGCAATGGAAAGCAGCTAACAGACTGCAGGTGACCCTGTCTCTCTAATAGGTTCTCCTTCCGCTCTGTAACATGCACTCTCTACCACTACTTCTGACACTCCTCTCCTCTCTCCTCAAACTCTCTTACCTTCACCCCCCCTCTCCACCCGCCTGCTTATACATATCACCCTGCCTTCTGTCTTCTCCCTACTACTGCTCCTACCAACTCTCGCTCATTCTACATCCATACACTGATAAAACCTCCAGTACTCTGAGACATGCCCCTTCACATAAATCACAGTCCCACATTACCTTACTCACCCTCCTGCTTCTCCTAATCTCTGGTGACATATCCCCAAACCCTGGGCCACCATCATCTGTCTTTGCCCATTGCTCCCATCCCCCTACACCCTCTGGCAGGAGCCGTAACCCACAGAACTTGGTCTCTATTCCTCTTTCCAAAACCAGCCCCCCCTTTTCCTGTGCCCTGTGGAATGCACGTTCTGTCTGCAACAAACTCACCACCCTTCACGACCTCTTTATCACAAATTCCTTTAACCTACTTGCCATTACTGAAACCTGGCTTCATGAATCGGATACTATTTCTCCTGCTTCCCTCTCCCATGGGGGCCTTCTCTGGACTCACTCCCCCAGACCAAGTGGACGGAAGGGAGGTGGAGTGGGAATCCTTCTAGCCCCATGCAGCACCTATCAGGTTCTTCACCCACCTCCCTCTCTGACACTCTCCTCTTTTGAGGCACATTGCATTCGTCTTTTTTCTCCCATTTCTCTAAGAATTGCTGTCATCTACCGGCCCCCTGGACCAGTATCAGCCTTTCTTGATGACTTCTCTGCCTGGCTACCCTACTTTCTCTCTTCTGAAATCCCCACAATTATTCTAGGGGACTTCAACATCCCTGTCAACACTAACACTACTATTACTTCTAAACTTCTCAGTCTAACCTCATCACTTGACCTGAAGCAATGGATACAGGCTCCTACCCACTCCAACGGCAACACCCTTGATCTTGCCTTCTCCTATCTGTGCACTCTGTGCAACCTTTCCAACAATCCACTCCCACTCTCTGATCACCACCTTATTAGTTTTGCTCTCTCCTTGTCTTCCACCTCTTCTCCCTCCAACCGCCTAACAATTACACGTAGAAACCTTCGCCACCTCAACCCTTCTCTTCTCCACTCTGCTACTGATCACCTCTATGACAAAATCTCACCTCTGTCCTGCCCCAACCTAGCTACTTTCATCTACAACAGCTCACTGTCTTCCTCCCTAGACAAGCTTGCCCCCCTCACTACACGCAGAATTAGGCCCCGACTGCTACAACCCTGGCAAACAGATGACACCAGAAGTCTCAGAAAACGTAGCCGCGCTCTTGAGCGCCTGTGGCATAAGACTAAGACCCAGGAAGACTTCACACAATATAAATCTGCCCTCCTAAAATACTACTCCTGCCTTCACACTGCCAAACAGACCTACTTTATCACACTCATTAACACCTTCTCATCCAGTCCACATCAACTCTTCTCTACCTTCAACACTCTACTCTGTCCTCCACTGCCTCCACCCACCAACTCACTCACTGCCCAGGAGATTGCCAATCACTTCAAAACTAAGATTGATACAATTCATGAGGAGATCACCAATGCGCAAAAACCTCCCCCATGCAACACCCCATGTCCACAGACACAATCATTACTTCCCTCATTCAACCCTGCTACTATTACTGAGGTTGCTAAACTTTTATCTAGCACTCATCTAACCACTTGCCCCCTGGATCCTGTTCCCTCGCAAATGCTACGCTCACCCTCTGACTCGATTCTACGCTCTCTAACTCACATTTTCAACCTCTTCCTCTCTTGTGGCATCTTCCCAAACTCTCTAAAACATGCGCTAGTCACCCCCATACTAAAAAAGCCCTCACTGGATTCCACCAATCTCAACAACTTACGTCCCATCTCCTTACTCTCCTTCTCCTCCAAACTTCTTGAAAGACTGGTCTACAACCGACTAAGCGACCATCTGACCATGAATAAACTTCTTGATCCCCTTCAGTCCGGTTTTCGCCCTCAACACTCCACGGAAACTGCTCTCCTTAAACTCTCAAATGATCTACTAATGGCTAAAGCCAATGGACACTATTCTGTACTACTTCTCCTGGATCTCTCTACTGCCTTTGACACAGTGGACCACCCCCTCCTCCTCAAAAAACTCCACTCCTTCGGTCTCCGTGACTGTACTCTTCGCTGGTTCTTATCCTACCTATCCCACCACTCCTTCAGTGTCACTTACAACTCTACTTCCTCCTCTCCTCTTCCTTTTTCCGTTGGGGTCCCCCAAGGTTCTGTTCTTGGACCTCTCCTTTTCTCAATCTACACCACCTCCTTGGGTCAGTTGATTACCTCCCACGGCTTTAAATATCATCTCTACGCTGATGACACCCAAATCTATCTCTCCACCCCCCAGCTCTCTCCATCTGTCTCCTCACGCATTACCAACTTACTAGCAGACATATCAGCCTGGATGTCACATCACTTTCTCAAACTCAACCTATCCAAAACTGAGCTCATGATATTTCCTCCCTCAGGTGCCACTTCCCCTGATTTCCCTGTCAAGATCAACGGCTCAACTATCAACCCATCTCCCCACGCCAAGGTCCTAGGTGTAATCCTGGACTCTGAACTAACCTTTCGACCCCACATTCTATCACTAGCCAAAGCTTGCCGCCTCAGTCTTCGCAACATCTCCAAGATACGCCCCTTCCTAACCAATGACACCACAAAGCTTCTAATCCACTCCCTGGTCATCTCCCGCCTCGATTACTGCAACTCCCTCCTCATTGGTTTACCTCTAAATAGGCTATCCCCACTTCAGTCCATCATGAACGCTGCTGCCAGGCTCATCCACCACACAAACCGCTCAGCGTCTGCCACACCCCTCTGCCAATCTCTCCATTGGCTGCCACTCAGTCACCAAATTAAATTCAAGATACTAACTATAACTTACAAAGCCATCCACAACCTGGCCCCCAGCTACATCTCTAACCTAGTCACAAAATACCAACCTAATCGTTCTCTTCGCTTCTCCCAAGACCTCCTGCTCTCAAACTCCCTTGTCACCTCATCCCATGCTCGCCTTCAGGACTTCTCCAGAGCCTCCCCCATCCTCTGGAATGCTCTACCCCAATCCGTCCAATTTTCTCCTACTTTATCCACTTTCAGACGATCCCTGAAAACTCATCTCTTCAGAGAAGCCTATCTGGCCCCCACCTAACAACTGTACATTTATCTTCTCAATCAGCACATCACCCATAGTTATTACCTCTTGTATCTCTTGACCTTCCCTCTTAGATTGTAAGCTCTAAGGAGCAGGGCCCTCTGATTCTTACTGTATCAAATTGTATTGTATTTGTACTGTTTACCCTCAAGTTGTAAAGCGCTACGTAAACTGTTGGCGCTATATAAATACTGTATAATAATAATAATAATAATAATAATAATGGAGCAGACAATATACATTGTTCAAGGGACCATAGGCTAGAGATATAAATGGACCCAGGATTGCATGGTGGGGAGGTTATTGAAGGTAAATATGCATGTAGGGCAATAAATGATTAATGTCTAAAAACAGGCATGCCTGAAGATAAAGGGGACATTCACAGCATATTGAAAGCATGACAATTAGGTAAGGAGGACATTTATACAATACATTATCAAACATTTAATACATATCATGTAATGTTAAAGTAGAAAACTTACCTTCATATAGTCCTTCTGCAGGACCTGAATGATGGCAGAACAAGTCTCTGGGATTATTATCCCCAGAGCCTGGGGGGAGATGCCTGTCGAGAACTTCAAGTCCTGAAGACTTCTCCCAGTCGCCAAGTAACGTAACGTGGCAACTAGCCTCTGCTCTGCACTGATGGCTTGCCTCATGCAGGTATCCTGCCTGCTGATATAGGGGGTCGGCATAGCCAGCAGACGCTCAAAAACGGGGTCCGTCATCCTGAGAAAATTCCTGAAATCCTCAGGATTATTCTCAAGGATCTCATGGAGCAAAGGCATGTGCGAGAATTGGTCACGCTGGCGCAACCAATTCTTCATCCATGAACTCCTCCTCGCCCTGTTCATGGACTGGACTCGGGTCAAAGTATTAACCCCAACACCAAGTCCCCACGCAGCACGAACTTGAGAACGAGTACGTCCACGCGACATGGCTTCAAAACTGTCGGCTGGTCAAACAAACAAACTTATAACAAACGCACTGAAGAACAGCAAGGCCTATGAAGAACGACCTGAAAATCAGGAACAAGCGGACCAGAATGGCCTGGAAGGCAGGTCATGAACTGACCAACATGCACTGAAAAGCAGATACAAACCTCACAAGCACAAACTGAACCGCAGAAAACGATCGAAATAAGCTGAAGTGTAAAAAGCGCAAATCGTCTCTAACCAAACTTCTACTAACACGAGATAAACACGAGATTAGCAGAAGGAGCCCAAAGGGTGCCGTAGTGGGGCTTGAACTTCCTTTTTATAGTCCCATCGTACGTGCTATACGTCACCGCGTTCCAAACCAGCGGACTTTTGCAGTGATCATGTGTGGCCAAGTCCGTCCCTTTTTAAGTCCGGCGCAAGGAGCCGTCAAAGTCCGGCGAAAAGACCGCCGAGCAAAGTCTGCTGTAAAATCCGCTCGTGTGTACGCGGCATTAGGCCCAATTTTTCTGCCCCCTGTTTAACAGGGGAGTGTAATTACAATTTTTGATCTAATATTTCACAGCAGGGCCCGTTCCTGCGCCCACCAAGAGTAACTGTAAAGGGCTTACAGTGTTGTGGCAACACCACCACACCACCACCAAAGGCCCAATTTTTCTGCCCCTGTTCAACAGGGGCATTTAATTACAAGTCTTGATATAATATTTTCACAGCAGGGCCCGTTCCAGTGCCCACCAAGAGTAACTGTGAGGGCTTACAGTGTTCTGGTACCACCGACATCTAAGACCTAAGAGTTAATATGGGAAAAAGGTGTCTTCAATGATGCTTTATCACCAATCCTTGTTTTCCTAAAAACCCCAAATTTTCAAAATCCAATTGTCATTGGGACAGAAAGTGAGGTGAAATCTTCTGAACAGGGGCACAGACAGCAAAACAAATGTTACAGGGGTGATGATAACCTTTCCCTATGTTATCCAAAAAGCTTAAAAATATATTTTTTGGCTGGAGCTACACTTAAAAAATGTACCTGTTCCAAATTACAAACAGATTCAACTTAAGAACAAACCTACAGTCCCTATCTTGTTTGTAACCCGGGGACCGCCTGGATACTGCTGTTCAGAGTATATAGGGCCTGGGGGCCCCACGCCTTTTCTTTTTTTAATTTGGGTGCAGGGTTCCCCTTAATACCCATACAAGACCCAAAGGGCCTGGTAATTGGCTGGGGGGTTACCCATGCTGTTTTTCTCAATAATTTTCATCCATATTGTCAGGACCCGACATTACGTTACAGCCACAAACAGTTTTTAATGACTTTTATCCCTTTAGAAATGTCATTTTGTGCAGGTACTGTTCTAAACACAGGAAAGACGCGCCACTTTACAGGCATACTATAGACACTCCCCAGCTATGATATTTAAAGGAATATTTCAATTTTATTTTTTCACTTTAAGCATCATTAAAATCACTGCTCCTGAAAAAACAGCTGTTTTTAAAACTTTCTTTTGCATTGATACATGTCCCCTGGTGCAGGACCCAGGTCCCCAAACCCTTTTTAGGACAATAACTTGCATATTAGCCTTTAAAATTTGCACTTTTGATTTCTCGCGCTCGAGTCCCATAGTCTTTAACCGTGTTCGAATGTTCACGCTAACTTTCGGTCCGTTCACATGTTCTGGATGCGAACTGAACCGGGGAGTGTTCGGCTCATCCCTAGTTCTGGTACCCTGACCAATACTTACAACTTGATATGGGTTGAAACCATCATTTTAGCTTGGACCATTACTCTTTACCATCTCTAGTAGGTTGGAACACTGACTGAAGGTTCACCACTGTAGAAGATTGATGTCATTGTTTCTCTGTTAAGTTTAGCCTTTTGGAATTAAAGATAGAAACATTCTCTGTCAATACAGGTTTACTTCAGTGTAGATGTCATATACATACGGATACAAGGTTTACAGTGTACACCGGAACACGGCTCGAAAGGGTGTGGCAGTTACAAATATATTTCTTCAGCTTTTTATACAGTTACAGTTAAAATGGATGCCTATGTATGGCATATTACCAAAAAGCAAGTCACCTCCTACAAATCATCTTTAACTAATTATTTCTACATTACATATGGTCATATTGACCTCTAGACCTGTTCAACCGTTCATCGAATTGCGACTGATATGGGCCATTCGCTCCAAATTGGAGTGGCGCGTCACGGCCCATAATTCACTGCGGCATCTCAGTGCATTGCTGGCTGATGATTGGCCAAGCATGCACTATGACCCGCATGCTTGGCCAATCACAGCGCAGAGAGCTGTAATTGGCCAAAGCCAGGGTTAGAGATGAGCCGAACACCCCTGGTTCGGTTCGCACCAGAACCTGCGAACGGACCGAAAATGTGCACGAAAGTTAGAACCCCATTGATGTCTATAGGACTCGAATGTTCGAAATCATAAGTGCTAATTTGCATGGTATTGTCCTAAAAAGGGTTTGGGGACCCGGGTCCTGCCCCAGGGGACATGTACCAATGCAAAAAAAACTTTTAAAAACGGGCGTTTTTTCGGGAGCAGTGATTTTAATGATGATTAAAGTTAAAAAAAAGTGAAATATTCCTTTAAATATCATACCTGGGGGTGTCTATAGTATGCCTGTAAAGTGGCGCATGTTTCCCGTGCTTAGAACAGTCCCTGCACAAAATGTAATTTTTAAAGGAAAAAAAGTCATTTAAAACTGCTTGCGGCTTTAATGTAATGTCCGGTCCTGGCAATATGGATGAAAATCAGTGAGACAAACAGCATGGGTACCCCCCAGTCCATTACCAGGCCCTTTGGGTCTTGTATGGATATTAAGAGGAACCCCGCACCTAAATTAAAAAAAGGAAAGGCGTGGGGCCACCAGGCCCTATATACTCTGAACAGCAGTATACAGGCGGTGCAAACAAGACAGGGACTGTAGGTTTGTTGGTAAGCAGAATCTGTTTGTAATTTTGAACTGGTACATTTTTAACGTGTTTAGCTCCAGCCAAAAAATCCATTTTAAGCTTTTTGGAAAACATAGGGAAGGGTTATCACCCCTGTGACATTTGTTTTGCTGTCTGTGCTCCTCTTCAGAAATTTTCACCTCATTTTTTGTCCCAATGACAAATGTTTTTTGAAAATGTGGGTTTTTTTGTGAAACAAGGATTGGTGATAAAGCATCAGTGGAAAGGAGAAATGTTTTTCCCATATTAACTCTTACAGGAGAGAATTTCCCTTCCTAGGGGTAGATTTCATCTCGCTTCCTGTTGTCTCCTTCCTTTTACAAGTAGGAGTCATTTGTAAGTTGGATGTTTGAAAGTAGGGGCCTGCCCTATATACTCAGCAGAAATTGGGGCCTTAGGTGTTGTTGTGGCCACAACACTGTAAGCCCTCACAGGGCCCTGCTGTGACATATTAGATCAAGAATTGTAATTACATGTCCCTGTTGAACAGGGGCAGAAAAATTGGGCCTTTGGTGGTGGTGGTGCTAGTGCCACAACACTGTAAGTCCTCACTCGCTCTTGGTGGGCGCAGAAACGGGCCCTGCTGTGAAATATTAGATCAAGAATTGTAATTACATGCCCCTGTTGAACAGGGGCTGAAAAATTGGGCCTTAGGCACTGGTGCCACAACACTGCAACCCCTCACGGATACTCTAGTTGGAACGCAGAAAGGAGCCCTGCTGCAAAGTATTGCATCAAAAATTGTAATTACACTCCCCTGTTAAACAGGGTCTGAAAAATTGGGCCTTAGGCACTCTTGCTGGTGCCACAACACTGCAACCCCTTACAGATACTCTAGCTGGAACGCAGGAACGAGCCTTGCTGCAAAGTACTGCATTAAAAATTGTAATTACACGCCCCTGTTAAACAGGGGCTGAAAAATTGGGCCTTAGGCACTGGTGGTGGCGCCCAGAACCAAAAATGTTCTTACAAGCTATCAGCGTGATCATTGAGGAGGAAGAGGATAATTACTCAGGATAGTCACTCAGCATCAGCATAGGCAGTCTTTGAAGGGATCTGAGATTTTAAAAAAAATTATTCGGTTACATCAGCATCAGGTGCTTGGTAGCTGGTGGTGATCCAAGACTGATTCATTTTTATGAAGGTCAGTCGATCGACCGAGTCGGTGGACAAACGCACCCTGTGATCGGTTACAAAGCCTCCAGCAGCACTGAATGTGCGCTCAAAAGAACGCTGGATGCAGGACAGGCCAGTAGCTCAATTGCATACTGTGCAAGCTCTGGCCAGTGATCCATCCTCAAGACTCAGTAACCCAGAGGAATTTCGGTGGGAAAGGTGTCCAAGTCAGATCTTGCCCCTAGGTATTCCTGCACCATGTAAAACAGAAGCTGGCGATGGTTGCTGGAACCGATCATACCTTGGGGCTGCGGACCAAAAAATTGTCTGAACGCATCGGTCAGATGGCCACCTTCTCCACCGCTCCTTCTTTGACTGACCGAAGCCTCAGCAACACGTTGTCCAGAAACAGGAGTTTGTAACCTCTCAGTCTCTGGGAACGCATTGCACAGACCTTTCTGCAAGGCCTCCTGAAGATGTTTCATCCTCTGCTCCCTCTGCGATGGCAAGATAAGGTCCACAACCTTACCCTTGTAACGTGGATCAAGGAGGGTTGCCAGACAGTATTGGTCCTTCTCCTTGATACCACGAATACGAGGATCCTTACGCAGGCTTTGCAGGATCAGGGAGGCCATGCAGCGTAGGTTTGCTGAGGCATTCGGTCCGGAGTCCTCTGGGTCACTAAGGACGACATGGTCCGCAGCCACCTCCTCCCAGCCACGTACAAGTCCATGTGTTTCTTGGGACTGATCCCTTAAAGACTGCTGCTGATGCTGAGTGCCAGGCTCCACCTCCATACTGACACAATCCTCCTCCTCCTCCTCTTCCTCCTTGTCCTCGTCCTCTTCCTGTGTGATCGGCGGGCATGCAGGAACACTGTCTGGATAAAGGGGGCCTTGAGAGCTAAGGAAGTCCTCCTCTTCCTGCCTCTGTTCTCAAGTGCCCTGTCCATTATTCCACGCAGCGTGTGCTCCAACAGGTGGACAAGGGGGACAGTGTCACTGATGCATGCACCGTCACTGCTCACCATCTTCGTGGCCTCCTCAAATGGTGACAGGCCAGTGCATGCATCCCTGATCATGGCCCACTGGCGTGGGGAAAAAAAACAATCTCCCCTGACCCTGTCCTGGTGCCATAGTCGCCCAGGTACTCATTGATGGCCCTCTGCTGCATGTGCAGCTGCTGCAGCATGGCCAACGTTGAGTTCCACCTGGTGGGCATGTCACAGATTAGGTGGTTCTTGGGCAGGTTAAACTCCTTTTGGAGGTCTGCCAGCCGAGCACTGGCATTAAATGACCAGCGGAAATGCACACAGACTTTATTGGCCTGCCTCAGGACATCCTGTAAGCCTGGGTACCTGCCCAAAAACCGCTGCACCACCAAGTTAAGGACGTGAGCCAAACAGGGCACATGGGTCATTTGTCCCTGTCGGAGGGCAGAGAGGAGGTTGGTGCCATTGTCGCAAACCACCATTCCTGCCTTAAGTTGGCATGGCGTCAACCACCTCTGAACCTGCCCCTGCAGAGCTGACAGAACCTCTGCTCCAGTGTGGTTCCTGTCCCCCAAGCACACCAGCTCAAGCACCGCATGGCATCTTTTGGCCTGCATACTTGCATAGCCCCTTGAATGGCTACGGAGCACCGCTGGTTCCGAGGACAAAGCACAGGAAGAGGCCATGGAGGAAGAAGAAGAGGAGGGGGTGGAGGAGAGAGGTGTGTCACAATCATTAGTAGTGGCATTTTGGAGGTGTGGTGGCGGAACAACCTTCAACACTACTGCACCTTGTCCTGCATCCTCCCCAGCTGCCAGCAGAGTCACCTAATGCGCGGTGAAACTAAGGTAACGTCCCTGTCCATGCCTGCTGGACTATGAGTCAGCGGTAATATGCACCTTACTGCTGACCGCCCTGTTTAGCGAGGCCAAGACATTGCCTTCCACATGCCGGTAGAGAGCCGGAATCGCCTTCCGTGAGAAAAAGTGGTGTTTGGGTACCTGCCACTGAGGAACCGCACATTCCACAAACTCACGGAAGGGGACAGAGTCTACCAACTGAAAAGGCAGCAGTTGAAGTGCTAGCAATTTAGCCAAGCTAGCATTCAACCGCTGGGCATGTGGATGGCTGGGAGCGAACTTCTTTCGGCGGTGCAGCAGCTGGGGCAGGGAAATTTGCCTGGTACAATCTGACGTCGGTGTACCGAAAGCAGATTGCCCACAAGTACTTGGCTGTGACACACCTAATTCTACACCTTCATTCCTCTCAGTGCAGGTCTCAGAGAGGACTGAAGGTATAGTGGGGTTGGAGATCTCAGCTGATGTGGGTCTTTTAAATACGCTTGCCAACGAACTGCATGGCAGGTCAACATATCTCTGGTCAAGTATGTGGTGCCCAAACGGGAGATGTTTTGGCCACGCGAGATACGCTTGAGACATATGTTGCAAATAGCAGCGGTGCAATCTGATGCACTCGTCTCAAAAAAGGCCCACACCAAAGAACTTTTTGAATAATGCGCAGAGACTGCAGCGCCCTGCACATGTGGAGCTTTGGGGTGTGATGCAGTCAGTGTGCTGCCCTTAGGCTGGCCCCTGAAGGGCATCCTCTCTCCTATCAGGCACCCACGTTGAGTCAGTGACCTCATCATCCCCTCCCTCCTCATCACTGGAGCAAACCTGGCAGTATGCTGCAGCAGGGGGAGCATGAATGCCAGATTGCTGTCCTTCTTGGGCACCCCCTCTGTCCGTGCTCACGTTACTGCCTTTATCTAGCTCAGTATCATCATCAAGGCCTTCCAAACACTGGGCATCCTCCTGGAGCATGTACCCAACACTGTGGTCAAACAGTTCGAGGGACTCCTCAGGAGGACATGGTGGGGCTAGGGAAAGAGTCACTGATGACATTGAGCTGAGGGAAGAGGCCGCTGCTTTGCCAGACAAAGTACCCTGAGCATGGGTGAGAGAGGATGAGGAGGATGAGGACGGCTTGGTCATCCACTCGACCAAGTCTTCCGCATGTTGCGGCTCAACATGGCCAGCTGCCAAAAAAAAGGCCAAGCGTGGCCCACGGCCGCGTGCTGATGAGGATGCACCGTCTCCACGACCAGCACTGTTGCCTCTAGACACAGAGCCTGCTTGCCCTCTTTTATTGGCTTGTGACTGTCTGCCTCTCCTTGTTGGCCTTCCAGACATACTAATGGCCTGTAGCTGCACTAAGCTGGGATATATATATATATATATATATATATATATATATATATATATATCCCATATATATATATATATATATATATATATATATATATATATATATATACTGTTACTGGCAAAATCAACTGCAGTATGAGAACACCACCAACCTTCTACAGGTAGCTTTAGGTGAACACTGTGCAGAGCTCGCCAAAAAATAACTTGTAGCTTATTTAGCTGCCTGCGGTAGTGATAGGATCCGGAAAACACCACCAACCTTCTACAGGTAGTTTTAGCTGAACACTGTGAAGAGCTCGCACTACACTAACGTGTAGCTTATTTAGCTGCCTGTGGTAGTGATAGGATCAGGAAAACACCACCAACCTTCTACAGGTAGCTTTAGCTGAACACTGTGCAGAGCTCGCAAAAAAAAAAACTTGTAGGTTTAGCTGAACACTGTGAGCAGGACGCACTAGACTAACTTGTAGCTTTAGCTGAACACTGTGCAGAGGTCTCACTACACCAACTTGTAGCTTTAGCTGAACACTGTGCAGAGGTTGCACTACACTAACTTGTAGTTTTAGCTGAACACTGTGAGCAGGACGCACTACACTAACTTGTATCTTTAGCTGAACACTATGCAGAGGCCTCACTACACTAACTTGTAGTTTTAGCTGAACACTGTGAGGAGGACGCACTACACTAACTTGTAGCTTTAGCTGAACACTGTGCAGAGGCCTCACTACACTAACTTGTAGTTTTAGCTGAACACTGTGAGGAGGACGCACTACACTAACTTGTAGCTTTAGCTGAACACTGTGCAGAGGTCTCACTACACTAACTTGTAGCTTTAGCTGAACACTGTGCAGAGGTCGCACTACACTAACTTGTAGTTTTAGCTGAACACTGTGAGCAGGACGCACTACACTAACTTGTAGCTTTAGCTGAACACTGTGCAGAGGTCTCACTACACTAACTTGTAGTTTTAGCTGAACACTGTGAGCAGGACGCACTACACTAACTTGTAGCTTTAGCTGAACACTGTGCAGAGGTCTCACTACACTAACTTGTAGTTTTAGCTGAACACTGTGAGCAGGACGCACTACACTAACTTGTAGCTTTAGCTGAACACTGTGCAGAGGTCTCACTACACTAACTTGTAGTTTTAGCTGAACACTGTGAGCAGGACGCACTACACTAACTTGTAGCTTTAGCTGAAAACTGTGCAGAGTTCTCACTACACTAACTTGTAGCTTTAGCTGAACACTGTGCAGAGGTCGCACTACACTAACTTGTAGTTTTAGCTGAACACTGTGAGCAGGACACACTACACTAACTTGTAGCTTTAGCTGAACACTGTGCAGAGCTCTCACTACACTAACTTGTAGCTTTAGCTGAACACTGTGCAGAGGTCGCACTACAATAACTTGTAGTTTTAGCTGAACACTGTGAGGAAGACGCACTACACTAACTTGTAGCTTTAGCTGAACACTGTGCAGAGGTCGCACTACACTAACTTGTAGTTTTAGCTGAACACTGTGAGGAGGACGCACTACCCTAACTTGTAGCTTTAGTTGAACACTGTGCAGAGGTCACACTAAACTAACTTGTAGCTTTAGATAAACACTGTGAGGAGGACGCACTACCCTAACTTGTAGCTTTAGCTGAACTCTGTGCACTACACTAACTTGTAGTTTTAGCTGAACACTGTGCAGAGGTCACACTAAACTAACTTGTAGCTTTAACTGAACACTGTGAGGAGGACGCACTACACTAACTGTAAATAGTCTAGCTGCCTGACTGTGGTACTAATAGGATCAAAAGAACACCAGCAATTTTCTTCAGGTGGCTGTAAATACTGTAACAAGACAAGCCTGCCTGTCAGTAGGAAGATAACAGGAACGGATCTAGCTAAACTGAATACAGTGTATATATATATATATATATATATATATATATATATATATATGCAACACCTGGGATGCATATATATACACAATACACTATAAGTGCAGCTAACTCACTGACTGTCCTGCCTAATCTAGCTAACTCAAATGAAATGACACTGTCTCTCTCTCTCTATCTAAGCACACCGGAACACACTACACAGGGCCGCCGTGCAGGCGGCCTTATATAGTATGGGGCGTGTTCTAAACCCCCTGAGCTATAATTGGCCAAAGCCACCTTGGCTTTGGCCAATTACAGCTCTCTCTACCGATGGCGCTGTGATTGGCCAAGCATGCGGGTCATAGTGCATGCTTGGCCAATCATCAGCCAGCAATGCACTGCGATGCCGCAGTGAATTATGGGCCGTGACGCGCCACACGAATTCGGTGCGAACTGCCCATAATGTTCGCAATTCGGCGAACGATCGAACAGCCGATGTTCGAGTCGAACATGTGTTCGGCTCGAACGCGAAGCTCATCCCTAGCCAGGGTGGCTTTGTCCAATTATGGCTCAGGGGGTTTAGTACATGCCCCACACTTGTGTCGTGTGTTGCGGCAGCGGAGAGAGATAGACAGAGAGACAGTGTCATTTGATTTAAGTTAGATAGAGTAGGCAGGTTGAGTCAGTTAGCTGCACTTACAGTGTATTGTGTATATATATGCATCCCAGGTGTTGTATATATATATATATATATATATATATATATATATACACTGTATTCAGTTTAGCTAGATCCGTTCCTGTTATTCTCTTCCTAATATACTGACAGGCAGGCAGGTGTTTTTACAGTATTTACAGTAAGTGTACTGTGTACCCTGCACAGTTGCACCTACAGTATAGCTACCTGAAGACAAGTGCTTGTGTTCTTCTGATCCTATTAATAGCACAGGCAGGCTCTTGAAGTATTTACAGTTAGTGTGCTGTGTACCCTGCACAGTTGCACCTATAGCTACCTGAATACAAGTGCTTGTGTGCTTCTTCTGATCCTATTAATAGCACAGGCAGGCTCTTGAAGTATTTACAGTAATAGGACGTACACACGGTCGGACTTTGTTCGGACATTCCGACAGCAAAATCCTAGGATTTTTTCCGACGGATGTTGGCTCAAACTTGTCTTGCATACACACGGTCACACAAAGTTGGCGGAAAATCCAATCGTTCTAAGCGCGGTGACGTAAAACATGTACGTTGGGACTATAAACGGGGCAGTGGCCAATAGCTTTCATCTCTTTATTTATTCTGAGCATGCGTGGCACTTTGTCCGTTGGATTTGTGTACACACGATCGGAATTTCCGACAACGGATTTTGTTGTCGGAAAATTTTATCTCCTGCTCTCCAACTTTGTGTGTCGGAAAATCCGATGGAAAATGTCCGATGGAGCCCAACACGGTCGGAAAATCTGACCGTGTGTACGGGGCATTAGTGTACTGTGTACCCTGCACAGTTGCACCTACAGTATAGTTACCTGAAGACAAGTGCTTGTGTGCTTCTTCTGATCCTATTAATAGCACAGGCAGGCTCTTGAAGTATTTCCAGTTAGTGTACTGTGTACCCTGCAAAGTTGCACCTACAGTATAGCTACCTAAAGACAAGTGATTGTGTTCTTCTACTGATCCTATTAATAGCACAGGCAGGCTCTTGAAGTATTTACAGTTATTGTACTGTGTACCCTGCACAGTTGCACCTACAGTATAGCTACCTGAAGATAAGTGCTTGTGTGCTTCTTCTGATTCTATTAATAGCACAGACTGGCTCTTGAAGTATTTACAGTTAGTGTATTGTGTACCCTGCACAGTTGCACCTATAGCTACCTGAAGACAAGTGCTTGAGTGCTTCTTCTGATCCTATTACTAGCACAGGCACGCTCTTGAAGTATTTACAGTTAGTGTACTGTGTACCCTGCACAGTTGCACCTACAGTATAGCTACCTGAAGACAAGTGCTGGTGTTCTTCTTCTGATCCTATTAATACCACAGGCAGGCATTCTGCTAGCTACTGTATAATCAGTATATATATACATCCCAGTTTTGTGCAGCTACATCTCACTGCAGTGCAGGCCATTAGTATGTCTGTAAGGCCAAGGAGAGGCAGACAGTCACAAGCCAATAAAAGAGGGCAAGCAGGCTCTGTGTCTAGAGGCAACAGTGCTGGTGGTGGACACGGTGCATCCTCATCAGCACGTGGCCGTGGGACACGCTTGTCCTTTTTTTCGGCAGCTGGCCGCGTTGAGCCGCAACATGCGGAAGACTTGGTAGAGTGGATGACCAAGCCGTCCTCATCCTCCTCATCCTCTCTCACCCAGGCTCAGGGTACATTGTCTGGCAAAGCAGCTGCCAACGCAGGCTCTTCCCTTGGCTCAATGGCATCAGTCACTGCTTCCCTAGCCCCACCATGTCCTCCTGAGGAGTCCCCCGAACTGTTTGACCACAGTGTTGGGTACATGCTCCAGGAGGATGCCCAGCGTTTTGAAGGCTCCGATGATGGTACTCAGCTAGAGGAAGGCAATAACGTGAGCCCAGACAGAGGGGGTGACCAAGAAGAACAGCAATCTATCAGTCATGTTCCCCCAGCTGCAGCATACTGCCAGCTTTGCTCCAGTGATGAGGAGGGAGGGGATGATGAGGTCACTGACTCCACATGGGTGCCTGATAGGAGAGAGGAGGAGGAAGAGGAGGCACATCACCAATGAGGCAGGATGCCCTCCAGGGGCCAGCTTAAGGGCAGCACACCGACTGCATCACACCGCAGAGCTCCGCATGTGCAGGGTGCTGCTGTCTCTGCGCATTATTCCAAAAGTTCTTCGGTGTGGGCCTTTTTTGAGACGAGTGCATCAGATACCACCGCTGCTATTTGCAACATATGTCTCAAGCGTATCTCGCGTGGCCAAAACATCACCCGCTTGGGCACCACATGCTTGACCAGACATATGTTGACCTGCCATGCAGTTCATTGGCAAGCTTACCTAAATGACCCACACCAAAGATCAAAGAGGACCTCTCCTTGCTCCTCATCAGCTGGGATCTCCAACCCCACTATACCTTCAGTCCTCTCTGAGACCTGCACTGAGAGGAATGAAGGTGTAGAATTAGGTGTGTCACAGCCAAGAACTTGCGGGAAATCTGCTATCGGTACACCGACGTCAGATTGTACCAGGCAAATTTCCCTGCCCCAGCTGCCGCACCACCGAAAGAAGTTCACTCCCAGCCATCCGCATGCCCAGCGGTTGAATGCTAGCTTGGCTAAATTGCTAGCACTTCAACTGCTGCCTTCTCAGTTGGTAGACTCTGCCCCCTTCTGTGAGTTTTTGGAATGTGTGATTCCTCAGTGGCAGGTTCCCAAACGCCACTTTTTCTCACAGAAGGCGATTCCGGCTCTCTACCGGCATGTGGAAGGCAATGTCTTGGCCTTGCTGGACAAGGCGGTCAGCAGTAAGGTGCTGACTCATGGTCCAGCAGCCATGGATAGGGACGTTACCTATCTTTCATGGCGCATTGGGTGACTCTTCTGGCAGCTGGGAAGGATGCAGGACAAGGTGCAGTAGTGTTGGAGGTGGTTCTGCCACCACGCCTCCAAAATGCTCAAAAATGCGAGATGCTGAGAGCGGTAATCTCTTGTGACTAAGCGCACTCCACTCCTGGAGATGGTACAGGGGGTGAAGGGCACAAAGAGGCATGAGTCACCAGCAGGCTGGGCAGGTCTTGCATGTAGTGAGACAGCTGTGCAGGACTGGAAGATGCTGAAGTTCAAAGAAGGAGGATGAACAGCTGATCCAACAACAGGCCAGGGGTCAAACACCGTTGACTAGTAAGAGTCTCTAGATAGGCAAACACAGTCTAGTGCAAAGGACTGTTAGCAGGTCTGTCAGCAGGCTGATGACTAGTACTAAAGATTGATAGTAAAGTCCGTAAACAGGCCGAGGGTCAAACACAGATAACTGAAAGCAAAGTCTGAGAGCAAGCCAGGGGTCGAGCGCTGAAGACAATAGCAAAGTCCAGGAGCAGGCTGAGAGTCACTGGAGACAGGAAGCAATATCCGTAGACAGGCCGAGGGTCAAAAACAGTAAGTGAGTAGAGAAGTCCGAGAGGCAAGCCAAGGGTCAGATGCAGGTAGAGATCAGACCAGGTCAAGGTCAATCCGTGTCACAACATGCAATCAAGAATCAGGATACAAGCAAAAAACACACGGGGAGCTGAAAGACAAACCAGCAATCTGGTTATGGCACAGAGTGGCTTTTATAGGCCAGTGGGAGGCACGTACGCACGTTCGCCGCGCCGCTGAATCGCGCACGCGCATTAGCCGTTTCACTTAATTGCACACAAACATTAACCGTTTAGCCGAATTGCGCACGCGCATTAGCCGTTTCACTGTATTGTGCCCAGGGATGTGCTGGAGTGCCGCTCTACTGCGCATGTGCGAAGGAAGGCAGCGATACTGGCGAGACTGGTATTTGCCTCTTTACTGACACTCCGTAGGCGTTCAAGGGGCTACGCAAGTACGCAGGCCAAAAGATGCCATGCGCTGCTTGAGCTGGTGTGCTTGGGGGACAGGAGCCACACTGGGGCAGAGATTCTGTCAGCTCTGCAGGGGCAGGCTCAGAGGTGGTTGACGCCATGACAGCTTCAGCCAGGAATGGTGGTTTGTGACAATGGCACCAACCTCCTCTCCGCCCTCTGACAGGGACAACTGACCCATGTGCCCTGTTTGGCTCACGTGCTTAACTTGGTGGTGCAGCGGTTCATGGACAGGTACCCGGGCTTACAGGATGTCCTGAGGCAGGCCAGGAAAGTCTGTGTGCATTTCCATCGGTCATATAATGCCAGTGCTCCGCTGGCTGACCTCCAAAAGGAATTTAACCTGCCCAAAAACCGCCTAATCTGTGACATGCCCACCAGGTGGAACTCAACGTTGGCCATGCTGCAGTGGCTGCACAAGCAGCAGAGGGCCATCAATGAGTATTTGTGCGACTACGGCACCAGGACAGGGTCAGGGGAGCTTGTTTTTTTTTCCCCACACCAGTGGGCCATGATCAGGGATGCATGCACTGTCCTGTCACCATTTGAGGAGGCCACGAGGATGGTGAGCAGTGACAGTGCATGCATCAGTGACACTGTCCCCCTTGTCCACTCGTTGGAGCACACGCTGCGTGGAATAATGGACAGGGCACTTGAGGCAGAACAGAGGCAGGAAGAGGAAGACTTCTTTACCTCTCAAGGCCCCCTTTATCCAGACAGTGTTCCTGCATGCCCGCTGATCACACAGGAAGAGGAGGAGGAGGAGGAGGAGGAGGAGGATTGTGTCAGCATGGAGGTGGAGCTTGGCACTCAGCATCAGCAGCTGTCTTCAAGGGATCATTTACAGTCCCAAGAAACCCATGGACTTGTACGTGGCTGGGAGGAGGTGGCTGTGGATCATGTCGTCCTTAGTGACCCAGAGGACTCCGGACCGAATGCCCCAGAAAACCTACACTGCATGGCCTCCCTGATCCTGCAAAGCCTGCGGATGGATCCTCGCATTCGTGGTATCAAGGAGAGGGATCGTTACTGGCTGGCAACCCTCCTTGATCCACGTTACAAGGGTAAGGTTGCGGACCTTATCTTGCCGTCGCAGAGGGAGCAGAGGATGAAACATCTTCGGGAGGCCTTGCATAAAGGTCTGTGCAATGTGTTCCCAGAGACTGGGAGGTTACAAACTCCTGTTCCTGGACAACGTGTTGCTGAGGCTTCGGTCAGTCAAAGAAGGAGCGGTGGAGAAGGTGGCCATCTGACCGGTGCATTTAGTCCGCAGCCCCAAGGTATGATTGGTTCCAGCAACCATCGCCAGCATCTGTTTTACATGCAGGAATCCCTAGGGGCAAGATCTGACTGAGACACCTTTCCCACCGAAAATCCTCTAGGTTAATAGGTCATGAGGATGGATCACTGGCCAGAGCTTGCACAGTATGCAATTGAGCTACTGACCTGTCCTGCATCCAGCGTTCTTTCGGAACACACATTCAGTGCTGCTGGAGGCTTTGTAACTGACCACAGGGTGCGCCTGTCCACCGACTCGGTTGATCGACTGACCTTCATAAAAATGAATCAGTCTTGGATCACCACCAGCTACCAAGCACCTGATGCTGATGTAACCGAATAATTTTTTTTGAAATGTCAGATCCCTTCAAGACTGCCTATGCTGATCCTGAGTGACTATCCTGTTATGCTGAGTGACTATACTCTTCCTCCTCAATGATCATGCTGATAGCTTGTAAGAATATTTTTGGTTCTGGGCGCCGCCACCAGTGGCTAAGGCCAAATTTTTCAGCCCCTGTTTAACAGGGGCGTGTAATTACAATTTTTGATGCAATATTCTGCAAGGAGGGTTCGTTGCTGCGCTCAAGTAGAGTATTTGTGAGGGGTTGCAGTGTTGTGGCACCAGCACCAGTGCCTAAGGCCCAATTTTTCAGGCCCTGTTTAACAGGGACATGTAATTACAATTCTTGATCTAATATTTCACAGCAGGGCCCGTTTCTGCGCCCACCAAGAGTAACTGTGAGGACTTACAGTGTTGTGGCACCAGCACCACCACCACCAAAGGCCCAATTTTTCTACCCCTGTTCAACAGGTGCATGTAATTACAATTCTTGATCTAATATTTCACAGCAAGGCCCGTTCCAGCGCCCACCAAGAGTAGCTGTGAGCACTTAGCGTGTTGTGGCAACACCACCACCAAAGGCCCAATTTTTCTGCCCCTGTTCAACAGGTGCATGTAATTACAATTCTTGATCTAATATTTAACAGCAGGGCCCGTTTCTGCGCCCACCAAGAGTAACTGTGAGGACTTACAGTGTTATGGCACCAGCACCACCACCACCACCAAAGACCCAATTTTTCTGCCCCTGTTCAACAGGTGCATGTAATTACAATTCTTGATCTAATATTTCACAGCAGGGCCCGTTTCTGCACCCACGAAGAGTAACTGTGAGAACTTACAATGTTGTGGCACCAGCACCACCACCACCACCAAAGGCCCAATTTTTCTGACCCTGTTCAACAGGGGCATGTAATTACAATTCTTGATCTAATATTTCACAGCAGGGCCCGTTCCTGCGCCCACCAAGAGTAACTGTGAGGGCTTACAGTGTTGTGGCAACACCAACACCTAAGGCCCCAATTTCTGCTGAGTATATAGGGCAGGCCCCTACTTTCAAACATCCAACTTACAAATGACTCCTACTTGCAAACGGAAAGAGACAACAGGAAGTGAGATGAAATCTACCCCTAGGAAGGGAAATTCTCTCCTGTAAGAGTTAATATGGGAAAAACTTTTCTCCTCTCCACTGATGCTTTATCAACAATCCGTGTTTCACTAAAAACCCCAAATTGTCAAAAAACATTTGTCATTGGGACAGAAAGTGAGGTGAAATCTTCTGGAGAGGTGCACAGACAGCAAAACAAATGTCACAGGGATGATAACCCTTCCCTATGTTTTCCAAAAAGCTTAAAATAGAATTTTTGGCTACACTTTAAAAATGTACCAGTTCAAAATTACAAACAGATTCTACTTAACAACAAACCTTCAGTCCTTGTCTTATTTGCACCGCCTATATACTGCTGTTCAGAGTATATAGGGCCTGGGGGCCCCACGCCCTTCGTTTTTTAAATTTGGGTGCGGGGTTCCCCTTAATATCCATACAAGACCCAAAGGGCCTGGTAATGGACGGGGGGGGGTACCCATGCCGTTTGTCTCACTGATTTTCATCCATATTGCCGGGGGACCCGACATTACATTAAAGCCGCAAGCAGTTTTAAATGACTTTTATTCCTTTAAAAATTTAATTCTGTGCAGGGACTGTTCTAAGCACGGGAAACACGTGCCACTTTACAGGCATATTATAGACACCCTGCAGGTACGATATTTAAAGGAATATTTCACTTTTTTTCTTTCACTTTAAGCATCATTAAAATCAGTGCTCCCGAAAAAACGTCCGTTTTTAAAACTTTTTTTAGCATTGATACATGTCCCCTGGGGCAGGACCCGGGTCCCCAAACCCTTTTTAGGACAATACCATGCAAATTATCCTTTAAAATTAGCACTTTTGATTTCGAACGTTCGAGTCCCATAGACTTCAATGGGGTTCTAAAGTTTGCGCAAATTTTCGGTCCGTTCGCAGGTTCTGGTGCGAACCGAACCAGGGGGTGTTTGGCTCATCCCTACTCTAGATTATATTGTCATACTTAATCGATCTTATAGTGACACATTAGGGTGCTTTCCAAGTGGGCTTGTTGTCTTTTGTTCTTTCCCAGAAAAGGGCCAATATACAGCCAAATTTGTCCAAATATCTGCCTGCACATCTCAATTTCACAACATTGTGTAATACAGCAAAACAGTTAGGAACTCATAAGAAGGGGGGACTCCAGACTCCTAAGAACCAATGAAATATATATAGTCCAATAATAAGGGAAACTCTAGACTAGATTAGATATCTTAACAATCCCTCCTGAAGTTCCAACTTTTTCGGTATTAGGCTCCCACTGTGTCTTTAAACTTCCTCTGTGTCTCCAGGTTGCCCTTCAGGTATATGAGGTATATGACCTACCATCTCATATGCAGTCATCATGCGTGACCTTGAGGGCTCAGAAGGATGGGTATTAGTACACATTTTTGCAATTATTTTCAAACAACATTTGCACATCATTGGTGCACATTTGATTATAAGGATAATAAGTACAATAAATCCCACTATATATATTATGCCATGTAATATGCCAGAAAGCCATCCCCCAAGTCCTGAAAACCTGTTGAGGGGATTGAGCCACGGGAGCCAGTTCTCCTAGCTTACTTCAACTCAAGCGGTTTCAGTATGTTCTTTCCTAAAACCTAGTTTTAACTGTTGCACTCTTTCTATATGGGAAATGATGGCATCTTCAGCCTTCGTATCATTTCCAATGAAATTGCAACATGCTGTTCCCACTATGGCACACATTCCTCCTTGGCTGGCCGTGAGATAGTCCAACCCCAGCCGGTGTTGGAATAACTCCCTTTTTATCATTTTTAGTTCAGTAGCAAGAACTATAAAGCTTTTGTCATATAAAGCAGTAATATTATCCATCAGTTCTGCCAAATCGATGATAAAACTGAAGGATTTCTTAATGCAACACCTGTTTACCCATGGTATAGAAAACAGTGGTGTAATTACTTTATCATGCGATGCAACATCACTCCTCTCATCATTGTTATTCTCGGGATTCTCTGGTATGTTAGTGGGTAACTGAACAACCTCCATCTCATCAGCATCTTCCACTTCATCACCCTCACTGGTCTCCTCTATAGTGCCAGTGTCGGATTGAATAGGCAGATGCCTCCTATGCTGGAAGTGTATTGGTATTTTACGTACCTGCGTTTCCTTAAACTCATTAGCCTCCATGTACCAAGTAGCAGGTATGACTCTACCAAAGTAACAAATCCTCATGGAATTTAATGGAACCCAAGTGTAACGACACCCCACGTATGAAAGGGGTTAAAGACACTTAGGACATTCCATTTCTAAACACAACGGCAGATAACGAACACTCCAATCAGCCGAACAAGAAACCCATATGAATAATTCTTCCCCCCAAGTACAAGACAAGGCTCTGTATGGAGGGTCAAACAGGAATCAGACTTTATTTATTAGAACCAAAATGACAAGTCTTTATATACAGTTAAAGAGGAGGTTCCCCCCTCCTGCTCATATTACTCTAACAATACAACTGTAACCAGAAACCTAATTAACATGAACTAGTTTACTAAATCATTTACCCAGACAAGGTGACTCAGAGACATGACCTTTAGGACAGACTTGTGGTCACCTAGCTTTACACATTAGTATAAACACAGGACACCTTCTCACAATAGCAGGAGCTAATTACAATTAACAATACAAACAGTGATCCCACCCCTCCCTCAGCCTAGTAGGCAACAAACTATAGTAGGAGTAGACTGTCTGGCTCCTACCCAGTTCTAGAGGTCAATGTGATCAGCTCTCTCAACTAACATGTTGACTTTAGAATCAAACAAACCAAGAATAGTCTTTACATATATACTGGGAGTAATTGTGGATAAATATTACTGTCCCATTCTAAGTAATCCAATCATATTCTCAGGGTTCATTCTTTTCTTCGTCACCCTGTGCCCAATAGTGACTCCCGTCACATGGCTCCCTCCTTGTGGGACACTCTGGCAGACCCGGCTTGTTCCTTCTTGGGGCAACTTGGGGATGCCTGGAACTAGGAGGCTGGAGTGACGTCTGTTTACCGGGACAACCCATCAGCATTGTCATTTTGCTTACCGGATCGGGAGCTGATGGTGAAATTGTAAGGTTGCAGGGCTAAGCTCCACAGCAGCAACCTGCCATTGTCTCCTGAGACCCAGTTAAGCCAGACCAATGGGTTATGGTCGGTGACTAATGAAAATTCCTGTCCGTACAAATAAGGGTTCAACTTTTTAAGGGTCAAGCACTCCTTCTCCACTGCCACATAGTTCACTTCTCAGGGTAATAGCTTTCTGCTCAGGTATGGGACAGGGTGTTCTCCTCCATCCTCACCGATTTGGCTCAGCACAGCCTCAAGTCCAAACATGGAAGCGTCTGTGTGGACAAGGAAACGTTTGTTAGGTACTGGGGCAGCCAAGACAGGGGCATTTACAAGTGCTTGCTTGAGGGCTAGAAACGCGGCTTTGCAAGCTGGAGACCACAGGACCTTTCTAGGTAAATTATTTTTGTCAGGTCAGTCAGGGGCTTGGTGATAGCACTATAATCAGGGACAAAACGTCAGTAGTACCCTGCAGTCCCCAAGAAGGCTAATACCTGGGTCTTAGTACGGGGTGTGGGCCAGTTAGCTACTGCATCTACCTTGGCTGGCTCTGGTCTCTGGTTGCCACACCCTACTCGGTGTCCCAGGTACTGCACCTCTGCCATACCTAGATGGCACTTGTCTGGTTTCAAGGTTAGGCCTGTGGAATCTTGTCCAGAACCACCGCTACATGAACCAGGTGCTCCTCCCAAGACCCACTGTAGATTGCAATGTCATCCAGGTATACACATGCAAAATCCTGAAAGCCATCGAGGAGCCTATTCACCATAGATTGGAAGGTAGCCAGGGCATTTTTCATCCTGAATAGCATGACCTTAGACTGGTACAGGCCAAAGGGGGTAACAAATGCCGACTTGGGAATAGCATCCTCAGCCAGGGGAATCTGCCAATTGCCTTTACACAAGTCTATTGTAGTTAAATAATGTCCCCTGGCTATATGATCTAGCAGTTTGTCTACCCTGGGCATCGGGTGGGCATCAGTGGTAGTCTTTTCATTGAGTCGCCTGTAGTCCACGCAGAACCGGGCAGTTCCGTCTTTCTTAGGCACCAGGACTACAGGCGAGGCCCAAGGGCTGTCAGAGGGCTCAATGACTCCTAACTGAATCATCTCCTGTATCTCTTTCTGCACTCCTTCTTGGACTGCTTCAGAGATACGGTAGGGAGCTGTCGAAGGGGTGCTTGTCCAGGGGTCTCTACCTTATGCACAGCCAGGGTTGTGTAGCCCGGTTTTTGGGAGAAAGTTGCCTGTTTCTTCCACAGAAGCCGCTTAGCCTATTCCTTCTTTGTGGGGCTTAACCGGTCCCCTAGCTGTACGAGGCTAATGAGGTCAGTCTAGGGGTCTCTCTCTAGTAAGTCAGGGAGGGGTAAACTTTCATAGTCGTCCGCAGCAGGGGCACATACTGCAGCAACATCCTCCTGCCGTTCCTGATACTCCTTCAGCATGTTCACATGAAAGGTTTGCTGGATTCTTTCATCTGCACAGCTGGCAATAACATAGGTAGTATCACATACCCGGGCTACTACTTTATACGGGCCCTGCCAAGATGCCTGCATCTTGTCGGTCTTCACAGGCTTGAGCACTAAGACCTTCTGCCCAACCTGGAAGATACACTGTCGGGCCCCCCGATCATACCATCTCTTCTGTCTCCCCTGGGCCGCCTGGAGATTCTCCCTTACCATCAGAGACAGTTGCTCCATGCGGTCCCTGAGTTCCAGAACATAGGGCACTATGGGGGTCCCCTCCTGCTCTGTCTCTTGCTCCCAGTGTCCTCTAATGAGATCAAGGGGTCCGCGGACCCTTCTGCCATAGAGTAACTTGAAGGGAGAGAACCCAGTAGATTCCTGGGGTACCTCTCTGTACGCAAATAACAGATGAGGCAGGAATCTCTCCCAGTCTCGGCAAGTGTCCAAAAAGGCACAACAGCTGGGTGAGCACAGCTGTAAACTGGGTTTCCTGGTCAGAGAGAATCTCCTTAGGGAACTCCACTCTAGTAAATATCTTAACCAGGGCATCAGCTACTGTCTCTGCTTCAATGTTGGACATAGCTACTGCCTCTGGGTAACAGGTGGCGTAGTCCACCATGGTGAGAATATACTTCTTCCCGGATGGACTAGGCCTGGCCAAGGGACCCACAATGTCAATGGCTATGCGGTAAAAGGGCTCCCCAATAATAGGCATGGACATAAGTCTGGCCTTAATGTGGTCCCCCGCTTACCTACCCGTTGAGTGTGTCACACGTTTTGCAGTACTGTCGTACATCCTGGTTAAAATTGGGCCAGAAGAAATTCTGTGTAATTCTATGGGCACTGTGATGGGACCCTAGATGTCCTGCTAGTGGTACATCATGCCCGATTCGCAGAATCTCCAGCTGGTATTTCTTAGGTACCACCAGCTGTCGTTTCTGCAAAGGGGCTTTAGTTCTCGAGGATGGCTTAGGGATCCTATACAGTCTATCCCCCACCCATTCATAAAGCTCCCCATCTATTCCCCTTTCCTGAGTATCTGCCTTAGCCCTATACTTGTGTAAAGTCCCGAATGCCTCTGGGGTATCCCAGCCTAGGGGAGCCTGATCTAAGGTACATGTCGAGGAAGATAGTCTTACCTGGGTCTCAGCAGCAAGCGGGCCGGTTCCAACAGCATGGGTCTGGGCACGGGTAGTCACTGGGTTGGCTTCAGCGTTGCCTATCGGGGCATAAGCAGAAACGAGGGGGCCAAATCATTCCCCAGTAGTACATCCGCTGGCAAATGCTTCATCACCCCCACATTCACGTGTCCCGAACCAACCCCCCAATCCAGGTGAACATGGGCAACGGGTAGCCGGAAATTGGTGCCTCCTGCTACCCTTACAGCTACAGTGTCTTCAGTGTGTTGACTCTCTGGGATGAGGTTCTTCTGTAGTAGGGTCATGGTGGTGCCAGTATCACGTAGGCCATTGGCTACCTTTCCATTAACCCGGACAGTCTGCCTGTGTTGCTGCCTGTTGTCCTGGTTAGCTGCTTGTACTGAATCAGCCTTGTGCAGGACGCCCCAATGTTCTTCCTCCTCAACGCAGTGAGCCGCAGGCATGGATGTGCAGGGATGCCCCCCTGCTGGCTTTCTCCATGACTGGGACTGCCTGGCTGGATTCAACGGACAGTCTGGCTTTTTGTGCCCTAGCTGTTTACACCTGAAACACCTGATGGGTTGTGAGCAGTCCTGGGAGTTGAACCTGGGCTGCTGAGAATAAGTGGCCGCTGGAGGTGGTGCTGTAGGGTGGTACCACTGTGGTTGGTAGGCACCAGCTGGAGGGGATGCCGCTGATCGATAATCCACCTGAGCTGTTGTCTTGACCATAGGGTTATCCAGTTTGCGGCATCTGTGTATTCGTCCGCCAGGCGAGCTGCTTCAGGCAAGGTGAAAGATTTTCGGTCCCGGACCCACTCTCTGACTTCTGGGGACAGCTTGTCAAAGAAGTGCTCCAGCAGGAACACCTCACGCGTGCGCTGGAGCTCTGGCCCTGGGCTATAGGGCTGGTGCGCATGCTCGCGCGCGATTGCCTCGTGTGTGTCCTGTGCGGGAGCTCTGACCCTGTAACGTCATAGGCCAGCGTCTCCGGCGTGTGTTGTTACGTCGCAGGGTTGGGAGCTACAAATAACAGGCTCCAACCTGTACACAGACGTTCTGGAATCGGTCACCCGGGATCTCTTTGCCTCAGTCAGTCTTCAGTAAGTTATTTTAACCACATAATTTCATTATAGCCATGTCGCGGTGCCCCCTACCCTTCAGGCACCGACACTTGCTGGTTTAACTATGATACCTTTTCCCTTTTCTTATAGATCACTCTGGCATTGGTGGACAGCCCTATCATGCCTTCACCCCTTGCCCAAGATTTATTAGTGCTTTAGACTGTGGCCACATACTGGTAAAACCCCCCCCAGTGGGTTTGCCTCTCCCGGGACCCTTATACATATTTTTCTACATCACCACCAGGTATATGCTTCACCTAAACTGCACCGTTTTTCACTCCCCCTCTCCCCTGTTTTATTACTTTTGTCACTCTGCCTTTTTTCTTCCTTTTCTCCCCTCTCTCCCCTTTCTTTCTTTTCTCCCCTTCCCCCCTGCCCCTCCCCCCTTGGTGTTTCTCTGGTTCTCCAGCCTTCCTTTTCCTTTCCTCCTTTTAACCCTTTTCTTTGATCCTGTTTCACTTTTCCCTTTAATCCCATTTATTTCTCCCCTGTGTTTCACACTCACACCAATGTACTACTCATTCACTTTCTTACCCCCATGTACTTTACATCCAATCAACTGTATGTTTCATTTCACACTTTTTTATCTTTCACCTGGGTTTCCCACTCACCATTTGATGTTCCTGTAACGAGCCCCTTGCTCGCTCGGTTCCACTCTCCCGACACTCCTCTGCAGCTATTGAATCAGATTGCAGATCGCACCATCTGATTGCTCGGTCATCCAATGCTCCGGGATTAGAATTACAGCTATGTGCCGTTCTAAACCAGTTGTGATAGCTTAGAACAAACACCAGGCAGGCTGTTTGTAAGTTCAACCAGGAATCTATCTTTATTGACAAAATACAGGCTTTTATACACTCAAAGTGGAGGTGCAGACCTCCTGCTCATATTACTCTAACAATACAGCTGTAACCTAATTAACCTAATTAACATGAGCTAATTAACTAATCCCTTTAGACAGCCTAGATGACTCAGACATGACTTTTAGGCCAGACTGGCTGTCTTGTAGTTCAGAAAATCCAGTCAACATTATCACAATCAACATAGATTCTTCTTCACACAATAGCAGAGTTAATTAACACAAATAACAATGGGGATCTAATGACTCTTAGATCCCATAGTAGACTTATTTACAATACACATTTTAGCAGAAAATAGACAGACAGGTGTTGGAATTTACATCAGCATCTCCTAACAGTATCTGTCCCAGCATTATGAATCAGCCACTATTCCAATATGGCAAATCCAGGGTCCCCAGACATACAGCTCACAAAGAGCACCATTCCCCCAAATGCAAGGGCCCCCGATCGATCGGCAAGAGGCTAGCATACAGTCCCCTCCAAAAGTCTCTTTCCCGGCTAGGTCTGTCATAGTTCCTTTTTTTCACGTTTTTTTCACATTTTTTTCACGTGGTTTCAATGCATACTCTGCACATCTCACATTATCGTATCACTTTTTATAATTTTTTTCATGTCAATCCCACACTCACTCAATCACTGACCCATAATCATGGTTTAGCAAGTTGCCAGCATATCCATGCCTTTACCTTATTTATTCAGATTCCGGTCGTCATTATTTGTGGCTCCCCCGAGTTGCCGCGGGAGACCATCCTTTGGTGGTGGCGCTCTGCGCCTAGTGGCTATGGGGACATGGGTAAGCAGCCTCGCTCCTTTCCCCCCTTTCTATCCCTATCCCTATATTTCTCTCATCATGATGCTGCATTACAAGCTATTACTTTGTTACTTTTTTGCCTTCCGATTATTATACTATCTGTTTGATTCCATCATAGATATCCACCCGATGAAGCGGCCTTTGTCCGCGAAACTAGTCAAGGAAAAAGACATCTGTGATCTATTGTCCTACTGTGATTCTCCCCTTTGGGGGCCAATCTTTTCACTGGTGACATAACTGTACCGCTACCGTGTTTTTATTTGTAAATGATGATTTGTTTGTTGGCATCAATAAATCCTTTGTTATATTTTTTTAAATCTTTGTTATATTATTTCAAATGTATTGTTTTTACTGTACCGTGATAGTTCAATTGCCCCCCCTTTCCCGTGGCAACCTAGCTGGGGACAAGGTTACCAATCTTTCTACTCCAGCAGGAACAGCTGCAGCACCTCTTCCCTGGATACTGCTTGGCATCCAGCGACCCAGTATGCCCACTCGGTATATGAGCCTCCGGTCTGCTTGCTCATCTCTCGGAACTGCCTCCGGTATGCCTCTGGTGTGACGGCATACCTGGCCAAAAGTGCTTCTTTTACCAGCCCATAGTTCATAATGCCCTCGTCTGGGATGGTCCTGAAGGCTTCACTGGCCTGGCCTCTGTGGGCACCCGGTGTAGGGCACATTGCCGTTCAAAATCGGCAAGGTACTCATCAATCTCCCCTTCAGTTTCAATGAAGATTTTAAAAGCAGCAAAATGTACCTTTCTCCTTTCAGTTAGTCCTGCTGTGACTCCTGCTGCTGTAGCATCTCTTTGCTGTAGCCAATTTGCCTCCACAGCTGCTATAACTCGGTCTATGATCTCCACTGTAGGGTTAGGGCCATAATGTGCCTGTCTTATGTTAACAGCCCGATAAAAACTTGCCTCTTCGGGTGTCCTGTCTGTTACGCTGGGCCTTTCGGTTGTGTTGGGTCTTTCAGCTCTATCCATTTTGTCTAGTTCTGCGATAATGTCCCTCTTCTTACGGTTGTTGGCCAGTTGACCCCGGTTCTCCAGTAAGTCCTTGAGGGTAGAGCACTTTAGCCGTTCCTACTGTGCTTCCACTGGCCTGTGTCCTCTTGTAGCTGTCCTTCTGGGCTGTGGGAATCATCTCACTGCTTGCCACCAATTGTAACGACACCCCGGGTATGAAAGGGGTTAAAGCCGATTAGGACATTCCATTTCCGAACACAAAGGCAGCTAACAAACACTCCAATCAGCCAAACAAGAAACCCATATGAATAATTCTTCCTAAGTACGAGAGGAGGCTCTGTACGGAGGGTCAAACAGGAATCAGAATCTTTATTAGAACCAAAATTACAAGTCTTTATATACAGTTAAAGAGGAGGTTCCCCCTCCTGCTCATATTACTCTAACAATACAACTGTAACCAGAAACCTAATTAACATGAGCTAGTTTACTAAATCATTTACCCAGACTAGGTGACTCAGAGACATGACCTTTAGGACAGACTTGTGGTCACCGAGCTTCACACATAAACACAGGACACCTTCTCACAATAGCAGGAGCTAATTACAATTAACAATACAAACAGTGATCCCCCCCCTCCTCAGTCTAGTAGGCAACAAACTATAGTAGGAGTAGACTGTCCGGCTCCTACCCAGTTCTAGAGGCCAATGTGATCAGCTCTCTTAACTAACATGTTGAATTTAGAATCAAACCAAGAATAGTCTTTACATATATCCTGAGAGATATTGTGGATAAATATTACTGTCCCATTTTAAGTAATCCAATCATATTCTCAGGGTTCATTCTTTTCTTGGTCACTTTCTTTTCTTCGTCACCCTGCGCCCAACAGTGACTCCCGTCACACCAAGTATAAGCCTTTTTACCACAGATAAAATAATACCCTGGTGACACAGCACATGCTTTCTTGAAATTATAACCTTGTAAACACATCTGTAACTTTAAATTGTTTTGCCTGGAGTATTGGCGTTGAGTTAAATACCGTAGTAGCTTGTATCTGTCTGTACTCCAAGCGGTGTCCTTCCCATCAAATCAATACCTTATTGCACGTCCTGCATGCAGTTAGAGTTACCAATGTTCCTGGTGGTGCGCTGGAAACCTTTTTCTAGCATTTCAGCCGAGTATATTCGTGTAGTTAATGCATACTGCGGGTGGCTTCATAAGGACATTAGTGTATAACAGAAGAGAAATGGATCTGTCTGTGAGTGAAACACTAACATCACCAAAGTGCGCATTGTCTTCTATGTCCTGCAACCCACTAGGAACACCCAATAATGGTAAAGTCTGGTATGAGATAGGGGCATGTGTGCATATCCAGCAATCACTAATGTTCAATTTCTTCGTAGCGTGTAGGTGCATAGTTACAAATGAGTTATTAAAAGGTATCAAAAAATACATTTGCCAATTTTTGCACATAGTCAATGATTGCATCCTGCTTAATAATGTCACAGTCTCCGGCTCTACAGGCTTCATAGGTATTCTTTTGGGTGGTTAATGACCCGATACATCCCTCCTGTTGAGACATGGCAAGGCCCATGACTCAAAGAAAACAAAGAAGGTCGGAGTCGGAGGAGCAACCACTTTTCCCTTCATAGTCCACAGGCCATCATCATCACAAACAGCCCCTTTGGAGCACCAGGATGGTCTGTGAGGCGAGTTCTCCTGTAAGTCAGACAAAATGTGTAAATCAACAGGTAATTCAGTCAGAAACAACATATGAATGACACTGGATGGGTATTCATAGATTGCTCCTTTAGCATATAAATCAGCTAAAGCATTTCCCCTTGAGACACTGTCATCCGAACGAGTGTGTGCCTTACACTTGATAACAGCAACCTGCAAGGGCATTTGCACTGCTATTAACAATCGTATGATTAAATCCTTATGCTGTATTGGTGTTCCTGCTGTAGTTAGAAAACCTCGCTCCTCCCACAGCTGAGCAAAGCTATGCACTATTCCAATTGCATAAGCAGAATCACTGTAAATATTAACAGTGTCTCACTGTGTCAATTCCAAAGCAACACACAAACCAGTTAGCTCAGCAGCTTGTGCAGATTTGGAATTTGGCAGGATTGCTGCATGCAATAGATGTCCCTCACTATTCACCACTGCACTCGCAGCTAATGTGAGCCCATCATCCCTTCTAATTGATGATCCATCCACAAAGCGGTTTGCACAAGGGAGCAATCCTGTTATGGGAACATCCTGCAAGTCAGGTCTAGGCTTAGTCACGTTGTCAATAGCTGTAGCACAGTCATGGTCAATGTGGTCATTAGTGCCATCCATATCAGTATCAGCTTCAGGCAAAAAGGTAGCTGGATTTAGAGTCTGACATCGTTGGATACACAGATTTGAAGCCGATAGTAACACTAGATGATAATGAGTCACTCTCTGTACATAAAAATGCTTAGTATACGCACTGCTAAGCATCACTTCTAAATCATGTGGACGCATGAGATGTAATTGACTTCCCAACACTATGTCAGCCATTTTTTCCACTAGCAGGGCAGCAGCTGCCACTGATTTTAAACAGCCAGGGATTCCTCTGGCTGTTCCTCTGGCTACATTGTCCAGTGGATAACTGTAGTAGCCTACTGGTCTGTGTCTGTCACAAAACTGTTGTGTTAGTACCCCATTAGCATGTCCATTAACTTCTGCACAAAATAGGTAGTAAGGTTTACTATAGTCAGGTAACCCAAGATTTGGGGCTGTTAGTAAAGCTGCTTTAATTTCTTTGAAAACATTCTTCACTGCTGGGGTTAACTCATCCTCAGTAAACTTAAAACTACCCTTTATATGCCCCTTTAATAATATAGACACTAACGACTTTCATACTCGCCCTATTGACAAATCTGTCCTTAAGCCCTCTCACCAAGGACCTTTTATCAAAGACCCTTCCTTCTTTCCCACTCCCCCTTTTATGTGTAGCTCATCTTACTGGCCCAGGGTCCAGACAAGCCAACAAGATTAAAGTGCTAGTTCGCATGCCATGCTGTGATCTGAGACCAGGGACTAGCTACCATTATCAGTGTTTATGGTTATGTTTTTATTGTTTTGTTTTCCTTTCTTGTCTCAAAAAAGTTCATGACTGTTTGTGATCAATGTGCTGATTTGCTGTACTCATGTACACTTTGAACTTTATAAACCATCCTTTCCTTAATAAAAACTTTTATTGCAAAAAAAAAAAAAAAAAAAAACTTTAAGAGAACAAATTTTCCAAGGATGAGGGCTGCTTTCCAAGTTACATAGTTACATATAGTTACATAGTAGGTGAGGTTGAAAAAAGACACAAGCCCATCAAGTCCAACCTATGTGTGTGATTATGTGTCAGTATTACATTATATATCCCTGTATGTTGCGGTCGTTCAGGTGCTTATCTAATAGTTTCTTGAAGCTATCAATGCTCCCCGCTGAGACCACCGCCTGTGGAAGGGAATTCCACATCCTTGCCGCTCTTACAGTAAAGAACCCTCTATGTAGTTTAAGGTTAAACCTCTTTTCTTCTAAATTTTAATGAGTGGCCGCGACTCTTGTTAAACTCTCTTCTGCGAAAAAGTTTGATTTCTATTGTAGGGTCACCAGTATGGCATTTGTATATTGAAATCATATCCCCTCTCAAGTGTCTCTTCTCCAGAGAGAATAAGTTCAGTGCTCGCAACCTTTCCTCATAACTAAGATCCTCCAGACCCTTTATTAGCTTTGTTGCCCTTCTTTGTACTCGCTCCATTTCCAGTACATCCTTCCTGAGGACTGGTGCCCAGAACTGGACAGCATACTCCAGGTGCGGCCGTACCAGAGTCTTGTAGAATGGGAGAATTATCGTTTTATCTCTGGAGTTGATCCCTTTTTAATGCATGGCAATATTCTGTTTGCTTTGTTAGCAGCAGCTTGCATGCCATTGCTGAGCCTATCATCTACTAGGACCCCCAGGTCCTTTTCCATCCTAAATTCTCCCAGAGGTTCTCCCCCAGTGTATAGATTGCATTCATACTTTTGCCACCCAAATGCATTATTTTACATTTTTCTACATTGAACCTCATTTGCCATGTAGTTGCCCACCCCATTAATTTGTTCAGATCTTTTTGCAAGGTTTCCACGTCCTGCGGAGAAGTTATTGCCCTGCTTAGCTTAGTATCATCTGCAAATACAGAGATTGAACTGTTTATCCCATCTTCCAGGTAGTTTATGAACAAATTAAATAGGATTGGTCCCAGCACAGAACCCTGGGGAACCCCACTACCCACCCCTGACCATTCCGAGTACTCCCCATTTATCACCACCCTCTGAACTCGCCCTTGTAGCCAGTTTTCAATCCATGTACTCACCCTATGGTCCATGCCAACGGACCTTATTTTGTACAGTAAACGTTTATGGGGAACTGTGTCAAATGCTTTTGCAAAATCCAGATACACCATGTCTACGGGCCTTCCTTTATCTAGATGGCAACTCACCTCCTCATAGAAGGTTAATAGATTGGTTTGGCAAGAATGATTCTTCATGAATCCATGCTGATTACTGCTAATGATACCGTTCTTATTACTAAAATCTTGTATATAGTCCCTTATCATCCCCTCCAAGAGTTTACATATTATTGATGTTAAGCTAACTGGTCTGTAATTCCCAGGGATGTATTTTGGGCCCTTTTTAAATATTGGTGCTACATTGGCTTTTCTCCAATCAGCTGGTACCATTCCAGTCAGTAGACTGTCTGTAAAAATTAGGAACAACGGTCTGGCAATCACTTGACTGAGTTCCCTAAGTACCCTGGGATGCAAGCCATCTGGTCCTGGTGATTTATTAATGTTAAGTTTCTCAAGTCTAATTTTAAATCTGTCCTCTGTTAACCATGGAGGTGCTTCCTGTGTTGTGTCATGAGGATAAACACTGCAGTTTTGGTTACTGAAGCCCCCCGATTTACTCGTGAAGACTGAGGAGAAGAATAAATTCAATACCTTTGCCATCTCCCCATCCTTTGTAACCAGATGTCCTTCCTCATTCTTTATGGGGCCAATATGGTCTGTCCTCCCTTTTTGGACTGGGAGGGAATATTGGCCTCAAACACAGAACAGAAATGGAAGAACACACTGCAAAATATATTCCCATGGGCAATAAGTTTAAAAGGCTTAAAATAAAACCTATGTGGCTCACGGCTAAATTTAGAAAAGCAATAAATAATAAGAAAAGATCTTTTAAAAAACATAAAACTGAAGAAACACTATCTTTGTTTAAATGTTACAAAGAACATAACAGGGTATGTAAAATGGAAATCATGGCCGCAAAAATTCAAAATGAACGTCAAATTGCAAAAGATAGTGGGACAAACCCCCAAAAATTATTCAAATATATTAATAGTAAAAGGTCAGGTTTGAGCAGGTCCTTTACAAAATAATCTAGAGTGGGTAAAATCACGCAAACAGAATCAGGGGACACCTGTTGTGCAAAAGAAGTTCTTGTACTTCTTTTCGGCGACAGGCATCCCGCGATTCTGTTTGTGCGCCCCCAATCGGGCTGCCATTGGAAGTGACGGGGATCACACAGGCGTCCTGAGATTTGCAGCTATTTCAAATCGTGGGCAGAATCGCGCAGATTCCGCCCATGATTCGGAATGCCAAGATGTGAACGGAGCCTTAATGACTGGCATAGTACCACTGATTGGCGTAAGGCCAATGTGGTGCCTTTATTTAAAAAGGGATCAAAGTCTTTACTAAGTCCTGGACATGGAAGGAAAGAAAATTAGCCCATGGGACATTGCAGAGTGGTGCTAAGTAAAAAATACAATGCGTGCATAAAAATTACAAAATCTATTTCAGTTAGCATATATATATAAATAATATATATATATATATATATATATATATATATATATATAATATTATAATATCGGGCACAATTAGCTCTTGTGGCAGATGCGTTTGTCAGTGATTCAAGCCAATCAGGAACTATATTTAAGGGCATGGTAGCCCATTTTTATTAAAAAGGCAAAAAAAAGTCTGTAACATAAATGTTTCCTATGCAGGGGTTCTTCTCCAGCAAATAAACAGAAAATGCTAACCCACCTGGCTCTCTTTAGCAGTACCTCTGCCCTTTATCCTGGTCACACAGACCACAGGATTCCTCAATGTGGATGGCTTCACTTTAGGGCCCACAGCTCCGCTCTGGTCTTAGTCCTCAGGCCATTGCACTGCCTCTTGCAGTCACATGTTCTGGCTGCCTCCTGCAGCCCCTCTGACTCCTGGAGACCTCCTGACTCTGTGGGCGTGGAGCAGTCTCCAACTGGGAGCATTGAGGTCTTCCCATACCCTCATTATAAGGGCTGTGCTCACCTGAGCACACACCCTGCTGGTCATCTGCAAAATCTGGACACAGGGTTGGAGATCCCGTCCCACCCAAGACAGTGTGGAATCTCCAAACTACAGAGCCCCATGACGGAATACCAAAACCTGAAGAAAGCTGTGAAAGCAGTCTTCTCCAGTCCACACCTGCTGCAGCTGAGGCAGACATCTTAGAAGAACTTGCAAAGCCCACCAGTGAGCAGCTCAGCAACCTACTTGAAAAAAAATCCGTTCCTGGCGACAGTACAGAGCGTACCTCAGAATACGTGTGGCAACACGCCGAACCAGACAACTGCCTGCTTACAGCGTGAAGAGCGGAATCAGCCACCATCATTCAAACGCCTCACATCAAGCAAGAAAGTAAACCCCCACACTACGTCACAGTTGACCAAATCGAAAATGAAGAACGACAGGTTAAAAGACACAGCGACAGTATCTCTGATAACCGCAAATACCCACCAAGTTCCTGGCACAACAGAGCGCCCCCTGGCTACTCACACAACAATCAAAGTATGTCAGATCTATTCAAGTTCTTAGCACGACGTGAACTGTTAGAAAAGGGACTTGCAAAGTTTAACGATCGCCCTGAAAGTTATAGAGCATGGCGTTCGTCCTTCAGAAATGCAACTAGGAATCTTGATTTAAAGGCAAGTGAAGAAGCCGATCTCTTAGTCAATTGGCTGGGGAATGAGTCGTCAGAGCATGCAAGGAGAATCAGAGACATTAACATTAATTATCCAACCAAGGGGCTGAGCATGATATGGGAGAGGGTTGATGAATGTTACGGTCCCCTGGAAGTTATAGAAAACTCTCTTTTTAAAAGAATAGGGAACTTTCCTAGGATTCCTAACAAAGGCTACCAGTAACTAAGAGAATTGAGTGACCTAGTGATAGAACTCCAAATAGCCAAAGCAGAAGGAGACTTGCCAGGCCTTGCCTTTCTGGACACAGCCCGTGGCGTTAACTCTATAGTGCAAAAGCTACATTACAGCCTTCAAGAAACCTGGGTTACACGAGGCTCCAACTACAAGCAAAGGCACAATGTAGCCCTTCCCACCATTCTCTTATTTCATGGACTTTATTCGCCATCAAGCAAAGGTTAAAAATGATCCTAGTCTTGACATCTCATCATCTGACTCTGCTTTCCCTAGGTCAAGTAAGCCTGCTGTAACCCGCAACTTCAAAGACGCACCTGTTGCAGTACGCAAAACAAGTGTATCTCCAACTCAGTATCCAAGCAGAGAGTGTCCTCTTCACAAGAAGCCTCATTCGTTGTTAAAGTGCAGAGGTTTTAGAGAAAAGACTCTCCAAGATCGCAGAACCTTCCTCAAGGAAAACAGACTTTGTTACAGGTGCTGCGCATCAACTTCTCACCTTGGCAAAGACTGTAAGGTGAGCATCAACTGCTCTGAGTGCAACTGCACAGAGCACAACACAGCTCTACATCCAGGGCCAGCGCCATGGACTCTTACCCCCTCACCCCAGGTGGAAGGGCACAGCGGGGAGCAACAAGACACAGTACCTCCAGTAGTTACACCCAGTGCACCCAAGTCTGTGGAGAAGGTCTGTCTAACAAATCCTGCTCTAAGATTTGTCTTGCTACAGTTTACCCCACGGGTGGCAGAGAAAAAGCAGTGAAGCTATACGTGATCCTGGACGATCAAAGCAACAGATCACTCGCCAGCTCAGCCTTCTTTGACACTTTCAAATCAGGGAAGCCGGCTCTTCATACTTACTCAAGACTTGTACAGGGGTAAGTGAAGAAACTGGGAGAAGAGCCATTTGTTACCAAATTGAATCCTTTGATGGTCAGACAACCCTGCCTCTGCCAACTCTAATCGAGTGCAATCAGTTCCCAATTGACAGAGAGGAGATCCCTACACCAGAGGTGGCACTTCATCACGGACATCTCTAGGGCATAGCACATCTCATCCCTGAACTGAATCCCCAGGCTGAGATAGCTTTTCTCCTTCGGAGGGACGTCATCAGAGTTCACAAGGTGAGAAAACAAATCAATGGTCCCCACAACTCCCCCTATGCCCAGAAGATAGATCTAGGATGGGTCATCATAGGCAATGTATGCCTAGGGAGTGTTCACAAACCAACCAGCGTGAACTCTTTCTTTACAGAGACACTAGAAGGCTGGCATCCATCCCTATTTCAGCCTTGCACCAACAGATTCCTCGTAAGAGAGAAGCCTGCCAGTGTAATTCATTCCAACCCTTACACCGCTAATCTTCTTTGTCATGAAGACAGAGATCATTTAGGGTGCTCAGTTTTCCAAAAGACTAAAGAAGATCACAAAATTGGCCCATCTATTGAAGATCATATCTTCTTGGAGATAATGAGACAGGGATTCTACAAAACCAATGAAAACAGCTGGGTGGCACTCCTGCCTTTCAAAACACAGAGACCCTATCTTGCTAACAATAGAAAACAAGCTTTGAAACACTTATCTTCCCTCAGATCCATTTTTCAAAAAAAAAGAAATGAAAGGGCATTTCTTCTCATTCATGAGTAAGATGTTTGAGGATGACCATGCTGAGATAGCCCCACCTCTAAAAGACAATGAAGAGTGCTGGTACCTACCAATCTTCGGCGTCTACTACCCCAAGAAGCCAGGTAAAATCCGGGTAGTGTTTGACTCCAGCTCACGGCATCAAGGGGTCTCATTAAATGATGTCCTCCTAAAGGGACAAGATCTCAACAACACACTTCTTGGTGTTCTCATCAGATTCCGCAAAGAAGCAGTTGCCATAGTTGCAGACATTCAGCAAATGTTTCACAGCTTCCAATTCAAGGAAGAACACAGGAACTTCTTGAGATTCCTATGGTTCAAAGACAATGACCCTACCAAAAACATTACAGAATACCACATGAAAGTGCACGTATTTGGTAACAGTCCATCTCCTGCTGTTGCCATCTATGGACTTAAGCTATCTGCCCAAGAAGGTGATAAAGACGTTACACAGTTTATTGAAAGAGACTTTTATGTGGATGATGGTCTGAAATCACTTTCTTCACCCGAAGCTGCAATAAGTCTACTCAAGAGGACTCAAAGCACACTTGCCTCTTCAAATCTCAGACTGCATAAGATAGCATCAAACAGCAAGGTCGTCATGGAGGCCTTCCCTTCCCAAGATTATGCCAGTGACTTCAAATATCTGAACTTAGCTACAGACTCCCTTCCTATGCAACGCAGCCTAGGACTCAACTGGGACCTCAAGTCTGACACCCTTACCTTTCAGGTTGACCAAGAGCCAAAGCCCTTCACACGGCGAGGTGTCTTATCCACCATCAACAGCCTGTATGATCCACTCAGGTTTGCAGCACCAGTTACCGTCCAAGGTAAGATTCTGCTTAGAGAGCTTACCGCAGACACATGTGATTGGGATTCTCCACTACCTCTTGAGAAAGAGACATTATGGGTAACATGGAGAGACTCTTTAAAGACTTTATCCAACCTTCCTGCAGACTGACTCAGTACAGAACCCCTTTCACAAATGTCGGTCTTGATGTGTTTGGGCCTTGGACTGTCATCACACAACAAAGCAGAGGAGGCAGTGCCAACAGCAAATGTTGGGCTGTCATGTTTACTTGTATGTGCATCAGAGCCGTACACATAGAAGTAACTGAGTCCTTAGACACATCCAGCTTTATCAATGCCCTGAGACGTTTCATCTCTATCAGAGGCCCTGTCAAGCACAAACATTCTGATAGAGGAACCAACTTTGTTGGAGCTTGCAAAGAATTGAATATCACTTCAAACCTTGACACAGAACATGTAGGGAGATACCTTTCAGAACAGGGTTGTACATGGACATTTAACCCCCCACACTCTTCTCACATGGGAGGCGCCTGGGAGTGTATGATTGGTATGGCTCGAAGAATCCTAGATTTAATGTTTCTACATTTGGGAACTTCAAAACTCACACATGAGACTCTGACAACCTTCATGGCTGAAGTATCAGCCGTAATGAATGCCAGACCCTTGACATCTATACCTAATGATTCTGAAGATCCTTTCTTGCTTACACCTTCCACTTTCCTCACTCAGAAAGTTGAGGTGATCACAGCTCCTTCAGTCAATCTAGACCCAAAGAATTACACAGATGTCAATGGAAAAGAGTACAAGTGTTAGCTTACACCTTTTGAAACAAGTTGAAGAAACAATACTTGTCTAATCTACAGACCAGGAACAAATGGCAAGACAGCAAACCCAATTTAGAGCCTGGTGCCATCGTTCTCATGAAAGACTCTCAATCAAGGAGAAACGAGTGGCCTTTGGGTCTGATAACCCAAGTGTTTCCCAGTGAAGATGGAAACATCAGGAAAGTTGAGCTCAAAGTCATTAGGCAAGGCCAGCCTAAACTTTTCCTCAGACCTGTTTCTGAACTTATTTTGTTACTCTCCTCCAGAGTGCCATGATATGTGGTATCGGTGGGAAACCAGGCGGGGAGTGTCATGCCTTCGTTAATAAGGCTTGTAATCTTCCCATTGACTTTTTGGTTCAATTAGATTAATCTATGCTGCCATCTAGTGGCCATTTTGTATAACTGCGCTATATCTATTTCAATGTAGTCATTTAGAATAGCTGGTTAGATTTGGTACATGCAAGCCTCAGTACTTTCAATCCCATCAGGCCTTGCGTCAGCTTCCTCAGCCTTTTCCTTTTCCCTTTCACCCTGGAAGCAAGTACATCGGCTGCTAAGCTCTACGCTAGCCATCCGGATCCATCTTCGGTATGTTTACTACTTGTGTTTTCAGCTAGATAGATGGATAGGGAGGCACTAATTGTATGATCTTTTATTATTTGCATTTTGTTTGCATCTGTTACAGTTTTACTCTATCTTGTATCAATAAAAGTTCAAAAGGATTCTGCGCCTACCGGAATACATTGGTATGAGAGGAGTTAACAGTGTGCCCAAATACACCTCAGTCGCGTGTAGTGAGGGGCATAACACCCTGTGTCCCCCAAACTGCCAATTTTACCATGACATCTCCTACTGTCACATATCCCCCTTTGTTTTGAACCCGAAGGGGGCAGAACACACCCACCCGAATCTTTGATTGGGGAACCTCTGCACCAGCTGTCTGCTGCGTAAGCCCAATCTTTTTTTCGGGTGTGTTTCCAGGCACACCCTAGCCTGGATCGCAGCGGGGTCCTACAGTTCTGTATCCTCAGCCTACTCCCTCTGTCCTTGGGGTTCCTGAGCTCACATTTCTTTTCTGGTGGCCCCCTGCCTTTCCTGCTACTTCCTTTCAACTCAGTTTCCGGATTCTGTAGGGAACCTGCTCCTGACGCTACTCGTGATGAGGAACCACATTTTCCCTCGCTGGTACCTGTTTTCCCCATCACAATAGGTCTCTTGAGTTTACCAACTCCTTTGCCGTTACCCTTGACCACCGACTCCCCAGAGCTCAACATCTGTGTATCACGCTCATTTTCCCAGAAATTATTCATGGTCATATCAAGGCCATTATTTACATTAACATTCAGTAATACATCACCATTTCTCCAATTACCAATACCGTCCGTTCTTTCTTGTTCAGGGTTTGTTAGGGCCAGGCCCAAGGAGGGACAACACACAGGTGAGCAGCTATCCCTTATGGGACCTTCACAATGCTTCACTTCACCTGTTGTCCAAATTTCTATGGGCAGTTGTCCCAAAAATTTGAGCAACGCATGACCCATTTGCTAGCAGCATCAATCTTTGCCAGCACACACTTTTCTATGTCACACTTTTTTCCTTTCCATATTAGCTTTTAGAGCATCTCTGGGTACCTGAGCTTGTACCTCTTTGCAGGTGACAGACAGAATCTCTGCTTTTGCCGCGTCCATATCTGGAACTTCCTTCTTTGGAGGTCTAGCGGGTGAGGGAGTATCTTCGCCATTTACTAATCCCTGCTCAGCTGCAGCTTGGACCGCACTAGCAAACATGTCCATCATGGCATCAGGCGGAGAGCCTGCTGATGTCTCCAGCAGCCTCCCAGAGCGCCTTCCGTACTGAACCATATCCGTAAGCACCCTCCCAGGCAACTGGGAGATTACTTGCCACAGTATTAGAAAGCACCATACCAACCAGTTCCACTGATGATTAATGTTAACCGTCACAGCCTGTACTACCTGGCTCCATCCATTGGTACCACGCAGCACCGCACACCCGATTGCAATGGAGGCACCCAGGTATACAAGAAATGTGCTTTCACCAGTCCAAGCAGTTCCACTAGCATACTCGTCATTTCAATACACTCCAGATCAATATATTAGACCTTTGTAGGGACATTTCCTTTATCAGAGATGTGCAGGGACTCATTCACTGCAGCTTGAGAGGCCGAGACATTTAAGGGGGCCTCCACCTCACTGGAAGTACCCATCACAGCCTGACGCTCCTCTGAAATACTGTCAGACGCATGTCTCCCACTCATGCCCTCTAACTCACCAACAAGCCTCTGCAAGTCAACTTTCATTACATTGTCACTTTGACACTTGACATTTAGTGGCTGGGCTGTGAACACCACATCTGCCATGTATGCGCCCTGATCTGGTCCTTCCGACTGGAGGGAAACAACTCTTGCAGGGACCAACGCACCCTCAACCATCGGTCGCTCTGCAATCTCCCTGTCTGACATAGCAACAACAGAAAGAGGAGACAAGGGAGTCCCCAGAAAGCAAAAAAGGGGAATGGTCAACTACGGCTTATGGTACAAAAATGCAAAAAGGCTTTATTAAGGGTAGGGGGGGTGGGGGTATTTACATATACAAAAAATTCCAAATATATGTAGGATAAACAATGTATCTAAATAACACAGTCCGTCTCACTACACTAAACCAAAATTAAAAACCATGCTGCAACATTGATGAATAAAACTGCAGAGCGTGCCTGCAGGCCAAAAACGCATGCAGTGTCCAACGTGTTATCATCAGGGGGAATGTGATCACATTTTTACACCTTCTGCAGATCTCCCCACAGCTGATTTACAAATGGATGAATTTTCTGGCTTGGCTGGAGCATGTGGGGGAAATACCCTCCAGCCATAGTAGCCTTTCTCTTGCTTCAGGAAGGATTGCTTCTTTTTTCTGCTTTGACCGCCCCATCCTTGCGGTTTTGCACAGGGCAACTCGTAACACAGTTCACAGCAGAAAAAAAAAGTTTGACTTTTTGTTCACAGGTACACCACCTGCAACACGCAATGCCTTTTGCCTGGCTGCACTTCCACACATATCCAATAGTTCCTGACTTGAACTCACTGTGGAGCAAGGACCCGGATTACACCGTCTTGTGCCCGCATCCAACAACCACTTGTAATATCAGGGACAATTAGCTCTCATGGCAGATGCGTTTGTCAGTGATTCAAGCCAGTCAGGAACCATATTTAAGGGCACGGTAGCCCATTTTTATTAGAAAGGCAAATAAAAGTCCGTAACATAAAGGTTTCCTACGCAGAGGTTCTTCTCCAGCAAATAAAGACAACAGAAAATGCTAGCCCACCTGGCTTTCTTTAGCAGTACCTCTGCCCTTTATCCTGGTCACACAGACCACAGAATTCCTCAAGGCGGATGTGATGGCTTCACTTTAGTGCCCACAGCTACGCTCTGGCCTTAGGCCTGAGGCCTCAGGCCTCAGGCCTTTGCACTGCCTCTTTCAGTCACATGTTCTGGCTGCCTCCTGCAGCCCCTCTGACTCCTGGAGACCTCCTGCCTCTCTGGGTGTGGAGCCGTCTCCAACTGGGAGCATTGAGGTCTTCCCATACCCTCATTATAAGGGCTGTGTGCTCACCTGAGCACACCCCCTGCTGGTCATCTAGAAAATCTGGACACAGGGTTGGAGATCCCGTCCCACCCAAGACACTGTGGAATCTCCAAATTACAGAGCCCCATGATGGAATACCAAAACCAGGAGAAAGCTGTGAAAGCAGTCTTCTCCAGTCCACACCTATGCTCTGCAGTCTTGCACCAAGCAAATGTGCACACCCTGTGTCCCCCAAACTACCAATTTTACCATATATATATATATATATATATATATATATAGATAGAGAGAGAGAGAGAGAGAGAGAGAGAGAGAGAGAGACACTACTACTAAATTGAGTTATATATGAGTTATATCAGAATAAAGGTACAGTTTCACCAATGTACATTTCAGATGCCAAAGTAGTAAGGTAAATCAATAATTGTTAGCAGAAGCTGTAATCTCCAAGGTAAGACCAAGGTAAAATAGACAAAAAATGAATTATAGAGTATATATCAATTTTACTGGATGGAATCCACTGATAAGTAACAAGGTATACTGACATGCGATATGCATAGAGATTACAGCTTCTGCTAACAAATAATGATTTACCAACTACTTTGGCATCTGTAATGTACATTGGTAAAACTGTACCTTTATTTTGATACAATGTAATGTGGTAGTGTATATAGATTTTTTTTTTTTTATGTTAACTGAAATAAATTTTGTATTCTTTATACACGCATTGTAATTTTTACTTAGCACCACTCTGCAAAGTCCCAAGGGCTAATTTTCTTGTTGTTTTGTTCTGCTATATTGGGGACTGAGTGCTGCTTGGGTCTGATTATAGGTGGTTTCTTTTTTTTGTTTCTCTACTGGTAAGGGTTAGACCTGTTAGTTAGACATGTGCAATTCATTTAGTTCCGAATTGGTTTTTTAACAAACTTTGACAAATTCATTAATTCCGAAATTTCCGAATTTCGAATTTTGAAATTATCGCATTTCGGAAATTTGGAGTTTCGGAAATCAGGAGTTTCGGAAATTCGGAGTTTCGGAAAATTTGAAATTTGGAGAATTGTAAATTGTAAATTTCGGAAATTGGAAAATTGTAAATCTCGGAAATTGGAAAATTGTAAATCTCGGAAATTGGAAAATTCGGAAATTGGAAAATTTGAAAATCTGAAATAATAACTAATAATAACTATTAAATTATAGGTATTGGAATTTCCTTTCAAATTTGGCTGGTAGTGAATGTAACAAGTATGAATTTATCCGAAGTTATGAATTATCTGAAATAGAGAATGCTGTATCTAAACGAATGGAATGTAACGATCTAATAATAATAAATAACAATAATAATAATAAAACCTTTTTATTGTTATTATTTATTATTAATTTGTTCCATTCCATTTATTTTGGATAATTCCTAACTTCAGATAAATTTGTATTCGTTACGTTCACAAACAGCCAAATTTGAAAGGAAATTCCAATACCTATAATTTTTAGTAGTTAGTTATTATTAGTTAGTTATTATTTTAAATTTTCCTGATTTTCTTTCTTTTTTTCAGATTTTTGGATTTTCAAATTTCCGAAAAAACAAAAAAACAAATGAAACGAAAATTAAAACGAACAAATTTTTTGTCAGTGCACATGTCTACTGTTAGTTTAACTTCTATAGTTGGGAAGATGCTAGAGAGTTTAATAAAAGACCACATAGATGAGTTCTTGCTGGAAAAAAATATTTTAAGACAGCACAGATTCATGAAAGACATAAGTTGTCAGACAAATCAGATTTTTTTTATGAGGAGGTAAGTAAAACCTTAGACAAAAGGAGTGGCCGTGGAGGTAGTATACTTGGATCTGGATCTGGGATTAAAATGCCCATTTCAGTCTTTGCAGATGACACCAAGCTATGCAGTGGTAAAACATGCAAGCTCACCTAATTGCACTGTTTAATTGGGCAACTGTGTGGCAAATTTGGTTTAATGTTGATAAATGTAAAGTTATGCACTTGGGAGCTAAGAATATGCATGCATCATACATATTTGTGGGAGCACAACTGGGGGAATTAATGGTGGAGAAGGATCTGGATATTCTGGTAGATCATAAGCTTAATAATGGCACGCAATGCCAAGCAGCAGTTTCCAAAGAGAGCAAAATCCTTTCTTATATTAAGAGTAGTATAAAATCTAGAGAGAGATATAATTTTGCCCCTGTACAAATCATTGGTAAGATCTCATCTGGATAATGCAGTTCAGTTTTGGCACCAGTTCACAAAAAGGACATCGGGGAACTGGAGAAAGTGCAGAGAAGGACAACCAAACTGATAAGAGGCATGGAGAAGCTCAGCTATGAGGAAAGATTAGAGGAACTAAATTTATTTGCTCTTAAGAAGAGGCGGTTAAGGGGGATATGATCAACATGTATAAATACATAAGTAGTCCATATAATAAACTTGGTTTTGAGGCATTCACTTTAAAGTGATTTTAAGGTCTCATTTTTTTCGTTAAAAATAACAAACATGTTATACTTACCTGCTCGTGCAGTGGTTTTGCAAAAAGCAGCCCAGATCCTCCTCTTCGTGGTTATCTCTTCGGCTCTCCTGGCCCCTCCCTCCTACTGAGTGCCCCCACAGCAAGCAGCTTTCTGTGGGGGCACATAGAATGCATTAAGATAAAAAAACCTTCTGACTTTACAACCACTTTAAGGTCATCACAGAGGACAAGGGGGCACCCTTTACATCTGGAGGAAAAGAGATTTAGAGGTTGATTTACTAAAGGGAAAAAGACTGTGCACTTTGCATAGTGCAGTTGCCCTCTTCAAGAGCAGTTGCTCCAGAGCTTGGAAAATGAGCAGAAGCTCTGCTGACTTCTATCATCCAATCATGTTCAAGCAAAAAGGGCCTCTTAGGGAGCTTTGTCCAGAGACTGAGCAGAGCCAGAAGGGAATTGGTGGGAGGAATATATATATAAATATATTTCATGTAGAAAATGATAGGTGTGATATTACTGTTAGATTTACCAGGCTGACAGGCCAGGCACATCATTTTTTAAGGGGTGCAAGATTACAAATTTTGGGCTAATTTTTCCCACTGTAATATAGCAGTAGAGGTCTTGTGCTCTGATTAAATAAATTATTTCCCTCATTAGGAGAGAAGGTTTTGGTTGCTGGGGGGGAAACATATTCTTCAGAGACAGTCATTTGAGTAAAACCCCCATCTGTGTGTTTGAAACACCCAGGCCTGATACAGTATGTCATTGATATAAGGAGTTTCACTGTCCTGTGTTCCCTCAGAAATTAATTTCTCATAACAAATTTGACAGGCTTTTGCAGAGAAAGACTTCTACTGAAAGGGGAGCTCAAGACTCCTGCAGAAAAATACTACAAGTCAGCAGCTACAAATACTGTAGCTGCTGACTTTTAACATTAGGACACTTACCACTCTAGGAATCCAGCTGTGTCTTCCCCCTGAACCAATTTTTCAATCGTCTATCGGGTTATTCTGCCGCCATCTCCACTAAGGGAAATTCCCTTTGTTTCTTGCCATTCCCTACTGTGCATGCACGAATTGTGTTTGGCTCTGTAAATGGGCCGGCTGCAGAGGAAGGAGGAGGGGGGTGAACGAAGACTGAGCAGAGCTAGAAGGGAGTTGGTAGGTGGAACTCAGTGGGTAACTGATCCTGCTATATAGAGGAGAAGTAACTGGACTGTGGGATGGGTAGATCTCCCAAGCAAATGCAGTGCAGTGGTGCAAAACAGCCAGGAGTGTGCAATACTGCTAAAAGTTTTCTCGGTACAGCCAAGAGTTGTACAAGTCAACCAGGAGAGTACAATGCAGCCACAAGGTTTTGCAATACAGCTTGTGAAGAGCAGCCAGGAGTCTAGCAGTCATCATGTTGTGTATTTCTTCAGTTACGGGGTATCCCATGCTCCCCATCCCTATCCAAGAATGCTGAAAATGCAGTGTGCCTGACTGTGTATGCTGTGATGGGGGAAATAGACTCAAATCGCCAGCAGCTCCTGGGGGGGTTGTATGGGTAGCACTACATGGATATTATCTGGGGTCAATGTCTGCTAGTTCACAGGACACACAATCTTGCATACCCTAGATTGGCAAGTATTGCTTACTAAATCTAGAGTTTTTTTTTTAATATATTGTTGCTGTATAATATTGGGCCATGTGAGGGATGCAGACTTGTAAAGTTACTGAATGGTCCACTTTAAGACTAAATATATACTATAATGAATGTGTAGTATTTACTAGACACTTTGCAAGGATTCTCTGTTATTCTTTTGATTTGTAGTTAGAACATTAGGAGAGATTGGTATTTTGGACAAAAGAAGGTCAGGGAAATTGAATGCCTCAAGAAACATTTTGTAGGTCATTGTGGGCTGTTTTTCAGCTTTATTTTTTTGTTTGAAAGGCTATCGTTTCATATGCTGCAGAATGACTGTGTATTTATCAATGCCTGCAGTAACCTCCAGTTATTTTTCTACCTGGTAAACCTCTCTGTAATCCAAAATTCTACTTTTGTCAAAGCACTTGTTGTTAAGTGAGGTATACCTTGCAAAGCATAGTAAAGAAGTATGGCAGCTATGACTTGTTTCTTACAAGATTATGATAAAAAGGATCTGTGGCCAGATTGCTTTCTATTATAAAAGCACATTTTGAAGTTATTTATTTTGTAGTTAAACATGTATATAAAATGGTATAAATATTTTTCCTAACTAATGCCGTGTACAAACGGTTGGACTTTTCGTCTACAAAAGTCCGATGGACGCCGACGGACCAAATCCGGAGGACACTCCGATCGTGTGTGGGCTTCCCCGGACTTTCAGTGGACTTTTCCAGCCACAAATCTGACGGACTTTAGTTTTGGAACATGTTTCAAATCTTTACGTCGTAACTCCGCCGGACCCAGAAATCCGCTCGTCTGTATGCTAGTCCGACGAACAAAAACCCACGCTAGGGCAGCTATTGGCTACTGGCTATCAACTTCCTTATTTTAGTCCGGTGTACGTCATCACGTATGAATCCGCCCTACTTTTGTGTGATCGTATGTAGGCAAGTCCGTTCATTAGAAAGTCCGCCGCAAGTCCGACAAAAGTCCGCCGAAAGTCTGTCGAAAGTCTGTCGGACGGGCTGTCGGACTTTTGTAGCCAAAAAGTCCGACCGTGTGTACGCGGCATAATAGCACCTAGATGCCTATATGTTTGGTTAACTTTTATTTTCAAAGTCTTTATCTTTACTTTTTGCTCCTTCTCACTAAATGTAATTTTAAAAAAATTAACTGAAAAACAAAATACAAAAATAAAAACCAAAAATCCCTAAAACCTGTTAACTCCCTTAGTTAACTCCCTCCCTTTAACCACTTCAGCCCCGGACTATTTGGCAGCTCAATGACCGGAAGACTTTTTACAATTTGGGACTGCGCTGCTTTAACTGGTAATTGAGCGGTCATGCAATGTTGTACCCAAACGAAATTTGCGCCCTTTTGTTCACACAAATAGAGCTTTCTTTTGATATTTGATTGCCTCTGCGATTTTTATTTTTTGCGATATAAACGGAAAAAGACCGAAAATGTTTTTAAAAAATTATATTTTCTACTTTTTGTTATAAGAATAATCCAATAAACTCAATTTTAGTCATACATTTAGGCCAAAATGTATTCAGCCACATGTCTTTGGTAAAAAAATGTCAATAAGCGCATATTTATTGGTTTGCGCAAAAGTTATAGCGTCTACAAACTAGGGTACATTTTCTGGAATTTACGCAGCTTTTAGTTCATGACTGCCTATCTAATTTCTTGAGGTGCTAAAATGGCAGGGCAGTACAACCCCCCCCCCCCCCAAATGACCCCATTTTGGAAAGTAGACACAATAAGGAAATTGCGAAGAGGCATGTTAAGCCCATTGAATATTTTGTTTTTTTGTCCCAAGTGATTGAATAATGACAAGAAAAAATTTTTTTTTTACAAAAAGTTGTCACTAAATGATATATTGCTCACACATGCCATATATGTGGAATTGCACCCCAAAATACATTTTGCTGCTTCTCCTGAGTACCACATGTGTGAGACTTTTTGGGAGCCTAGCCAGGTACAGGGCCCGAAAACCAAGCAACGCCTTTAGGATTTCTAAGGGCGTAAATTTTTGATTTACGACTCCTCACTACCTATCACAGTTTTGAAGGCCATAAAATGCCAAGATGGCACAAAACCCAGCCAAATGACCCCATTTTGGAAAGTAGACACCCCAAGCTATTTGCTGAGAGGCATGTTGAGTCCGCGGAATATTTTATATTTTGCCACAAGTTGCGGGAAAACAACAAACTTTTTTTTTACTAGTACGTTGCTGGTCCTTGTTGGGCATATATTGTAATTTTTTTTCATGCTGCCTGTGGGCTGAACGAAAAAAGAGATTGCTCGGTGGGTATGCCCACCATTAGAATACCTCCCTTTATCCACCCACTTCTAATGATGGGCATATATGCACCATTTTGTTTTTAACTGTGAAAAAGTCAGACCGCTCCCAGGATAACCACCATTCAGCCATGAAAAGAGTACTCCCTCAGCCTCACAAGTGCTGGCTCTGCACGATGCATAGAAAACAAATTAGAAAATCTGGATGGCTGCACTTCCGTGAAAAAAAGAACCTTTATTGTAGAAAAAAATTACAGGTCACATCAAGGTGGATACATAGGACAATTCCAAGCTAACGCGTTTCACATCATCAGATGCTTACTCATAGCTTGGTATAACCACTCAAAGTCCAGCAACATACCAGTACGTTGCTGGTCCTTATTGGGCATATATTGTAATTTTTTTTATGCTGCCTGTGGGCTGAACGAAAAAAGAGATTGATCGGTGGGTATGCCCACCATTAGAATACCTCCCTTCATCCACCCACTTCTAATGATGGGCATACATGCACCATTTTGTTTATAACTGTGAAAAAGTCAGACCGCTCCCAGGATAACCACCATTCAGCAGTGAAAAGAGTACTCCCTCAGCCCCACAGGTGCTGGCTCTGCACGATGCATAGAAAACAAATTAGAAAATCTGGATGGCCGCAATTCAGTGAAAAAAGCACCTTTATTGTAGAAAAAAATTACAGGTCACATCAAGGTGGATACATAGGACAATTCCAAGCTAATGCGTTTCACATCATCAGATGCTTACTCATAGCTTGGTATAACCATTCAAAGTCCAGCAACATACCAGTACGTTGCTGGTCCTTGTTGGGCATATATTGTAATTTTTTTTCATGCTGCCTGTAGGCTGAACGAAAAAAGAGATTGATCGGTGGGTATGCCCACCATTAGAATACCTCCCTTCATCCACCCACTTCTAATGATGGGCATACATGCACCATTTTGTTTTTAACTGTGAAAAAGTCAGACCGCTCCCAGGAATTGTCCTAGCTATGAGTAAGCATCTGATGATGTGAAACGCGTTAGCTTGGAATTGTCCTATGTATCCACCTTGATGTGACCTATAATTTTTTTCTACAATAAAGGTGCTTTTTTTCACGGAAGTGCGGCTATCCAGATTTTTTAATTTGTTTTTAACTGTGGTGGTGAAATCACCTCCTACAGTGCTGGAGTCACGGCTTTATGTATCATGGGAGCAAACGCTATTGCTGTCAAGATAAATAAATCCGCACTGCAGCTGAATGGCGTACCTGCTAAGCAAATGATGGTTAACAATAAAACAAAGTAACATTACAGTATAACAGTAATGCCCCGTACACACGGTCGGATTTTCCGATGGAAAATGTCCGATCGGATCGTGTTGTCGGACATTCTGACCGTGTGTGGGCTCCATCGGACATTTTCCATCGGATTTTCCGACACACAAAGTTTGAGAGCAGGCTATAAAATTTTCCGACAACAAAATCTGATCGCGTCGATTCCAACTGTGTGTGGCCAGTTCCGACGTACAAAGTGCCACGCATGCTCAGAAGAAATTCCGAGACGGAACAGCTCAGTCTGGTAAAATTAGCGTTCGCAATGCATACAGCACTTTCGTCACGGTGCAATGTAAAAAATGGTTTAATACAGCGCACTCTCTTCTTCTTTATAATGTGAGAAGAATTAAGTAGTTTTGCTGCTCATATTCACACAGACTTCTCACAAACTTATTTCTTTATTATTTATCGGGACTCCCTCAATATATTTGGATTTGTCACATCTGACAAAATTATTTTTGGGTTGTTTTCTTTTTTTTTTTTTTAAAGGCTGTTTTTTGTTGTTTTTTTAGGTTTGCATTTTTTTCAAGTCTGATCTTTGTTCTATTTTATTTTTAGTTTTACTCCATAATATTTTTGTGTGTGTTTTTTGTGTCAAGTTACCAAAACACCATTGATATCTTATATTATTTAATCTCAAGGAGATTGTTTGGTGTTGGTGTCCCTTGTTAATTTCACATTGTACTTTAGAAATGTACCTGAATCCTCACAAACAAACTGTCCTTTTTGAAGGAAAAAACACATAGGAGAGTATAATTGAAACAAAAAATCCTTTATTAAGGGCTCACAACCAAACAAAGAGGGAGGCAACACTGGAGAAACAGCTGAAATTAGTGAAGCCTTGGTCCCCCAGGGCAGACATCAATTCTTTAACATCAAAATTGGTGGCCTGAGGAGTCCTTATCTAAGGGAGTGCAGTCTGGTCCAGAAGTCCCAGAGATCCGGAAAGCAGCAGATGACATCTGTGTCCCCAGGCTGTGGTACTACAAGAGCCTGCATCTTTTGCCAGACCAGACTGGACCCAGGGTCATCACTTTCTGGTCTTCTTTCCACGCTTCCTTCCTGGCTGTGGCTCTGGTGTTGGAGATGTGGCAGGAGGAGGAAGCGTGGAAGGAAGACTGTAGAGTGCTGGCCTGGGTTCAGTCTGACCTGCCAGAAAATGCAGCCTGTCATAGTACCACAGCCTGGGGACATAGATGTCATCTGCTGCTCTGGATCTCTGGGAATCCTGGACCTTCTTGTGCTCCCTTAGATAAGTGCTCCTCAGGCCACCAATTAGGATCATCAAATAGGTGATGTTTGCCGTGGGCACCACCATCTTCACAAATTTCAGCAATTGATCCAGTGCTGCCTTCCTCTTTGTTTGGTTCTTAGATTGTGGGTGGTTTATCTGCCACAGACAAGGCAGCTCCCTGAACATATCAATGAAGATTGCCATAAATTCGTTATCTTTCAAGATATCCATTTTCACTGCAAGACACAATACAAGACAAACCCTAATGTCAGGCCAAACTCTCCTAATCTTGTTACAATATAGGCCTCAATCTAGAAGCAGTATAGGCCCAAGTTTGGCTCTTACCTTTGTTATCACGATCGGCGCCTCCGATACTCCTTCCTCCGCTCACAGATCATACGTACTACGCACGCGTGTTACGCTTTATACACACTGCGCATGCGTGTAACTCCGCCTGCCCCTGACGTTCTTTCTAGTCTCTTCCCCGCCCCTTTTCGTTTGATGCAGTGGGGGAAGAGCACATGGCGGAGACACAGCAGGTGCGTGCTATTTACAGCAACGAGGAGGAGGGGGAGGAAAGCCCGGATCCGGAAACGTCTGGATAAAGAAGGAGAAGATTTAAGGCCTCAAATATGTCCTTTGGGGAGATGTTGGAGATGGTCGACATCCTGAAGAATGCCGACTATGATGGAAAGTATGGACCTTACCCCAACCCCAATGTCAGAAAGGCCAAGATAATGGCGAAAGTGGTCAAAAGTCTGTACCGGAATTTCGGGGTACGACGATCGAAAGATCAGCTCAGGAAGCGGTGGTCGGACCTGAAATTAAGAGAACACGAGCAGTACAGAAAGATCCGGAGAGTGCTGCAAAAAAGTAAGTAGTTGTGCTGTGTTTCTATTCTTTTTGTGTTTATTATGTTCGTGCTGCTCCATGTGCTTTTAGGAACTGTTGTACAGTTTAAAATGGCAACTTTCATGTTCATGGGCACATTATTAGTTCGTATCAAACATTTTTCTTTCAGCCTATAAAACACCATTGTTTTTGCCATATGCATTTGACCACATTTTTTAGGGCCTACTTGTATGAAACTAATTTGGTTGTGTAGATGTGTTTGTTACTAGAATGAAATGCAAACTAGATTCTGTGTAAGGAGAGGACACTCAGCAGCAGTTTTCACATCTGGACACTGGAGCACTAGTGTGGGACACAAGAACACCCTTTTTATTAGGGGGCCCACACAGGTGCTCCAGTGTATACTATAGGGGGGTCTCCATCTGTGAAGCTTGTACAAGACAGGTAAAGTATTGAAGCTTGACAAAGGACAATAAAAATTCTACATCTTGGAACTCTGCCAAAATAGACAATTGTACCCCACTTCCAAGCAATGTTTCATATTTATAGTTCTGCCATCAAATATTTGTGTGCTAAGTAGAGGTCGACCGATATGGGTTTTTCTCTGGCCGATGCCGATGCCGATATTTAGAAATCGCGGTGGCCGATGGCCGATATGTGATGCCGATTTTTTTGGGCCGATATATTTGGCCGATTTTTTTTTTTCCTTTCTTTTTTCCCTTCATCTCATAAAATCTAACAGTTAGACCCCTTTCACACTGGGGCGTTTTTCAGGCGCTTTTGGGCTAAAAATAGCACCTGTAAAGTGCCTGTAAAACGGCTCCCCTGCAGTCTCAGTGTGATATCCCGAGTGCTTTCACACTGAGGCGATGCGCTGGCAGGATGTAAAAAAAAGTCCTGCAAACGGCATCTTTGGAGCGGTGTATACTGCTGCTCCACCACTCCTGCCCATTGAAATGAATGCGCACCGCTGCCGAAGCGCCTGCAAAGCGTTTTGGCAGCGGCGCTTCAGGGGCGCATTTAACCCCTTCCTCGGCCGCTAGCTGGGTTATAAGCGCCCCGCTAGCAGCCGAATAGCGCCTCTAAAATGACGGTAAAGCGCCGCTAAAACTAGCAGCGTTTTACCATCAACGCCTGCCCGCTCCAGTGTGAAAGCAGCCTTAAGTAATACAGAAATTTTTTTTCATTTAAACATTAAACAAAACAAACCTTCAATCAGTTCACTTGTATGTATAATTTAGAAAAAAAACCTAAAAAAAAAAAAAAAAAAAAAAAAAAAAACTCTTAAATAATAAATACACAAAAACAGGTAATCAAAACTTTTGGACGAAAAAAAATGGGCTAACTTTACTGCTTTTTTTTTTTTTTAATTCATTACTGTATTTTTTTTTTTTAAATTGCGTTTGAAAGACCGCTGCGCAAATACCGTGTGACATAAAATATTGCAACAATCACCATTTTATTCCCTAGGGTCTCTGCTAAAAAAATATATATAATGTTTGGGGGTTCTAAGTGATTTTCTAGCAGAAAATACAGGATTTTTACTTGTAAGCAACAAGTGTCAGAAAAGATTTAGTCTTTAAATGGTTAAACTGAAAACTTCTACACACGGAGTTCAGTCTATTGATAAAAAGAACCTGAAAGAGATACAAATGTATCTTCTTATCAGACTTGGCAGGCTGCCCAGAGGAGGGGAGAATCCTCTCCACAGATAACTTAGGGAAACTTGCATTAACTTCTATTACAGAAGTCATTTGCAAGTCACGGCTAAAGTTATAATCGGCCTTTTTTATCAGCACAATCGGCCGATGCCGATTAAGTAAAAAACGCCAAATATCGGCCGATATATCGGCCGGCCGATATATCGGTCGACCTCTAGTGCTAAGTATACCTTTTCTGTTTCACATAGGAGAGAAAAGACTCAGAGGACACCCCTCATCCGAGGAGACCAGAGACCCCCACCTCTGGAAGAAGGGGAAATACCCCAAACACAAGAAGAGCAGGAGGAAGAAGACGTGGTGGAACTAGTCACCACAACAGGTGAGTGTCTGCGACCACAGGCTCAGGTAAGAGATGGATGCCGCCATATTTATAATACATTTTTTTTTGGTTTCTCTCTTTTTAGGTGATCGTGATGTTGTGGATCCTGATCCTTTCACCTCGGAAAGTGCCCAGATCCTGATCGGGGAGATCATGGGGTGTAATGTTGCCTTGGAAAACATCACGAAAAACATCAATGATGTTATTAAAAAGATATGAACATCATTGATGTTTTGGGGAGAGTTTAAAACCCCTCCAAAGCCCTTTCTTTTATGGTGTACTACAATTTTAAATTTTTTTCGCGAATTGCAGAAAAGCCAAATTTTTAGGATGCACACAGTGTGCCAACATGTGCTATCTGCCATCACGGGAGATCAATGGACGCGTTTTGGGGGTGCAACCCCTTACTCAATAATAAAGTAGCTGTGAGGAAGGGGTTGCACCCCCAAAATACGTCCCTTGATCCCCCAAGATGGCAGCTAGCACATGTTGACATTCGTAAATTGGTGTGCATCTTCAAAATTTGGCTTTTCCTGGGGTGACTTCACCCCATCTGAACGCAATATCAAACACAGTTCCTAAATACTCATGTCTGATATTGCCTTCAAGTTCTACCAAATGTGAACTTTGTAAGTTCAAGATTTGTGTCTTTCTTGTTGGCTTGAAACATGCCTGTTTTATCGTAAATGGACATTTGTACTTTTTCGAATGCCATCCCAAAAATTGTTATACAACAAACATGTTGGTTTGTTTTAAAAACCTTTTCTAAATGCACATGTGATTGTGCTGGTATTAAAAAGATTGTTAATCAAGAATGTGTGCATAATTGTCTCAACGCTACAACACTTTTGTGGTGCTCCAATTGCTGCTTTATGTGACAATGGGGGTTATTTAATAAGGGCCAATCCATTTTGCACTACAAGTGCAGTTTCAGTGCAGTTTCAAGTGCACTTGTAGTGCAAAGTGTCTTTGCCTTTAGTAAATAACACCCAACAGTGCTTTGTAAGGTTACACAATCACGCCATTTTCAGGACTCACCACATTTCTGTCAGGGTCAGCTAAAACAAACACAAGCAGTAAATGTCAACACAGATTTGCTTATTTTTTTTTATTTGATAAAGGTTTCACACATTGTCTGGCATATTGATGGCCTCCCTACCCGCAAAGAACTCAAGGTATCTTAGCCGGACATCATGGGCACTCAGGGAGGGCAAGCCAGGATGGCCACTTTCAAGCGCCGTCAGGGTTGTTTCATTTATAATTCCGGCCTCAGGCCCAACTGAGCCAGCATAGTTGGCAGAATGTTGACGTATAAAGTTATGTAGAACACAGCACGCCAGGATAATATGATTCAGTTTATACTCCGCCATGTGTATGGGTGTAAGAAATAGGCGGAACCGGCTGGCCATGATTCCAAATATGTTCTCCACCACTCTTCTGGCTCTGGCCAGCCGGTAATTAAAAACCCTCTGGTCCGGGGAGAGGGTCCTCATCGGGAATGGCCGCATAAGATGGTCCCCCAGCGCAAATGCTTCATCCGCATTGTCTTCAGGAGGTGGCAAGTCCAAGCTGCCATTCTGGAGATGCCTGTAAAACTCCGTCTGGGTGATGACTCCACCATCGGACATCCGGCCATTCTTCCCCACGTCCACATACAGGAACTCATAATTAGATGACACCACCGCCAACATCACAATACTATTGAACCCCTTCAATAGTACAACCCCGAGTTGGGTGGTGGGACGATGTGGACATGTTTCCCATCAATTGCCCCTCCGCAGTTAGGAAAGTCCCACCGCTGGGCAAAGTGGGAGGCCACAGTCTGCCATTCCTGTGGCGTGGAAGGAAACTGTTGAGGGAAACAAAAAAAATAAGTCTTTTTGCACATAAACATGGAAAGCAGATTAGACACAACATCAAGATAACATTTATTAATGGGAATTTTTAAAGACCAAATTATAAGGTACACTTATCAGATTCCCCCTCCCACCCTCTCATGGGCCATTTCTAACATTAAAGGGGGGAGGAGCTCTTGGACAGGTAACCCTCTCCACTTCATTGAGAGATGAATGCCTAAATAATGGGTATTACTTGGAACAGCCCCTCCTTAGTTACACTATTGGCAGCCCACTGGACAGGTAAGAAGTGTCATAATACAAAGATATAAATACACACTGTACACATTTGAGCACATTTGAACATTCTGCTATTACCTAGCAAGATAATAATAGGATACAAAAACTTGAAACAGTATCATTTGAAAGTATACAGGCAGGCCCTTGCACTACATGCTTTGGGGAATTCATCCATACATCTGAGCACAAAAGAGATGGGTATAGTGTGTATGGGTTTGGCAAAGTCAGCAGATAGATGATTGAGGATAGATAGAGAATTGGTATCAGCTGACTTAGCAGTTGGGGGGAGGGAGGGTTCCAAATAATTTGGGGACCCCCCCAAAAAAGCCTCTGGCACTCTGCCAGAATTTAAAGCACAAATCACATTTAAAAACATTTTAGGGGGTATTTAGGGTAAAGCACTACTATGGAGCTGATAAAATACATTGTTAAGTGACTACATGAGGTGAATATAGGGCCAGGAGAGCATGCTGGGGAGTTAAGTGAAGGCAAATATGTATGAAGGACAAAAAAAAATAAGTACATAAAAATCCAGCATGCATGAGGACAAAGGGGACATTCACAGCATATTACAATCATGGTAATTAGGGAATGAGGAAAGAAATACAACATATTATCAAACATTAAATACAATAAAATGTGATATTAAAGGATAAAAATCTTACCTTCATATACTCCTTCTGCAGGACCTGGATGATGGCAGAACAGGTCTCTGGGATAATGATCCCCAGAGCCTAGGGGGAGAAGCCTGTCGAGAACTTCAATTCCTGAAGACTTCTCCCCGTTGCCAAGTACTGCAGGGTGGCGACGAGCCTCTGCTCCGGAGTGATGGCTTGCCTCATGCAGGTATCCTGCCTGCTGATATAGGGGGTCAGCGAAGCCAACAAACGGTGAAAAACGGGGTCCGTCATCCTGAGAAAGTTCCTGAAATCATCAGGATTATTCTCACGGATCTCACGAAGCAAAGTCATATGACAGAACTGGTCACGCTGGAGCAACCAATTCTTGGTCCATGAACTCCTCCCCACCCTGTTCATGGACTGGACTTGTGTCAAGGTCAGGACCCCAACACCAAGCCCCCGCACAGCACGAACTCTACGAGGAGTAGGTATACGCAACATGGCTAGAAAACGGTCGGCTGCTCAGAACGAAGTAACAGAACGCACTGAAGAACAGCAAGGCCTGTGAAGAGCGACCTGAAAAACAGTAACGAACGAACAAGAACACAATGACTAATCAAAGTCACGCGTAGCTTGCTGCACGCACTGAAGAGCAGATACAAACCCACAAGCACAAACTGAACAGCAGAAAACGATCTGAAAACCACGAGTCTGAAAAAGCGCAAATCGTCTCTCACCAAACTTTTACTAACACGAGATTAGCAAAAGGAGCCCAAAGGGTGCCGCGCTTGGTTCTGAACTGGCCTTTTCTAGTCTCGTCGTACGTGGTTGACGTCACTGCGTTCTGGGCGATCGGAAATTCCAACAACTTTGTGCAACCGTGTGTACGCAAAACAAGTTTGAGCCAACATCCATCGGAAAAAATCCAAGGATTTTGTTGTCGGAATGTCCGATCAATGTCCGACCATGTGTACAGGGCATAAGACTTACCATACCTGCAAAGCAAATACAAAAAAAACATAGTAAAAAAAAAAACATTTTTTAATGCAACCTGTAATGTTCTAATAGGGGAATGGCGCTGTTCACAGATAATGGAAAAAACAAAAAACGCAAAGCACAACCCACCAAAAAATGGGAAAAAAGAAAATGTGAATAAAAAATGTGAAAAAATAATAAACAATAAATGTGCAATGTGCACCAAAGTCCACAGCAACCTATGTGAAAGAATCTAACTAAAATCCTATAAATTAATCCATTAAGTTAATTACATAAGGTGTGAATATGCAAGTCACTACCATAAGTGAAAAAATGCAAAATCATACATAGTACAAAATGGATAAAAGTGACATAAAAAGTAATATCAACATTTAAAATACCCACTCACGTGCCCAATATCATAAACAATACATAAAATATACATGTAAGTGAGCCAAATAAACATCTGTGATCTTCCTGATTTGAATAGTAAAAAATGTAAATAAAAATGTAAAAATGTAAAAATGTAAAAATGTATGTTGGAGGTGAATTAATCAAAAAATGAGAACAATAAATATGTGCAATCAAACAAGTATATAAATAAATGGATGTATGTGATGCAATCAAAATCGTCCAATATAAATTGTCCAATGAAGGTATATCAGACAGGTATGTAATCCCCAACGAATTACAATGTTAATGTGTCCGTGTCTGGCAGGCCCCCTCTTGTGCCCTCACTCACCAGAAAGCCCAACCCCTGCAGGGGTGAAGGGCATGAATCAATCCTGTGGCCGGAATACTGGAGTCCCGGAATCCCCCTCTCAGGTTCAGCGAGCCCCTTCCAACTGGATCCACGTTGTTCTTTACATAAGTATCCACCGGAACAAAATATATGTGGAGAAACAAGGAATCCTCATAGTGTAAGTCCGTTTAGAATTAAGAGTTTATTGTTCAAAAGATGATTTTTAAGTTTAAAAACGGGAGCTGACAGTGCTCTCCTAGCAAAACAGAAGCGGATGGTGTCTAGGTAGCGAGGTGACGGCGTGCGTTCCACCAACCTGGCTACCGAAACCGGAAGTGCAGAGTCAGAACGTAGAAGCGACGTGTGCATACCGTATGACCAAGCCTTACGCTTTTCGTCATCAAGACGTCATCTGAGGCGCCTCCGGTTTCGGTAGCCAGGTTGGTGGAACGCACGCCGTCACCTCGCTACCTAGATACCATCCGCTTCTGTTTTGCTAGGAGAGCACTGTCAGCTCCCGTTTTTAAACTTAAAAATCATCTTTTGAACAATAAACTCTTAATTCTAAACGGACTTACACTATGAGGATTCCTTGTTTCTCCACACATATTTTGTTCCGGTGGAAACTTATGTAAAGAACAACGTGGATCCAGTTGGAAGGGGCTCGTTGAACCTGAGAGGAGGATTCCGGGACTCCAGTATTCCAGCCACAGGATTGATTCATGCCCTTCACCCCTGCAGGGGTTGGGCTTTCTGGTGAGTGAGGGCACAAGAGGGGGCCTGCCAGACACGGACACATTAACATTGTGATTCGTTGGGGATTACATACCTGTCTGATATACCTTCATTGGACAATTTATATTGGACGATTTTGATTGCATCACATACATCCATTTATTTATATACTTGTTTGATTGCACATATTTATTATTCTCATTTTTTGATTAATTCACCTCCAACATACATTTTTACATTTTTACATTTTTATTTACATTTTTTACTATTCAAATCAGGAAGATCACAGATGTTTATTTGGCACACTTACATGTATATTTTATGGAATGTTTATGATATTGGGCACGTGAGTGGGTATTTTAAATGTTGATATTACTTTTTATGTCACTTTTATCCATTTTGTACTATGTATGATTTTGCATTTTTTCACTTATGGTAGTGACTTGCATATTCACACCTTATGTAATTAACTTAATGGATTAATTTATAGGATTTTAGTTAGATTCTTTCACATAGGTTGCTGTGGACTTTGGTGCACACTGCACATTTATTGTTTATTATTTTTTCACATTTTTTATTCACATTTTCTTTTTTCCCATTTTTTGGTGGGTTGTGCTTTGCGTTTTTTGTTTTTTCCATTATCTGTGAACAGCGCCATTCCCCTATTAGAACATTTTGGTTATGTGGATTTCACTTTGGTGTTTCCATTTTGCTTGGGGGGCTGCAGTTCCTTGTTATTACTGATCCTAAGCGCGGAATATTTGATTTCTATCTTAATGCAACCTGTGCCTAAAATATATATATGTCGAAGCATGGGGGCATCCGCCCCAAAAGTTAGGAGCAAATCGCTCCTCCACCCCTGCTGCCCCCATGCTTCGGCATATATGCTCTTTTTTTTAACTGTGGTGGTAAAATCACCTCCGACAGCACTGAAGTCACGGTTTTATGTATCGTGGGAACAAACGCTGTTGCTGTCAAGGTAAATAAATCTGCGCTGCAGCTGAATGGCGTACCTGCTAAGCAAATGATGGTTAACAATAAAACAAAGTAACATTGCAGTATAACAGTAATGCCCCGTACACACGGTCGGACTTTGTTTGGACATTCCGACAACAAAATCCTAGGATTTTTTCCGACGGATGTTGGCTCAAACTTGTTTTGCCTACACACGGTCGCACAAAGTTGTCGGAATTTCCGATCGACAACCACGCGGTCACGTACACCACGTACGACGAGACTAGAAAAGGCCGGTTCAGAACCAAGTGCGGCACCCTTTGGGCTCCTTTTGCTAATCTCGTGTTAGTAAAAGTTTGGTGAGAGACGATTCGCGCTTTTTCAGACTCGTGGCTTTCAGATCGTTTTCTGCCGTTCAGTTTGTGCTTGTGGGTTTGTATTTGCTCTTCAGTGCGTGCAGTCAGTTCGTATCGGAGTTTTCTGTGCGATCTTGTCCGCTCATTGCTGTTTTTCAGGTCGCTCTTCACAGGCCTTGCTGTTCTTCAGTGCGTTCTGTTACTTCGTTCTGAGCAGCCGACCGTTTTCTAGCCATGTTTCGTATGCGTACTCCTCGTACAGTTCGTGCTGTGCGGGGGCTTGGTGTTGGGGTCCTGACCTTGACACAAGTCCAGTCCATGAACAGGGCGAGGAGGAGTTCATGGACCAAGAATTGGTTGCTTCAGCGTGACCAGTTCTCTCATATGCCTTGTCTCCGTGAGATCCGTGAGAATAATCCTGGTGATTTCAGGAATTTTCTCAGGATGACTGACCCCGTATTTCACCGTTTGTTGGCTTCGCTGACCCCCTATATCAGCAGGCAGGATACCTGCATGAGGCAAGCCATCACTCCGGAGCAGAGGCTCGTCGCTACCCTGCGGTATTTGGCGACAGGGAGAAGCCTGCAGGACCTCAAGTTCTCGACAAGCATCTCCCCCCAGGCTCTTCTTTGTGGACATTTACTGCTTGTGTTTGTTTTAGCTGACCCTGACAGAAATGTGTGGAGTGCAGAAAATGTCGTGATTGTGTAACCTTATACAAAGCACTGTTGGCTGTTATTTACTAAATGCAAAGACACTTTTCACTACAAGTGCACTTGCAACTGCACTGAAACTGCACTTGTAGTGCAAAGTGGATTTGCCCTTAGGAAATTACCCCCATTTTCTCATCAAACAACAATTACATCACCCCAAAAGTGTTGTAGCGTTGAGACAATAATCCACACATTCTTGATGAAGAATCTTTTTAATACCTGCACAATCACATGTGCATTTACCAAAGGTTTTTCTGACAAACCAACATGTTTGTTGTATACCAATTTTTGTGGTGTCATTATCCAAAATCAAAATGTGCATTTTATAGAAAACAGGCCTGTGTAAAACCCACAAGAAAGACACAAATCTTGATCTTACAAAGTTCACATTTGGTAGAACTTGAAGGCAATATCAGACATGAGTATTTAGGAACTGTGTTTGATATTGCGTTCAGATGGGGGGAAATCACCCCTGGAAAAGCCAAATTTGGAAGATGCACACAAATTTCCCAATGTCAACATGTGCTATCTGCCATCAGGGGGGATCAAGGGATGTGTTTTGGGGGAGAAAGCCCTTCCTCACCGTTACTTTATTATTGAGGAAGGGGTTGCACCCCCAAAACGCGTCCATTGATCTCCCGTGATGGCAGATAGCACATGTTGGCACACTGTGTGCATCCTCCAAATTTGGCTTTGGGAAAAATCACAAAAAAATTTCGCACATTGTAGCAGACAAAAGAAGAAAGTGATTTTGAGGGGCTTTAAACTCGCCCCAAAACATCAATGATGTTTTTATATTTTGGAATAACATCATTGATGTTTTGCTTGATGTTTTCCAATTGTAAATTACACCCCATGATCTCCCCGATCACGATCTGGGCACTTTCGGATGTGAAAGGATCTTCATCCACAACCTCACGATCACCTAAAAAGAAAGGAAACCCAAAATAAATTAGGTCTAAAAAAAATGCCGCCATCCATCTCTTATCTGAGCCTGTGGTCGCAGACACTCACCTGTTGTGGTGACTAGTTCCACCACGTCTTCTTCTTCCTCCTGCTCAGCTTGTGTTGGGGGGATTTCCCCTTCTTCCAGAGGGGGGGGGCTCTGGTCTCCTCGGATGAGGGGTGTCCCCCGAGTCTTTTCTCCCCTATGTAAAACAAAAATGGTATAATTAGCACACAGATATTTGATGGCAGAACTCTAAAGATGAAACATTGCTTTGGAAGTGGGGTACAATTGTCTATTTTAGCCGAGTTCCAAGATGTAGCTTTTTTAGTGTCCTTTGTCAAGCTGCAATACTTTACCTGTTTAGTACAAGCTTCACAGATGGAGACCCCCCTATAGTATACACTGGAGCACCTGTGTGGCCCCCCTAATAAAAAGGGTGTTCTGGGGTCCCACACTAGTGCTCCAGTGTCCAGATGTGAAAACAGCTGCTCAGTGTCCTCTCCTTACACAGAATCTAATTTGCATTTCATTCTAGTAACAAAGCCATCTACACAACCCAATTCTTTGAAGACAAGTATAGGGCCTCAAAATGGTGGCCAAATGCATATGGACTAAACAATGGTATTTTATAGTCCGAAAAAAAAATGTGTGATCCGAACGAATAATGTGCCCATGAACATGAAAGTTGCCATTTTAAACTGTACAACAGTTCCTAAAAGCACATGGAGCAGCACGAACGTAATAAACACAAGAACAATAGGAACACAGCACAACTACTTACTTTTTTGCAGCACTCTCCGGATCTTTCTGTACTGCTCATGTTCTCGTAATTTCAGGTCCGACCTGAGCTTCCTGAGCTGATCTTTCGATCGTCGTACCCTGAATTTCCAGTGCAGACTCCTGACCACTTTTGCCATGATCTTGGCCTTTCGGACATTGTGGTTGGGGTAAGGCCCATACTTTCCATCATAGTCGGCCTTCTTCAGGATGTCCACCATCTCCAACATCTCCCCAAAGGACATATTTGAGTCCTTTAATCTCCTTCTGGATCGGGACGTTTCAGGCTCCGGCCTTTCCTCCTCCTCCTCCTCCTCGTTGCTGTAATTAGCACGATCCTGCTGTCTATCCGCCATGTGCTCTTCCTCCACTGCGCCGAACAAAAAGGGGTGGGAAATAGAATAGAAAGAACGTCAGGGGCGGGCGGAGTTATACGCATGCGCAGTGTGTATAAATCGTAACGCGCGCGTCTTACGTACGATCTGTGAGCGGAGGAAGGAGCATCGGAGACGCCGATCATGCTAACGAAGGTAGGATCTAAACTTGGGCCTATACTGCTTCGAAATTGAAGCCTATATTGTAACAAGATTAGGGGAGTTTGGCCTGACATTAGGGTTTGTCTTGTGTTGTGTCTTGCAGAGAAAATGGATGGGTTCAACGACCACAATTTCCTGCCCCTGTTTATTGACAAGTACAGAGAGCTGCCCTGTCTGTGGCAGGTCAGACACCCCCACTATAATCACAAACAAAAGAGGCAGGCAGCGCTGGAGAAACTGCTGGAGTTGGTGAAGCCGGTGGTCCCCACAGCAACCATCCCTTATTTAAAAGCTAAAATTGGTGGCCTGAGGAGCACTTATCTTAGGGAGCGCAAGAAGGTCACAGATTCCCAGAGGTCCGGAGCTGCAGCAGATGACGTTTATGTCCCCAGGCTGTGGTACTATGAGAGACTGCGATTTCTGTCAGACCACACTGAAGTCAGGGAATCCCTCTCTACTCTTCCTTCCACGCTTCCTTCCACACCAGCTGAGGCTTCTGATGTCCAACCTGGGCCTTCCAGCCAGGAAGAAGTGGAGGAGCCCAGCTGGAGTCAGGTATAGCATTCTTCTACAGATTTCTGAGCAATAAATAAATGATGTTTACTAGATGTTATTATTGATCACTAATTGCTGCTTGAAAGTGTTTTACATATCAATACACAGTAGTGGGCACCCAAAATTGGGCCAAGAATGCAAAATGCTGGGCTCAGAAGGATAGTCTGTTATATTTGTTAACATTGAATTTGCAGCAGTCAGGAGGTAAAAATTGTGTGTGATTGATGAAAACAATACTAAAACTATGTCCCTTTTTCATACACAGGAAGACTTCAGCCAGGAGGAGGCTGTGGAATGTGGCAGTCAGGAGGAGGCGGGGATTAGTGGCAGCCAGGAGGAGGCGGGGCTAAGTGTCAGCCAAGAGAAGCCAGGGACAAGTCGCAGCCTGACTGAGTCTCAGGTCCCTCCCCTCCGCCTGCCATATAAAAGGGCCAGGAAGGCCACTCCCAGTCCTGTGCAGGATTCAGCGTACAGGCTGATCCAGGAGGCTTCGGCGTCCCTCAGAGCCTTCCCCAGTCCTGAAGAGGCCTTTGCCTGCATGGCTGCCACCAAATTGCAGGGCATGCAGGAGGGCCAACGCAAGATTTCTGAGGACCTGATTTATAAAGTCCTTCGTAAGGGGGAGAGTGGGGAACTGACACCCAAGACGGATGTCATTGAGATGGACCATCCTCCTCCTCCTCCTCCTCCTCCTCCTCCTGCTGCCACAACTCCACCACCACAGCCAAAGGCTGGAAGGAAGCGTGGAAGGAAGACCAAAGAGTGATTGCCCTGGGTTCAGTCTGGTCTGACAGAAGATGCAGTCTCTCGTATGACCACAGCCTGGGGACAGAGATGTCATCTGCTGCTTTCCGGATCTCTGGGACTTCTGGACCAGACTGCCCTCCCTTAGATATGGACTCCTCAGGCCACCAATTTTGCTTTTAAATAATTGATGTCTGCCCTGGGAGTCCAAGGCTTCACCCACTTCTGCAGTTTCTCCAGCGTTGCCTCCCTTTTTTGTTTATAGTTGTGACCCCTTAATAAAATATTTTTAGGTAAATTCTACTCTCCTGTGTGTGTTTTCATCCAAAAAGGACAGTTTGTTGGTGAGTATTCAGGTACATTTCTAAAGTACAATGTGAAATTAACAAGGGACAACAACACCAAACAATCTCCTCCTACAGATTAAATAGAACAACATATCCATGGTGTTGTGGGAACTTGTCACAAAAAACACACAAACATTTTCGGGAGTACAAATCAAAATCACCAAAAAATAAAAAAATAAAAAGAGAAACACAAAAAAAGATTCTACATTAAAGTAAAAAAAAAAAAAAATATGTTGTCAGATGTGAGAAATCAAAATATATTGAGGGAATCCCGATAAATAGTAACGAAAAAAGTTTGTGAGAAGTGTGTGTGAATATGAGCATCAAAACGACTTAATTCTTGTCACATTATAAAGAAGAAGAGAGTGCGCTGTATTAAACCATTTTGAACATTGCAGCGTGACGAAAGTGCTTTATCCATTACGAACGCTAAGTTTACCAGAACGAGCTGTCCCGTGTCGGAATTTCTTCTGAGCATGCGTGGCACTTTGTGCGTCGGAACAGACCACACACGGTCGGAATTGACGCGATCGGATTTTGTTGTCGGAAAATTTTATCTCCTGCTGTCCAACTTTGTGTGTCGGAAAATCCGATGGAAAATGTCCGATGGCGCCCACACACGGTCGGAATTTCCGACAACACGCTCCGATCGGACATTGTCCATCGGAAAATCCGACCGTGTGTACGGGGCATAAGACTTACCATACCTGCAAAGCAAATAAAAAAAAAAACTGTAAAAAATAAAACATTTTTTAACAAAACCTGTGCCTAAAATATATATATGACGAAGCATGGGGGCATCCGCCCCAAAAGTTAGGAGCAAATCGCTCCTACACCCCTGCTGCCCCCATGCTTCGGTATAAATGCTCTTTTTTTAACTGTGGTGGTGAAGTCACCTCCGACAGCGCTGGAGTCACAGCTTTATGTGTTATGGGAGCAAACGCTGTTGCTGTCAAGATAAATAAATCTGCACTGCAGCTGAATGGCGTACCTGAAAACTAAAAAAATGCTTAACAATAAAACATGTTGCAGAATAGAATACAGTAAAAAAAGAGCAGAACAATAGAGAGAGAATAGAGAGAGAGAACAATAAAACGATAACTATTTTTGTTTTTTTTTTATTTTATATTTTTTTTGTGTTTTTTTATACACTTTTATTTGTAACTGTAATGGTTTGGTTCCAGGTTCAGGTCTCACAAAATGCGATGGCATCTTGGGAGACCCTGTGAAAGTGTGTCCTAGTCTGTGCAGTGCTGTACCCTATGCTAATGCTCAACTAGTGTATGGTAGCGTTAAAAACAATCACCGATGCAAAGACCAGGATTGTCAGGACAGGAGGGACAAAAATAGCGGGTGTCACGCCTATATCCGCGCTTTCTACAGACGCAGCATTTTCTTTGGGGGGCTCATTGGGTAGGGGTACTCGGGAGGACATTCAGAAAATGCCTCTCATGCAGCCAGCTTACTGCATTTGGATTGGGAAGGTGAGATGGAGCACCATCTGGAAACAGAAGGGCTCTGATGATCTCTTCCTGGAATTTAAGGAAGGATCCAGTCCGTCCTGAAGCTCTGTATGGCACATGAGCGTTCAGCAAAGCCAATTGAAATAAGTATACAGACACTTTCTTGTACCAGTGTCTGGCCTTACGGGCAATTAGGTACGGCGCCAACAACTGGTCATTGAGGTCCACCCCATCCATGTTAAGGTTGTATTTGTGGACACAGAGGGGTTTCTCCACAACACCAGTCGCTGTAGGAATTTGGACCGTCGTGTCTGCATGAAGGGAGAAAGAGCCAAAACATTCTTATTATCTCTGCACTTCACTGCAAGCTAATTATTACACTTGAAGCAGGCTCTCTCCCCCAGCCTAAGACGGGAATCTACAAGCCTCTGGGGTAAGCCCCGGTGATTAGGTCGCACCGTGCCACATGTGCCAATCTGATGATCAAACAAGTGACTAAAAAGTGGCAAGGTCATGTAATAATTGTCCACATACAAAAGGTACCACTTTCCAAATAAGGGTGACACCAAGTCCCACACAATCTTGCCAGTGCTCCCTTTGTAGTCTGGGCAGTTCTCCGGCTCTACGTGACTATCTCTTCCCTCCTAAACCATAAAACTACATGTATAGCCTGTAGCCCAAATTTTGTAGAGCCGATCATATCGTGTCTCCACGAGGACGACAGAGTTCATTGTTGTTGAAGTGCATGAACTGCAAGATCTGCTCGTATCACGCCCTGGCCATGGAAGCAGAGAACACGGGCATATGGTAATTTGGGTTAGTGGACCAATATGACCGCAACTCACTCTTTTTAGTTATGCCCATGTCGAGGAATAGGCCCAGAAAGGTCCTAAATTCCGAAACCGTAATTTGTTTCCAATCTCTGGCAAGGGAGGACTGGGGATTAGCGGCGATGTATTGACCAGCATACAAATTGCTTTGGTCCACAATAGATCTATAGAGATCTTCAGTGAAAAACAGCGAATAAAAATCAAGTTACGTAAAATCAACTGTTTCCACCTGAATGCCAGGTTGGCCAGTGAATGGGGGAAGTACGGGTGCTGCAGAAGTGGTGGGCTCCCAATTCGGATTGGCGAATTCTGCAGGAAGGACACTATGGGCATGACGGGCCTGTCTTTGTCTTCTTGGTGGCAGTGGGACACTACTTGTGCTTGCCACCTCGCCAGCTTGAACTGCACATATGGGACTCACCGCATCACCACATGTTACTGCAGTGCTGGTTTGACTACGACCAGGGTGTACTAGGCCGCTGGTGCTTGCCAGTTCACCAGAAGGAATAGCGGCGCTAGTACTTCTCTGCTCCATATGAGAGCCCTGTGGTTCTTGCACCTCAACAGCAGAAGAAGATTGGGGTCTGGTTCGCCTGACCTTGGCAGGGACCACAACTCCCCCATCAGAGCTATCTGTCATGGAGCCGCTGTCGTCTACAGGATCGTATTCTGAGTCTGAATCTGACAGATGAGCGACTTCCTCTTAACTATCTGTCATGCTCAGAAATGTGGAAAAGAGGGGACAAGGAGGGTGGGACTTTATATGGTTGTTTTCATGCTCGTGAGCGGCGGGGGAGCTATTCAGGTGCCGCTCTGCTGGAGTTGTCCGACCAGCGGTGCCTCTTCTCTCCCCCCACCTATGCCACGTGGCATGACGGTGGTGGGCGGCACCCTGTCGACTCCTATATGGGCGGCCTTCTGGGCGATCCTGGCACTCAAGGAATCGCTACACTTCACTCCACATCTATCTCCCTCTTTGCAGTGGGCTCCTTGTTTATACAGGTATATTGTATGTCTGCACTTCTCACTCTCAGCCTATTTGTATCTCACCCTCACCTTTGTCTTCAATGGGTTCCCACCCACCACGATATAATTGCATGTGCACACCTTCTTGGTTGGTTATTGTGGCTCTCACTTTCACCACTCGTTACACTTTGGTTTTCCTCATTATCCTTCAGACAGCTTCGCTGCGGGTCCTAATTCACCACCACTCTCTCCCATCAGCACGGTGTTCCTGCCTCTTTCCCTTTCTCCCTTATCCCCACTTTTAGTCACTGTTGTCACTCCTCCACTCGAACTCATTCACCTTACTCATTTACAGTGACTCCTTGGGGTTCCACGTCTGCCCTGTTGGCGGTCTGTGTGGGGTTTACCGGCGCGCCGTCCACCACGGCTTCCGGTCAGAGATATTCCGGATGCCCTGGCATCCCGTCGCCGCCCCATTAGCTTGCGGATCTCAATGAGTAAGTATGCACTTATGTGCATGGTGGTGTCTTTTCACCTCTATCTTTGGTTAAAATGATTACTGATTATTTTTATATTAATTTTACCCAAGATCATCACGTGCATGCTCCTATCAGCCATGAAACGCGTAGAGCTACATGATGCAGTGTTTCTATCAATTTACACTTGCTTCAACTTTCTATATAATAAATATCCCTACAGACCCAGTGAGGCCATAGGTCCTGCAGGTTTTATCCTATAAACATGATTTTACCTAACCATGTTCTTGTGGAATATTGGAATTTATGATTGAATTTATTATGCTCTTAATTGAGACATGTTGCCATTTTATTGTCTATTGTTTATTACTATCTTTGACATCAATAGTTACAATCCCTAACATTGTTTTTACCACTACATCACCCTTGCTATTGTGTATCAACATTATATGTACAATTATACTGTATTATGAATAAATTCCTTTACTCCACTCAATTATTCTCTTGCTTTCATGTGCTTCATATAAAGTCCCACCCTCCTTGTCCCCTCTTTTCCTTGATTCAATAGGGATGGAAATATGTGACCCTACTGAGCCATGATTTCACTCAAAGTCCCATAGGGATGGAAATATAAACCTTACCAGGTTTAGGCTTCCCGAAAGTCCCTAAAAACCCCCTTTCTATACTCAGAAACGTGTAGGCCTCTTCACTAGTGTACCTTCGATTTGCCATTTTTGGCTCTAAATTTACAGGTACACTGGTGAGACTCACAGGTAAAAAAGCTCCTAGGCTGTCAGCAACTGTATCAAAACGCTACCAAAAAACTGTTAGCGATCGCAGGGATCAGGCCTGACTCTGCGAGCGCTGCCGTTATGTGTGTTGTGTTTTGTAAGTGGCAGTGATCGATCGATACTGCACTTGGGTGGGCTGGGCTGGGCTGAGAGGAGGGGCAAAATGCAGGTGCTAGCAGGTTACATGATGATTCCAGTTTTTACACAAAACTGCTGTGATAACATATATACATAAAAGAAAGGTCTGGTGTCACCAGTTACACACCTCCATCCCTTATAGTAAAATAAAAACAAAGGTATCGCCCTTTGGGACTTTATATGGGGTGTGCATAATAGGCCAATGAAATTGACAAATATAAATACAATAAAAACAGTTATTGCAGAAATAATCACACATAAAAAGTAGCATAAACAAAGGCAAAGCCGATACAATTTGCACATGGTTAAAGATTGCATTGTATTAGAAATACATGAGTATACATAACATCTAAAACACCCAATGCATTTCGCGAGATGTGACTCGCTCTTCAGGGGTGAATGCATGTAGGATATATCTGGAAATGAATGACCAACAAGGTAATGTAACACATGAATAAATGATGGACAAATGGTAAGGGTGCCTTACAGAAAAAGAAAGGACCTCATACTCAATCAGCAAGGCCTAGGTGCCTGTTAGGGATGAGCTTCGAGTTCGAGTCGAACTCATGTTCGACTCGAACATTGGCTGTTCGCAAGTTCACCGAACAGCGAACAATTTGGGGTGTTCGCGGCAAATTCGAATGCCGCGGAACACCCTTTAAAAGTCTATGGGAGAAATCAAAAGTGCTAATTTTAAAGGCTAATATGCAAGTTATTGTCATAAAAAGTGTTTGGGGACCTGGGTCCTGCCCCAGGGGACATGGATCATTGCAAAAAAAAGTTTTAAAAACGGCCGTTTTTTCAGGAGCAGTGATTTTAATAATGCTTAAAGTCAATCAATAAAAGTGTAATATCCCTTTAAATTTCATACCTGGGGGGTGTCTATAGTGTGCCTGTAAAGGGGCGCATGTTTCCTGTGTTTAGAACAGTCTGACAGCAAAATGACATTTTGAAGGAAAAAACTCATTTAAAACTACTCGCGGCTATTGCATTGCCGACAATACACATAGAAGTTCATTGATAAAAACGGCATGGGAATTCCCCAAAGGGGAACCCCGAACCAAAATTAAAAAAAAAAAATGATGTGGGAGTCCCCCTAAATTCCATACCAGGCCCTTCAGGTCTGGTATGGATATTAAGGGGAACCCCGGCCAAAATTAAAAAAAAAAAATGACGTGGGGTTCCCCCTAAATTCCATACCAGACCCTTCAGGTCTGGTATGGATTTTAAGGGGAACCCCGCGCCAAAAAAAAAAAAAAAAACGGCGTGGGGTCCCCCCAAAAATCCATACCAGACCCTTATCCGAGCACGCAACCTGGCAGGCCGCAGGAAAAGAGGGGGGGACGAGAGTGCGGCCCCCCCTCCCTCCTGAACCGTACCAGGCCACATGCCCTCAACATTGGGAGGGTGCTTTGGGGTAGCCCCCCAAAACACCTTGTCCCCATGTTGATGAGGACAAGGGCCTCATCCCCACAACCCTGGCCGGTGGTTGTGGGGGTCTGCGGGCGGAGGGCTTATCAGAATCTGGAAGCCCCCTTTAACAAGGTGACCCCCAGATCCCGGCCCCCCCCCTGTGTGAAATGGTAAGGGGGTACATAAGTACCCCTACCATTTCACGAAGAAAGTGTCAAAAATGTTAAAAATGACAAGAGACAGTTTTTGACAATTCCTTTATTTAAATGCTTCTTCTTTCTTCTATCTTCCTTCATCTTCTGGTTCTTCTGGTTCTTCTGGCTCTTCTGGTTCTTCCTCCGGCGTTCTCGTCCAGCATCTCCTCCGCGGCGTCTTCTATCTTCTTCTCCTCGGGCCGCTCCGCACCCATGGCATGGGGGGGAGGCTCCCGCTCTTCTCTTCTTCTTTTCTTCTCTTCTTCTCTTCTTCTTTTCTTCTTTTCTTCTCCGGGCCGCTCCGCAATCCATGCTGGCATGGAGGGAGGCTCCCGCTGTGTGACGGCGCTCCTCGTCTGACAGTTCTTAAATAACGGGGGGGGCGGGGCCACCCGGTGACCCCGCCCCCCTCTGATGCACGGTGACTTGACGGGACTTCCCTGTGACGTCACGGGGAATGCCACAGGGAAGTCCCGTCAAGTCACCGTGCGTCAGAGGGGGGCGGGGTCACCGGGTGGCCCCGCCCCCCTCGTTATTTAAGAACTGTCAGACGAGGAGCGCCGTCACACAGCGGGAGCCTCCCTCCATGCCAGCATGGATTGCGGAGCGGCCCGGAGAAGAAAAGAAGAAAAGAAGAAGAGAAGAAGAGAAGAAAAGAAGAAGAGAAGAGCGGGAGCCTCCCCCCCATGCCATGGGTGCGGAGCGGCCCGAGGAGAAGAAGACAGAAGACGCCGCGGAGGAGATGCTGGACGAGAACGCCGGAGGAAGAACCAGAAGAGCCAGAAGAACCAGAAGAACCAGAAGATGAAGGAAGATAGAAGAAAGAAGAAGCATTTAAATAAAGGAATTGTCAAAAACTGTCTCTTGTCATTTTTAACATTTTTGACACTTTCTTCGTGAAATGGTAGGGGTACTTATGTACCCTCTTACCATTTCACACAGGGGGGGGGCCGGGATCTGGGGGTCACCTTGTTAAAGGGGGCTTCCAGATTCCGATAAGCCCCCCGCCCGCAGACCCCCACAACCACCGGCCAGGGTTGTGGGGATGAGGCCCTTGTCCTCATCAACATGGGGACAAGGTGTTTTGGGGGGCTACCCCAAAGCACCCTCCCAATGTTGAGGGCATGTGGCCTGGTACGGTTCAGGAGGGAGGGGGGCCGCACTCTCGTCCCCCCCTCTTTTCCTGCGGCCTGCCAGGTTGCGTGCTCGGATAAGGGTCTGGTATGGATTTTTGGGGGGACCCCACGCCGTTTTTTTTTTTTTTTTTGGCGCGGGGTTCCCCTTAAAATCCATACCAGACCTGAAGGGTCTGGTATGGAATTTAGGGGGAACCCCACGTCATTTTTTTTTTAAATTTTGGCCGGGGTTCCCCTTAATATCCATACCAGACCTGAAGGGCCTGGTATGGAATTTAGGAGGACTCCCACGTCATTTTTTTTTTTAATTTTGGTTCGGGGTTCCCCTTTGGGGAATTCCCATGCCGTTTTTATCAATGAACTTCTATGTGTATTGTCGGCAATGCAATAGCCGCGAGTAGTTTTAAATGAGTTTTTTCCTTCAAAATGTCATTTTGCTGTCAGACTGTTCTAAACACAGGAAACATGCGCCCCTTTACAGACATACTATAGACACCCCCCAGGTACGAAATTTAAAGGGATATTACACTTTTATTGTTTGACTTTAAGCATTATTAAAATCACTGCTCCTGAAAAAACGGCCGTTTTTAAAACTTTTTTTTGCATTGATCCATGTCCCCTGGGGCAGGACCCAGGTCCCCAAACACTTTTTATGACAATAACTTTCATATAAGCCTTTAAAATTAGCACTTTTGATTATTCATGTTCGTGTCCCATAGACTTTAACGGTGTTCGCATGTTCGAACGAACTTTTTTCCTGTTCGCATGTTCTGGTGCGAACCGAACAGGGGGGTGTTCGGCTCATCCCTAGTGCCTGTGTGACAGGAAAGCTCTTCACCCGAGATCAGTCACAACTCCGAGTATTATGAAAACAAGATGATTTATTTCAGATGCACTGGGGCAAATGGATGACACTTTACATGCTGAAAAGAAAAGCAGAAGTCATACAGACACAGGATGTGTGCCCTTTTTTATAAGATCAACAGACAGAATCTTATTGGCTAAAAGTTCACTGGTGGCTCATGATGCATAACAGCTTTATTGCCAATCGCAGCATCTTTTTACAATCTATTCCCTTATATAGCAAAGCTTGTGGTCTTCTGGCCTTAGGCAGTTAATTGAAATAATAGACAAAAAACAAGTTAAAGCAAAGTGTCCTTAGAAGCCATTTTAAAAATCAGTCTCCATTTTAGATATAATAGTCACACGATAAACATTAAAACTTTTTCAACATTCCCTCCTCTTGTGTGGCTATTTTATCCCAACACATTTCGATGGTAGTCCCTGTGTTTTATGTACTTTAGGTCTGTATGTCATTAAGTTGAGCTTCAATGTCCACACAGGTCTCCTCAGAGGCAGGAAGGGCTTGATACATTGTTCTTGTGACTGAGGTTTCAATCAATTTTTGTGAAAGTTCTCGAATACAGGGAATGCAGCAGCATCCACAAGTCACCAAGATGGCTAAAGCCACGGCAGTAGAGATCAAACCTGATGTGATAAGTCCAGTCCATTTCCCGAACCAACCTTCAAGCCAGTACGTGAATGGATCATTGATGCCTGAATGTTCTGCCAGTTCATTTGATAGGGCTGTTACTCCTTCCAGAGCTCTGGTTAGGGTTCCTCCAGGAGCTGTATTGTTGAGAATAAAAGTACAGCACAGACTACCAAACATTTTGCATACCCCTCCTCTTTCAGCTTAGACCATGTCTAAAGCCATTCTATTTTGACATGCCATTAATGACATTGGGGTTAATTGTTCAGCTAAGCCTTTTACTGCATCTCTAGTGTAATTCACAAATCTCTATTAGTTATAATAAATGTAACTAATCTAGTCAACATTTTTATTTAGAGTAACCCACCAGAAAAAGAGATTTGAACTCTGCTCCCCGTGGAACTCCAATCTCGTCTATGTATACCTGGGAGTCAAATGATCCTTCAGGGGAAGTGTCCCTTCGGTATCGTTAGTGATTTTTGCTCCATGGGTGTTCTGACAGGATTCTCAGGGGCATAGCTAGCTGGACCATAGTGCAATCCCCTTGGGCATTAGCTGGGATCTTAGCTCGCAGCTTCTTATCCCCACACATCCACCAGACATCAGCTCTCTGAGTGTCATGTTCAACCCAATCACCATTGTTAATCCTCTCCATACAGTAATCATCTGGCAATGACCACAAGTCTATCCCGCTCTCATTCCCTGGGAGTGCAAAACAAGTAAAGTTACCAGGATATGCTGTGACAGCTAAAGGTATCTGAGGTTTCTGCACCTGGGGGAACAACAAATACAATGTGTGACAGGTAGAATTTGCTTCCGGTTTATAAATCTTATACAACCGTAACATACACTTCAAACCTTCTGGATCTGTGTTATTATCTAGAGGAAAAGAGACCCTTGTTAAATGTCTTCTGGCTCTGGCACAAACCAAGCAGTTTTCCTTTTTTAGAGTTTTAACTGTGTATCTCAACCATTCTAACCATTTGTTTTTATCAGCATATGAATCGGACAATTTCTCCTAGATGTTCTACCTTTAGGTTACCCTCTTCTCCCTTTTTAGTTTCCTCAAAGTCTATTTCTATCCTCTCGAGTGTCATAATTTTTTTTTTCCAAATTCAAAGAAGAATTTTCCCGTAGGGTCTGTACCCGTTATCCAGGCACCGATAGCATACAGTCTCTGGCCCGTTGGCCTGGGTTCCACCACAGTAATCAATAGTTGATTGCAATTTTTTGAATGAGCACAGGGGGAATTAGCTGCTGTCATTATAGTCAGTGTTTCCTTTAGGCCACCTATGTGTGGAAGATTATACCCCCAATCTTAATGGGCCGTGGTCCAGAGAACCTGGTTCCGTGTTGAGCACACAGTTCTCCCTGGGAGATAACAAACATATTTGTCTGCCCATAAGAGTTTACTAGCTTTGGTTATGTCTCCACAGTCCACAACCTGGCAGAAATCAAATAAAATGGTACTGGTCACTCCTTCTATGAATATTAGGTTCAAAGCCTTTCCAGTACTTGCCCACTAGAGGTTTTTCCACTTTCCAGTTTCTGCCCCCTCGTATAGACGTCTCCCCTAGAGTCACCAGTATTCCCAAGATAATCACTATCCCTTTAATCCTAACTATCTATGGAACTCCAGTGGACAGGGTAAGGGAGTTTTCACTGGTTTGAGACAGATCCCACCATGTGCGAGACCTCCCTTTGTAGCAGAACTTACTGGGGTTTCGTCGCCTGCTGACCCTGCTCTGCCTGTAGGACCTTTTTACAATGGGACTGGTGAATCCAGGTAGACCTTTCTGCAACCCTGGGGGGTGGTTAGAAGGACTTGAAAAGGGCACCCCACCTTGGGGAATGCCAATGCTTTTTCTTTATGACTTTTATCAAGACCCAATCTCCCACATGCACTTTCTCTTCTTCTTGAATTGGACCTTCTGGAACAGAACAGACATCATTATTATGTTTTTGTTTCAACAATCTTTGAGCAGTGTGTGTTGAGGAGGGAGGCATTTCCTATTTCTTCACGTTTTCTTGGGGTTCCTGTTTTTGTGTCGCCGTGGATTAGTCAACAACTATTTTGCACGGACTGTTTTTTGATTATTTTTTTATTTTTATGGTCACTTTCTCATTCGTCAGGAGCGATCGCAAGGGGGTGGCCATGAATCGGCGCCCTCCCCCTCAGCACAGATCGCTCCTGCAATGAAACCGACCGCCGCAGGCATGGGGGGCCTGATCGGGCCCCCCACGCGCTGGGAGGCAGGAACATACAAGAACGCCCATATGCCATTCTGCCGATGTACATGGTCGTGCGGTGGTCGGCAACTGGTTAATGAGATATTCCAGTTCAAACAAACTGTATATACAGCCAGCCATTTTTTGTATTAGATTATTTCTTCATATGACAGTTGTTTGTACTTGTTTTTAAACTTTACATGCATGCTGTGGTGATACCAGCATGAATGCCCAATCTCTCTACTTTTAGTGAGTATGTGTTTAAAAACAAATATATAGACTATAGCATTGCTCACAATCAGACACATTTGCAAGCAAAAAAAATAATTTCAGGCAGGTTTTACATGATGATTCCAGTTTTTACACAAAACTGCTGTGATAACATATATACATAAAAGAAAGGTCTGGTGTCACCAGTTACACACCTCCATCCCTTATAGTAAAATAAAAACAAAGGTATCGCCCTTTGGGACTTTATATGGGGTGTGCATAATAGGCCAATGAAATTGACAAATATAAATACAATAAAAACAGTTATTGCAGAAATAATCACACATAAAAAGTAGCATAAACAAAGGCAAAGCCGATACAATTTGCACATGGTTAAAGATTGCATTGTATTAGAAATACATGAGTATACATAACATCTAAAACACCCAATGCATTTCGCGAGATGTGACTCGCTCTTCAGGGGTGAATGCATGTAGGATATATCTGGAAATGAATGACCAACAAGGTAATGTAACACATGAATAAATGATGGACAAATGGTAAGGGTGCCTTACAGAAAAAGAAAGGACCTCATACTCAATCAGCAAGGCCTAGGTGCCTGTGTGACAGGAAAGCTCTTCACCCGAGATCAGTCACAACTCCGAGTATTATGAAAACAAGATGATTTATTTCAGATGCACTGGGGCAAATGGATGACACTTTACATGCTGAAAAGAAAAGCAGAAGTCATACAGACACAGGATGTGTGCCCCTTTTTTCCACCACAGTAATCAATAGTTGATTGCAATTTTTTGAATGAGCACAGGGGGAATTAGCTGCTGTCATTATAGTCAGTGTTTCCTTTAGGCCACCTATGTGTGGAAGATTATACCCCCAATCTTAATGGGCCGTGGTCCAGAGAACCTGGTTCCATGTTGAGCACACAGTTCTCCCTGGGAGATAACAAACATATTTGTCTGCTCATAAGAGTTTACTAGCTTTGGTTATGTCTCCACAGTCCACAACCTGGCAGAAATCAAATAAAATGGTACTGGTCACTCCTTCTATGAATATTAGGTTCAAAGCCTTTCCAGTACTTGCCCACTAGAGGTTTTTCCACTTTCCAGTTTCTGCCCCCTCGTATAGACGTCTCCCCTAGAGTCACCAGTATTCCCAAGATGATCACTATCCCTTTAATCCTAACTATCTATGGAACTCCAGGGGACAGGGTAAGGGAGTTTTCACCGGTTTGAGACAGATCCCACCATGTGCGAGACCTCCCTTTGTAGCAGAACTTACTGGGGTTTCGTCGCCTGCTGACCCTGCTCTGCCTGTAGGACCTTTTTACAATGGGACTGGTGAATCCAGGTAGACCTTTCTGCAACCCTTACTGCCGTGGGCGTGGTTAGAAGGACTTGAAAAGGGCACCCCACCTTGGGGAATGCCAATGCTTTTTCTTTATGACTTTTATCAAGACCCAATCTCCCACATGCACTTTCTCTTCTTCTTGAATTGGACCTTCTGGAACAGAACAGACATCATTATTATGTTTTTGTTTCAACAATCTTTGAGCAGTGTGTGTTGAGGAGGGAGGCATTTCCTATTTCTTCACGTTTTCTTGGGGTTCCTGTTTTTGTGTCGCCGTGGATTAGTCAACAACTATTTTGCACGGACTGTTTTTTGATTATTTTTTGATTTTTATGGTCACTATCATCATATATGGACTTATTTCCATCATCCATTGAATTATTTCATTATTTTTCCTGTGTAGTTCAGCACTTACTATTGTCACCAATCAGTTGGTAAATTGTCACCATATGCGTATAAATTTTTAATGTTATATTTTAGTCCTATTGCTACATTATTGGGTTAATATTCACTAGATGTTGTGTTTCTAATTGAAGTTTTCACCTATACATCTGTGCACATTTATTGTGGCAGTGTATGTATATACTTTTGTATTGTGTTTACTCACTTAAGATCATTATCACATTTGTTTTCCCATACATAATTCTTTAAAATTGTGAGTGCATGTATTTTCAATAGGTATTCCCTTTTTGTGGTTTTATGCCACCTTGGGCTTTGTGTTTTGCACATATGATACACTGAGAGGAAAAAGTTTTTGAATAATTAGTAAATCCATATCCTGTGCATACTTTTTCTAACAAGGCTACCATGCCCCCGCTTGACACATGAGTCACTAGATGTATCAATGCTGCAGCATATCTGAACAGAGATTTTGGTAATACAAGTTTCTTTTCAGGAGACATGTAGATGTCATCAACAGATTTACATCTTTTTGTCTGTCATAATTTATTTTCACTAGGTGGTGCTACATGTTGCATGTCTTTAAGGACAGTATAATCTACCTGTGGTATTTCCTCATTTTGTAAGAGTATCTGTTGTTGAGCTGCTGTTTTTGCAGCTTCATCTGCTTTTTGATTTCCTTGTGATACTGGGTCAGTATGTGTGGTATGTGCTTGACATTTGCAGATGGCTAGCTGGTTTGGTAGCTGAATCACAGCAAGTAATTTTAGTATAAAGTCAGTGTGTGAGATGGGTTTTCCACTAGAAGTCACCATTCCCTTATTCTTCCATTGTTGTGAAAATACATATACTGTGGAAAAGGCATACTGTCTGTCTGTGTAGATGGTTACTGCCATACCTTTGGAAAGAATGCATGCTCTTATCAGAACAACAAGTTCTGCCGCTTGTGCTGAATCATGTTTTAAGGATTTAGCCTCAAGTACCATGTGCCATCAGGATTCTTTTTGCTAGAACCATCTACAAACAGTACCATATCAGGGTTGGCTAATGGTGTGTCAGTCAGATCCTTCCTAGGTAGCACCTTTTCTGCTATTGTTACAGTGCAATCATGTGGTTCACCATCAGTTGGTATTGGTAACAATGTGGAGGGAACAGTGCACCTTTCAATTGTTAAATGTGGCTGTGTCAATAGTACAGTCATGCAAGATAAATGTCTAGCTGGACTAAGGTGGGAGATCTTTTGCTGTAATAGAATTACAGACACTGCATGAGGTACTTTGAGAGTCAGAGGGTGATATAACACAATGGAGGCAGAGGCCTTTATTGCCTCTTCTGCTGCAACCACAGCTTATACACAAAGTGGCAATGCTCTGGCAACACTGTCTAATTTAGTAGAATAGTAGGCTATTGGCTTCTATTGCCCACCATGTTCCTGGGTCAGGACTGAAGTCATGTGTCCTTCTCTGGAGTCTACTGTCTGTACAAATGGTTTGTCATAGTTGGGTAGGCCTAGTACTGAGGATCCAACAAGGACCCTTTTTAACTCTGAGAACATGTCTACAGTCTGATCAGTCCATGTTATGCTGTCCTGAGGTGCCATGGGTGTTCCATGGATCAACCCTACCAAAGGTGCTGTCAGTGTGGAGTAGCTAGGGACCCAGACCCTGCAGGGTGGATGTCTATCTCTATCTTCTCGGTCCAGAAATCTTTCCCCTAGCATTTTGAATCCTACAGCTAGAGTATCCTGTAAAGATCTACTCATCTTAGTCAGATCTAAGGGTGGGCTCCCAGTAAGACCATGAGCTCTCGGCTCCGGACTTTGGACCGACAGGTCAGTGAGAGATCCCTGTCCACCCGCTCTCCTCGGGGTTTCGACTTCGACTGGTGAGACAGGTGGAAGGAGAGCTTGGTTTTGTTCAGGGGGAATGTGCTGTCAAAGGGCGGTAGATATAATTGGAGTAGGAGGGGCCGCTTCTGGGGCTACAAATGGGGGTGGCTACAGAGGGACTGATGGGGGGAGCTTTGGACAAATACGGTGTTCTCATGTTACATGTCTAAGAGGGGGAGGCACACTTGCAGCTTCCTCTTAGACACTAACTGAGCATGAATTCTAGCCTGTTCTAACCAGTTCTGAGCCACACCCAAACCATACTGTTTTTGTTATGTAGGTCCCAACTTGCTAAAAAAAAATTTTTTTCTAATTCCTCACACCCTTTTAACATTAAGCTTGTTATTAAACCCAAACTTCTTTTCCCACTTAGAACAGTATTTAATAGTTGCTGGGTTCTTTTTTATGCATAAACTTTTTGTCTCCCTCTAAGGGAGTTGCAGCAGCAAAGACAGGCACACCCCCCTTTACAGATGTTGTTCCCCATGTCTCTGCTTCTTTTGCTTCAGTTTTGAGTTTAGAATACAAGACTGGTAATTCTACTCTCGAACCCTGCCAAAATCTATATAAAAAACAACAAAGTCTAAACTCCCCAAATAAGAAATATATATAAAAAAAAACAATTTATACCTCCACCTTTTTCACCCCAAAGTACAGTTGGTTAAAACAAACAGTAAAATTAGTAATCTGATCAGAAATCACTCACACATATTGCGCGCACACACACACACACACACACAAAAGAGGAAGCGCACTTAGATGTCCGGACAATTCAGCGTTGACTCACAGATCTGTCACAGACATCTGTCATACAGATGTCTGTGAGGGGAGGGGGGGAGTGAGTTCAGTTTCTAACCACAAATTTACAGGCACACAGAACATGAGATGTGAAGAATGATTTTTTTCTTTTTTTAGTTAGTTTTAAATTGACTCCTATTATCATGTATCACATTAACTGACCCTCACTGCCCCCATTCCCCCCTTTGATCATAATCATAGCGATAATTTGAGCAAGATTAGGCATCACCCATCATTATATAACTGCCTTAACAGACCGCTGGGCCTAAGGCACACAACAGCAACACAAACAGGCACATCCTGTACTCTTATATATGTTATTACCCATCACAATTAAGTTCCTTTTTCACTCTAGAATAGAACACCAATCTAGGTTTTTGACAACAAAAATGATATACAATCAACATAAAAAAAATCAAGAATGCATTAAATCGGGGTGACGAAACACAAAAACCAGTTCACACCTCGATCCGCAGAGGTTGAATTCACCATATAAAAAGTTAAAAGAGTGAAGTAGAAAAACCTTCACCAATACAAAAGAGGAAGTAGTTCTTGTGTTCGTCATACAATCACTCACTGCTCCGTAAGTGCTTACTCCTCTAGTGATCAGTATACACTATTTCTATCATTTTTTTATTTGTCCCAGGCAACGACTGCGTCTATTTACCTTAGCCAATGCCCCCAAAGGCTCTGTCTTCGGCTATTGAAACCTCTGGATCTTACACAAGCATTTCAATATCGGTATATCACTTAACAGCCTTTAAACCACTAAAAAGTCGAACATAGACCTGAAAAGAAAAGGAAATTGAAAAAGAAAATGATCTTACCTTTCAGATACCACAGAGGACTGGACCTAGCGGGTTTGGAACTGGACACCGGACCTCGGGGACAGTTGCGGTCAGCCTTTGTTTACGGCAATCCTAGCTGGAGGTCTTTCATATTGGTGATGTGAGAAACAATACTCGAGTTATTGACCGGAATTCCCTTTCCCCAGATCCAGTTGTCAGTTCCAGCTCGAAGGACCAAGATGACAGGAAAACTCTTCACCCGACATCAGTCACAACTCCGAGTATTATGAAAGCAAGATGATTTATTTCAGATGCACCGGTGCAAATGGATGACGCTTTACAATCTGAGAAGAAAAGCAGAAGTGACCTTTTTTATAAGATCAACAGACAGAATCTTATTGGCTAAAAGTTCACTGGTGGCTCATGACGCATTACAGCTTTATTGCCAATTGCAGCATCTTTTTACAATCTATTCCCTTATATAGCAAAGCGTGTGTTTTTCTGGCCTTAGGCAGTTAGTTGAAATAATAGACAAAAAACAATTTAAAGCAAAGTGTCCTTAGAAGCCATTTTAAAAAAAAGTCTCCATTTTAGATAAAATAGTAAAATAATAAACATTAAAACTTTTCGAACACTGTAGCTGTGTTCAATGAGGATGGCAGCAATATATTCTTGGTAAGGGAGCTGAGCCAACCAAAAATCCCAACCAAAGAACAATGGGAAGGCAGACATGGCATGGGTAGAAATGAGTGACCTTGAAGGTCCTAAATAATTCATTCAGGTGTCAACTATAATATAATATGTATCAAGCTACTGATTCGACACAGATATACTTCTTTCATCCTTCTCATGTACTCTCTTGTGCCTGGTTATGTTTTATGTTTTTTTTTTTTTTTTATATTCACACTGCAATTTTGCACACATTCCTCCTTGGTCTTTTTCCCTCTTACCATTGCAACAGGTTGGTTTATACTGTCCTGTGTGAAGTGAGAGTGAAATGAAAGATCCCAGTCATGTTTGCTCCCCCGTTTATAACCCCACAAGGGCTCCAGTGGGCGCCGCCCCTGGATAGTCAGTTCAGGTGTCAACTATAATATGTATATAATAAACCATTGCTAAATTAGCAAAATGATCATAAAGTATATAATGAAATGCATGAATATATGTATAAACCAACCTATTATGATGGTAGGACGCATAATGGGGCCAGGGAGGAATGTGTACAAGACTACAGATGTGTACAAGGGATGTCATAGAGCAATCACCTAAAAGGAAAAGGGGGTTGTGAAAAAGTGTGAATGTGAAAAACATAACCAGGCACAATGAAGTGCTTGGTGTGAAGGATAAATGGTTTGTGTTCCTGTGTGATATCAGTGGCTTGCAGCAGCAGAATAAGCTGTACCATGTAGAGTAAAAGAGTGAAAAAAAAAAAAAAAGAAATCCCAGCCATGTGTGCTCTCCCATTGAAATCCCCACAAGGGCTCCAGCAGGCTCAACCCCCAACGCCATGTATGGGGTGGCATGGCACACTGGTGCTGTAATGCCAGCCACCAAATGAGGGTGCGCATGAGTGGGCTACCCCTAGCCATCCTAGATGACAAAACCATACCCAGTGATGCCACTTCCATGGACATCACACGATGGGTGTGGAAAGATGGTGCCGATGTTCCGGTGACCCGCCCATCCCTGAGGGCAGGGGGGACAGCAGGAAGTATGAGTAACCTCCCTTGGTGCGCATCGCAGCTCTCACACAAACAAACCACCACTACCAGTCATGGGGAACAGATAAAGGCCAAGGCATAGACCAGGAGGAAAGTGGCCTATGTGTATGGATATACTGAACTAAAACATGTGGTATAGAATATATATTTATGTGGCTGAGAGTGGCAGCAGACCAGGTAGGGCTAAATGTTTGTCTTCCACCTGGGGACAATATAAATACCATGGTATTTTTGGTCTGGTGTCACCAGTGACACACCTCCATCCCTAATAGTACAATAAAGGTATCGCCCTTTGGGAATTTATATGAGGTATGCACAATAGGCCGATTAAATTGACATATATAAATACAATAAAAACATTTATTGCAGAAATAATCACACATAAAAAGTGGCATAAACAAAGGCAAAGCTGATACAATATGTACATGGTAAAAGATCGCATTGCATTGGAAATACATGAGTATACATAACATCTATAACACCCGACGCGTTTCGCGAGATGTGACTCACTCGTCAGGGGTGGGTACATGTAGGATATATCTGGAAATGAATGACCAAAAAGGTAATGTAACACATGCATAAATGATGGACAAACGGTAAGAGGAGCCTTACAGAAAAAGAAAAGACCCCATACTCACCAATCGGCAAGGCCTAGGTGCCTGGGGCTGTGTTCACCGAGGATGGCAGCAATATATGCTTGGGAAGGGTGGTGAGGGAGTGGAGCCAACCAAAAATCCCAACCAAGGAACAATGGGAAGGCAGACATGGCATGGGTAGAAATGAGTGACCCTGAAGGTCCTAAATAATCGATTCAGGTGTCAACTATAATATAATATGCATCAAGCTACTGATTCTACACAGATATACTTCTTTCATCCTTTTCATGTACTCTCTTGTGCCTGGTTATGTTTTTTTTTTTTTTTTTTTATTCTCACTGCAATTTTGCACACATTCCTCCTTGGTCTTTATCCGTCTTACCATTGCAACAGGTTGGTTTATACATGCATTCAATTATATACTTCATGATTATTTTGCCAATGTAGCAATGTTAAATTATATACATATTATATCATGTTATATTATAGTTGACACCTGAATGGATTATTTAGGACCTCCAAGGTCACTCATTCCTACCCATGCCATGCCTGCCTTCCCATTGTTCCTTGGTAGGTATTTTTGGTTGGCTCCGCTTCCTCAGCTCCCTTACCAAGCATATATTGCTGCCATCCTCGGTGAACACAGCCACAGGCACCTAGGCCTTGCTGATTGGGGAGTATGGGGTCCTTTCTTTTTCTGTAAGCCCCCTCTTACCGTTTGTCCATCATTAATTCATGTGTTACATTACCTTTTTGGTCATTCATTTCCAGATATATCCTACATGCATATATGCAGAGCGAGTCACATCTCTTGAAACGCGTCGGGTGTTTTAGATGTTATGTATACTTATATATTTCTAATGCAATGCGATCTTTAACCATGTACAAATTGTATTAGCTTTGCCGTTGTTTATGCTACTTTTTATGTGTGATTATTTCTGCAACAAATGTTTTTATTGTATTTATATTTGTCAATTTCATCGGCCTATTCTGCACACCTCTTATAAAGTCCTAAAGGGCGATACCTTTGTTTTTATGATAACAACATATATTTCATGTGAAAAATGATAGGTGTGATATTACTGTTAGGTTAACCCCTTACTTCATTTTGTAAGGGGTGCAAGATTACATATTTTGACCCAATGTTTCCCACCGTAATATAGCAGTAGAAGTCCTTTTCTATGATTGAAGGAATTCTTTCCCACATTAGAAGATAGGGGTTTGGTTGCTGGGTGGTAAAGCATAGTCTTCAAAGAGAGTAATTGGAGTAAAACCCCTATCTGTGTGTTTGAAAATACTGTAGCTGCTGACTTTTAATATTAGGACACTTACCTGTCCAGGAACCCAGTGGTGTCTTCCCCCGAGCCAATTTTTCAATCGGGTTATGCTGCCGCCATCTTCACTAAGGGAAATTCCCTTAGTTTCACGCCATTCCATACTGCCTATGCACAAATCCTGTTTGGCTCTGTGAATGAGACGGCTGCAGGGGAAGTAGGAGGGGGGCGAACTTCAATTGTCAAAACCAGCTACCCGCTCCCCCCAAAAGGTGCCAAATGTGGCAGCGGAGGGGGAAGAGGCAGCTAAGAGGAGCGTCCCCATGTGGATGGAGCTCCACTTTAACTACAGGTACATCAGCCAGTGCTGGACAATGATATTTCTGTTTAGGTTAAAGATCAGATGTTTTCTACATTAAAAAGATTTCAATCAAAATTTTATGTGAATTTTCATGTGTCCAGCAGTGCTATAAAAAAATCTGTGCTGAGGAACGTGAGTGTTGGTACGGAGATACGTGTAGATATGACAATATTAATGAATTCTGTTGTAAATATAGGAAAATAATTTTTAGCTCCCACTTGGGAGCTAAAAGGGTTAATATTGTTTTAGCTGTACACCATTAGCTGGGCTTTCTCATACTTATTACGGTGTCTAGGTCTGCAAAGGCAGATTATACAGGAATTTAAAACAGAATGGAAGTTAGGATAGAAGTACAGTACAGGGGTGGCTACACTAGGACAACACAGTATATCTCTCAGGTTTGGTGCCCAGTGTGAGAAGTCACACTGATCGACTCCTGAAGAAGTAAGAGGCCCACTGAGCATTCCAGGACATTGCCTGGGACACTGGCTAACTGTACTTCACAGCTCTTGTGTCAGAAAATCTACTTGTGTGTTCCATTGAAAGTTTTATGATACCTTTTTACTTGAATGTCCTCTGTTAATGTCCTCTGGGCTGAACGCGTTGTCTCCCACTCACCAGGAAAAAATAATTGAAGGTCGGTAACACTTTGATTGGTGGTCTTCCCAGAAGAATTGAAGCTGTTATATGTGCAAAGGGTGGGCCAACTTAATATTGAACCCTACGGACTAAGACTGGGATGCCATTGAAGTTAATGTGCGTGCAAAGGCAGGTGTCTCAATACTTTTGGCAATATAGTGTATGTTTGTCCCAAGCATTTGAAGCCATTTACTGTTGACTGTCTTACTACCTCTGCTCATTTTTTTTGTTAACTTTTTTGTCTGAGTATAGATCTATGTTTGTCCCAAGCATGTTTGAAGCCATTTACCGTTGACTGTCTCTCTACCTCTGTTGGAAGTTTATTCAAAGCATCAACTACCCTTTCAGTAAAATAATACTTTCTAAGATTAGTTTTGAACTTTCCTCCAGTTAGCTTGAGGTCATGTCCCTGTATTCTTGTTGTTGGTTTCATATTGGAACAACTGCCCTCCTGAACCTTATTCCTTGTCAAAAGATTTTTATTAAGTTCATAGTAATAAGCTTAACATACATGTTTATGGATACATGTTAACATAAAGAATGAAGCTCAATAGTTACAGAAGTAGGTAAGAATATAAAACACAAAATGAAGTATGATAAATAAATAGGGATGTTTGGAATAGAGATTTTAAAACTGATACATTTTATCAAAAGGTATCCATCTATTCCTACAATGTTAATTTCCAAAACCTGAACCTTATTCAATCCCTTGATGAATTTAAAGGTTTCAATCATGTATCCCCTTTGCCTTCTTTCCTCCAGACTGTACATATTAAGTTCCTGAAGTCGCTCTCCATATGTTTTATCCCCCAAAGCTCTCACCATTTTTGTTACCAGTCTCTGGACTCGTTCTATCTTTTCAATATCTTTTTGTAAGTGAGGTCTCCAGAACTGGGTACAGAGTTCTAAATGAGGTCTCACTAAAGATATAAATAGGGGAATCAGAACTCCCTTCCTCCTCTAGTTATGCATCCTAGAATTCTATTCACTTTTCCCAATGTCTGGTCACACTGTTTTCTCATTTTACAATCATATGAAATAGGTATCCCCAAATCTTTTTCCTCTGTAGTGCTGGCCAACACTGTATTCCTAATGCTGTACTCTGTCAGGGGATTCTTTTTACCTAGGTGCATTATTTTACAATTAAAAACATTGATGTCAACCCTATTACACACCTTTGTATCTTCAGCAAAAAGATATACCTTGCCCAACAAACCTTTAGTTATACAGTATATACATTATATACATACATATTATATATATATAGATATATATATATATATAGATATATATATATATATATATCTATATATATATACTTGTATAAGCTTGTATATACATAGATTATAATTTATCATTATTTATATGAATATGCTTGTATATAAATAAATTATCTTTATATATTATTCAAATTTGGAGATATTTGTATATCTGGTAAGAAATTACATTAGCCTAAAAGGATTCAGGAAATGATATTGTAGTAGTATATTTCCTTGAGTGTCTGAACTCAATTAACCACTTCAGCCCAGGAATATTTTTACCCCCTTAAAGCGTTTGTTAACCCCAAAAGAAATGGATCCTGTTCCCTTAAAGCTTGAATAACAGCACATTGCTTGTGCTGTGTATTTTGGCCCCCTGTATCACCTAAAATAACTGGCTGATCCTGGTAGTTTCTACCCTCCCCTCTGTACACTGACCATGATATATCAGGGCTGCTGAACCCTGACATTGTGAGAGAATGTGTCTCCATTATACACTGCTATCTGCAGCTCTCCTCTGTCTCCCTCTGTCCTCCTTCCACCTCCCCTCCTTGCCTCTTAGCTCTCACTAGCGCCACTCTGCTCCTCTCCCCACTGCTTCAAAACTAACTGATCATTATATCATCCCCCCGGTCAGATAAAAAGCTGCATCCTAGTGCCTGTGCTTTATAAAAAAAACATATTTCTACCTGTTTTAACAGCATCTCCCAGTGATCATGTGACTCCATGCTTTCTGCTCCTCTCCTCCTCCCTGTTTAAAGTTAGCAGGGGAATCTTTGCCCCGCCTGCTGGAGATAGCAGACGGGGAGAGCAGAGAGTCTGGAGTCATGTGATCACTAGAAGACACTGTTAAAACAGGTAGAAATCAGCTTTTTTAATAAAGCACAGGCACTAGGAAACAGGTTTTTATGTGACAGAGGGGATGCTATAATGATCAGTTAGTGGCTTAACAACCACTTTAACCACTTGACGACCACCTCACGCCGATGTACGTTGGCAGAATGGCACGGACAGGCAGAATCACGTACATATACGTGATCTGCCTTCCGCGGGTGGGGGTCCGATTGGACCCCCCCGATGCCCGAGGCGGTAGCCATTTCTTCTCGGGCGATGAGAGGTGAGGGGAAGGCCATCCATTCGTGGCCACCCCCTCCCGATCGCTCCCGGAGAATGAAAATGTTTCCTTTCCCTCTGTAATGTAAACAGAGGGAGAGGAAGTGATGTCATCCCTCCTCGAGCCGGTCTTTTCGATCCGGCGCCGAGGAGAGAAGACATCTAAGTAAGTGCACAAACACTACACTTCCAGTAGAACACGCCAGGCACACTTTTCACCCCCCATCACCCCCCGATTACCCCCCAATCACCCCCCTGTACCCCCTGTCACACTGACACCAATAGCAGTTTTTTTTTTTGCATTGGTGTCAGTTTGTGACAGTTATAAGTGTTAGGGCAGTTAGGTTAGCCCCCTTTAGGTCTAGGGTACCCCCCTTTAGGTCCAGGGTACCCCCCTAACCCCCCCTAATAAAGGTTAACCCCTTGATCACCCCCTGTCGCCAGTGTCGCTAAGCAATCGTTTTTCTGATCGCTGTATTAGTGACACAGGTGACGCTAGTTAGGGAGGTAAGTATATAGGTTCGCTGTCAGTGTTTTATAGCGACAGGGACCCCCATATACTACCTAATAAAGGTTTTAACCCCCTGATTGCCCCCTAGTTAACCCTTTCACCAGCGATCACTGTATAAGTGTTAGGGGTGACGCTGGTTAGTTGGTTTGTTTTTTATAGTTTTAGGGCACCCACCGTTTATTACCTTATAAAGGTTTAACCCACTAATTGCCCGGTGGTGATATAAGTTAAGTTTTTAGGGTCAGATAAGGTCTGCGTTGCCCCAGGCAGCGTCAGGTTAGCGCCAGTACCGCTAACACCCACGCACGCAGCATACACCTCCCTTAGTGCTATAGTATCTGAACGGATCGATATCTGATCTGATCAGATCTATACTAGCATCCCCAGCAGTTTAGGGTTCCCATAAACACAGTGTTAGCGGGATCAGCCCAGATACCTGCTAGCACCTGCGTTTTGCCCCTCGGCCCAGCCCAGCCCACCCAAGTGCAGTATCGATCGATAACTGTCACTTACAAAACACTAAGCACACATAACTGCAGCGTTCGCAGAGTCAGGCCTGATCCCTGCGATCGCTAACAGTTTTTTGGTAGCATTTTGATACAGTCGCTGACAGTCAGGAGCTTTTTTGCCTGTGAGTCTCACTAGTGTACCCCTAAATTTAGAGCCCAAAATGGCAAATCAAAGGTACACTAGTGAAGAGGCCTACACGTTTCTGAGCATGACAGATAGAGAAGAGGAAGTCACTCATCTGTCAGATTCAGGCTCAGAATACGATCCTGTAGAGGACAGCGGCTCCATGACGGAGTTGTGGTCCCTGCCAAGGTCAGGCGTACCAGACCCCAATCTTTTTCTTCTGTCCTTGAAGTGCAAGAACCGCAGGGCTCTCGTATGGAGCAGAGCAGTACTAGTGCCGCTATTCCTTCTGGTGAACTGGCAAGCACCAGCGGCCTAGTACACCCTGGTCTTACATCCAGCACTGCAGTATCACGTGGTGACGTGGCGAGTCCCATAAGTGCAGTTCAAGCTGGCGAGGTGGCAAGCACAAGTAGTGTCCCGCTACCACCAAAAAGACGAACACAGGCCCGTCGTGCCCATAGTGCCCTTCCTGCTGCATTCGCCAATCCGAATTGGGAACCCACCACTTCTGCAGCACCCGTACTTCCCCCATTCACTGGCCAACCCGGAATTCAGGTGGAAACAGTTGATTTTACGTCGCTGGATTTTTATTCGCTGTTTTTCATCGAAGATCTCTATAGATCTATTGTGGACCAAAGCAATTTATACGCTGGTCAACACATCGCCGCTAATCCCCAGTCCTCCCTTGCCAGAGATTGGAGACCAATTACGGTCTCCGAATTTAAGATCTTTCTGGGCCTTTCCCTCAACATGGGCTTGAATAAAAAGAGTAAGTTGCGGTCATATTGGTCCACTGACCCAATTTACCATGCGCCCGTCTTCTCTGCTTCCATGGCCAGGACACGATACGAGCAGATTTTGCGGTTCATGCACTTCAACAACAATGAACTCTGTCGTCCTCGTGGAGACCCTGGATACGATCGGCTCTACAAAATTCGGCCCCTCGTAAACCACTTCAACCAACGTTTTGCAGACTTGTTTACTCCCCATCAAGTTGTCTGCATTGATGAGTCCCTGAATAAATTTTCTGGCCGCTTGTCATTCAAACAGTACCTTCTCAGCAAGCGTGCCAGATACGGGGTCAAGATGTATAAGCTCTGTGACAGGGTCACAGGCTATACATGTAGTTTTATGGTTTACGAGGGCAAAGATAGTCACGTAGAGCCGACAAACTGCCCTGACTACATAGGAAGCGCTGGCAAGATAGTGTGGGACTTGGTGTCACCCTTATTCGGAAAGGGGTACCACTTGTACGTGGGCAATTATTACACGAGCGTGCCACTTTTTAGTCACTTGTTTGATCAGCAGATTGGAGCATGTGGCACCGTGCGACCTAATCGCCGGGGCTTTCCCCAGCGGCTGGTAGATTCCCATCTTAGGCTGGGGGAGAGAGCCTGCTTGAAGTGTAATAACTTGCTCGCTATGAAGTGGAGGGACAATAAGAATGTTTTCGTTCTTACCTCCCTTCATGCAGACACGACGGTCCAAATTACTACGGCGACTGGTGTTGTGGAGAAACCCCTCTGTGTCCACGAATATAACCAAAATATGGGAGGGGTGGACCTCAACGACCAGTTGTTGGCACCGTACCTAGTTGCCCATAAGGTCAGATGCTGGTACAAAAAAGTGTCTGTTTATTTATTTCAATTGGCTTTGCTGAACGCTCATGTGCTATACAGAGCTTCAGGACGGACTGGATCCTTCCTTAAATTCCAGGAAGAGATCGTCAGAGCCCTTCTGTATCCAGACGGTGCTTCACCCCACCTTCCCCAACCAAATACAGTAAGCCAGCTGCATGAGAGGCATTTTCCTTATGCCCTCCCAAGTACCCCTACCCAAATAGCCCCCCAAAAAAGATGTCGTGTCTGCAGCATGCGCGGATTTAGGCGTGACACCCGGTGTTATTGTCCCTCCTGTCCTGGCAATCCTGGTCTTTGCATGGGTGAATGTTTTGAACGCTACCATACACTAGTTGAGTATTAGCGTAGGGTACAGCACTGCACAGACTAGGACACACTTTCACAGGGTCTCCCAAGATGCCATCGCATTTTGAGAGACCCAAACCTGGCACCAGTTACAAAAGTTAAAAGTTACTAAAAAAAGTGTAAAAAAAAAAAAATAATTAAAAAAATTAAAAAAAATAAAAACACAAAAAAAATATAAAATAAAAAAACCAAAATAGTTGTTGTTTTATTGTTCTCTCTCTCTATATTCTCTCTCTATTGTTCTGCTCTTTTTTACTGTATTCTATTCTGCAATGTTTTATTGTTATTATGTTTTACCATGTTTGCTTTTCAGATATGCAATTTTTTTATACTTTACTGTTTACTGTGTTTTGTTGGTAACCATTTTATTGTTTTCAGGTACGCCATTCAGCTGCAGAGCGGATTTATTGATCTTGACAGCAACAGCGTTTGCTCCCACGATACATAAAGCCGTGACTCCAGCGCTGTCGGAGGTGATTTCACCAGCACAGTTACATACTTCAGCATATATGCTGAAGCGTGGGGGCAGCAGTGGGTGGAGGAGCGATTTGCTCCTCTTTTTGTGGGAGGATGCCCCCATGCTTCGGCATATATATATTTTAGGCACAGGTTGACAGGTTGCGTTAAATGTTTTATTTTTTACTATGATTTTTTTTTTGTATTTGCTTTGCAGGTATGGTAAGTCTTATGCCCCGTACACACGGTCTGACTTTGTTCGGACATTCCGACAACAAAATCCTAGGATTTTTTCAGACGGATGTTGGCTCAAACTTGTTTTGCGTACACACGGTCGCACAAAGTTGTCGGAATTTCCGATCGCCAAGAACGCGGTGACGTACACCACGTACGACGAGACTAGAAAAGGCCGGTTCAGAACCAAGCGCGGCACCCTTTGGGCTCCTTTTGCTAATCTCGTGTTAGTAAAAGTTTGGTGAGAGACGATTCGCGCTTTTTCAGACTCGTGGCTTTCAGATCGTTTTCTGCCGTTCAGTTTGTGCTTGTGGGTTTGTATCTGCTGTTTTTCAGGTCGCTCTTCACAGGCCTTGCTGTTCTTCAGTGCGTTCTGTTACTTCGTTCTGAGCAGCCGACCGTTTTCTAGCCATGTTTCGTATGCGTACTCCTCGTAGAGTTCGTGCTGTGCGGGGGCTTGGTGTTGGGGTCCTGACCTTGACACAAGTCCAGTCCATGAACAGGGTGGGGAGGAGTTCATGGACCAAGAATTGGTTGCTTCAGCGTGACCAGTTCTGTCATATGCCTTTGCTCCGTGAGATCCGTGAGAATAATCCTGATGATTTCAGGAACTTTCTCAGGATGACGGACCCCGTGTTTCACCGTTTGTTGGCTTCACTGACCCCCTATATTAGCAGGCAGGATACCTGCATGAGGCAAGCCATCACTCCGGAGCAGAGGCTGGTCGCTACCTTGCGGTATTTGGCCACAGGGAGAAGTCTGCAGGACTTGAAGTTCTCGACAGGCATCTCCCCCCAGGCTCTGGGGATCATTATCCCAGAGACCTGTTCTGCCATTATCCAGGTCCTGCAGAAGGAGTATATGAATGTAAGATTTTTATCCTTTTATATCACATTTTATTGTATTGAATGTTTGATAATATATTGTATTTCTTTCCTCATTCCCTAATTACCATGATTGTAATATGCTGTGAATGTCCCCTTTGTTCTCATGCATGCTGGATTTTTAGGTAATTATTATTTTATGTCCTTCATACATATTTGCCCTTCGCTAACCTCCCCAGCATGGTCTTTCCTGGCCTATATTCACCTCATGTAGTCACTTAACAATGTATTTTATCAGCTCCATAGTAGTGCTTTACCCCACACACCCCCTAAAATGTTTGGAAATGTTATTTTTGATTTAAATTCAGGCAGAGTGCCAGAGGCTTTTTTTTGTGGTGTCCCCAAATTTTTTTTAACCCTCCCTCTCCCAACTGCTAAGTCAGCTCATCCCAATTCTCAATCCTCAATCATCTATCTGCTGACTTTGCCAAACCCATACACACTATACCCATCTCTTTACTGGTCAGATTTATGAATGAATTCCCCAAAGCATGTAGTGCAAGGGCCTGCCTGTATACTTTCCAATGGTACTGTTTAAAGTTTTTGTATCGTATTATTATCTTGATAGGTAATAGCAGAATGTTCAAATGTCCTCAAATGTGTACAGTGTGTATTTATATCTTTGTATTTTGACACTTCTTACCTGTGCAGTGGTCTGCCAATAGTGTAACTAAGGAGGGGCTGTTCCAAGTAATACCCTGTATTTAGGCATTCATCTCTCAATGAAGTGAAGAGGGTTACCTGTCCAAGAGTTCCCCCCCCTTTTAATGTTAGAAATGGCCCATGAGAGGGGGGGAGGGGGAATATGATAGGTGTACCTTATACTTTGTTGTTGTTAAATTCCCCTTAGTAAATGCTATCTGGAGGTTGCCCCATAATGTTTGTGTCTAATCTGCTTGCCATGTTTCTGTGAAAAAATAGTAATGTTTATTTTTTTTTCCTCAACAGTTTCCTTCAACGCCACAGGAATGGCAGACTGTGGCCTCCCACTTTGCCCAGTGGTGGGACTTTCCTAACTGCGGAGGGGCAATTGATGGGAAACACGTCCACATCGTCCCACCACCCAACTCGGGGTCATACTATTATAATTACAAGGGGTTTAATAGTATAGTGATGTTGGCGGTGGTGTCGGCTAATTACGAGTTCTTGTATGTGGACGTGGGGAAGAATGGCCGGATGTCCGATGGTGGAGTGATCTCCCAGACGGAGTTCTACAGGTGTCTCCAGAATGGCAGCTTGGACTTGCCACCTCCAGAGGACAATGTTGAAGGTCTCCCATTTGTGTTTGTTGCTGATGAAGCATTTGCGCTGGGGGACCACCTGATGCGGCCATTCCCGATGAGGACCCTCACCCCGGAACAGAGGGTTTTTAATTACCGGCTGGCCAGAGCCCGAAGAGTGGTGGAGAACACATTTGGAATCCTAGCCAGCCGGTTCCGATTATTTCTGACACCCATCCATATGGCGGAGTATAAACTGAACCATGTAATACTTGCCTGCTGTGTTCTCCATAATTTTTTAAGAAAACATTCAGCCAACTATGCTGGCTCAGTTGGGCCTGAGGCCGGAATCCCTAATCCATCAACACTGATGGCGCTTGAAAGTGGCCGTCCTGGCTTGCCCTTCCTGAATGCCCGTGATGTCCGGTTACGCTACCTGGAGTTCTTTGTGGGTAGGGGGGCTATCAATATGCCAGACAATCTGTGACACCTTTTTCAAATAAAAAACAACCAAAAGAAATTCTTTGTGGACATTTACTGCTTGTGTTTGTTTTAGCTGACCCTGACAGAAATGTGTTGAGTGCAGAAAATGTCGTGATTGGGTAACCTTATAAAAAACAGTGTTGGCTGGTACTTCCTAAATGCAAAAACACATTTCACTACAAGTGCACTTGCAACTGCACTGAACCTGCACTTGTAGTGCAAAGAGGATTTGCCCTTAGGAAATAACCCCCATTTGTGCATAAAACAGCAATTACATTACCCCAAAAGTGTTGTAGTGTTGAGACAATAATCCACACATTCTTGAGTAAGGCACTTTTTTATACCTGCACAATCACATGTGCATTTCCCAAAGGTTTTTAAAACAAACCAACATGTTTGTTGTATAACAATGTTTGCAGTAGCATTATCAAAAATCGAAATATCCATTTCAGATAAAACAGGCCTGTGTAAAACCAACAAGAAAGCCAAAAAACTTGAACTTACAAAGTTCACATATGGTAAAACCTGAAGGCTATATCAGACATGAGTATTTATGAACTGTGTTTGATATAGCGTTCAGATGGGGGGAAATCACCCCTGGAAAAGCCAAATTTGGAAGATGCACACCAATTTACGAATGTCAACATGTGCTATCTGCCATCAGGGGGGATCAAGGGACGTGTTTTGGGGGAGCAAGCCCTTCCTCAACGCTACTTTATAATTGAGGAAGGGGTTGCACCCCCAAAACGCGTCCATTGATCTCCCGTGATGGCAGATAGCACATGTTGGCACACTGTGTGCATCCTCCAAATTTGGCTTTTCTAAACATTGAAAAAATTTTGGTACGATAAAACAGGTGATTTTGTGGGGTTTAAATTCGCCCCAAAACATCAATGATGTTATTATTTTTTTTAATAACATCACTGATTTGTTGCTGGATGTTTTGCAATTGGAGATTACACCCCATGATCTCCCCGATCAGTATCTGGGCACTTTCAGATGTAAAGCGTTCTGGATCACGATCACCTAAAAAGAGATAAAGAACAAAAAAAAAGGTCTCAAAAATCTGCCACCATCCATCTCTTTTACCTGAGCCTGTGGTCGCAGACACTCACCTGTTGTGGTGCCAATCTCCACCACGTCTTCTTCTTCCTCCTGCTCTTCTTCTTGGGTTGGTATTTCCCCTTCTTCCAGAGGGGGGGGTCTCTGGTCTCCTGGGATGAGGGGTGTCCGAGTCTTTTCTCCCCTATGTAAAACAAAAATGGTATAATTAGCACACAGATATTTGATGGCAGAACTAGAAATAGGAAACATTGCTCGGAAGTGGGGTACAATTGTCTATTTTAGCAGAGTTCCAAGATGTATATTTTTTATTGCCCTTTGTCAAGCTGCAATACTTTATCTGTTTGGTACAAGCTTCACAGATGGAGACCCCCCTATAGTATACACTGGAGCACCTGTGTGCCCCCCCTAATAAAAATGGTGTTCTTGTGTCCCACACTAGTGCTCCAGTGTCCAGATGTGAAAACAGCTGCTCAGTGTCCTCTCCTTACACACAATCTAGTTGGCATTTCATTCTAGTAACAAACCCATCTACACAAACAAATATTTGGCATCCAAGTAGGCCCCCAAAAATGTGTGAAAATGCATATGGCCTAAACAATGGTGTTCTAGAGGCCGAAAGAAAAATGTTTGATACGAACGAATAATGTGCCCATGAACATTAAAGTTGACCTTTTTAAACGTTACAACTAATAAAAGCATATGGAGCAGAACGAACGTAATAAAGACAGAAAGAATAGGAACACAGCACAACTACTTACTTTTTTGCAGCACTCTCCGGATCTTTTGGTACTGCTCTGGCTCTCTCAACTTCAGGTCCGACCACCGCTTCCTGAGCTGATCTTTAGACCTTCGTACCCCGAAATTCCGCTCTAGACTCCTGACCACTTTCGCCATGATCTTGGCCTTTCGGATGTTCGGGTTGGGGTAAGGCCCATATTTTCCGTCATAGTCGGACTTCCTCATGATGTCGACCATCTCCAACATCTCCCCAAACGACATATTTGTGGCCTTAAAACGTCTCCTTCTGGATCGGGACGTGCCTGGATCCGCCCTTTCCTCCTCCTCCTCCTCGTTGCTACAATTAGCCCGCACCTGCTGTATGTCCGCCATCATGCTCTTCCCCCACTGCGCCGAACGAAAAGGGGCGGGGAATACACTAGAAAGAACGTCAGGGGCGGGCGGAGTTACACGCATGCGCAGTGTGTATAAAGCGTAACACGCGTGCGTATTACGTTTGATCTGTGAGCGGAGGAAGGAGCATTGGACGCGCCGATCGTAAGAACGAAGGTAAGAGACAAACTTGTGCCTATACTGCTTCTAGATTGAGGCCTATATTGTAACAAGATTAGGAGAGTTTTGTGTGACATTGGGCTTTGTCTTGTGTTGTGTCTTGCAGTGAACATGGATATCTTAATGAAAGATAATGACTTCATTTCAGTATTCATAGAGATGCTAAGGGAGCTGCCCTGTCTGTGGGAGATTAAACACCCCCATTACAAGAACCAAGCAAAGAGGAAGGCAGCACTGGAGCAATTGTGTGAAATTGTGAAGCAGGTGATCCCCACGGCAGACATCACTTATTTAAAGATTTTCATTGGTGGCCTGAGGAGCACATATCTGAGGGAGCGCAATAAAGTCCTTGATTCGCAGAGATCCGGAGCAGCAGGTGACATCTATGTCCCCAGGATGTTGTACTACGACAGGCTGCACTTTCTGGCAGGCCAGACTGAACCCAGGCCATCCCTCTCCAGTCTTCCTTCCACGCTTCCTTCCCCCCCAGCTGAGGCTTCTGACGCCCAACCTGGGCCTTCCAGGCCACATGTGGAGGAGCCCAGATTGAGCCAGGTATAGCATTCCTCTAAATATTTCTGCTTGTCCAATCAATGATGTTAACTAGATGTTAGTTGGGAGTACTAATTAAGGATTGTGATTGATGATGCAAAACATTACAACCATGTCCCTTTTTCATACACAGGGAAGTCTCAGCCAGGAGGTGGCCGGGCCGAGCCGGCTGGCTGATATCAAGGTCCCTCCACCCCCCCTGAAAACAGAAAGTGGCAGTAGGACGAGTGCCCTAGAGGAGGCGGCTATCAGATTCTTTTGGAGGGCTACAGAGGTCCTGGGAGCACCACACACCAGGCAGGAGAACATTGCTGCATTCATAGCCTATAAAATGCAGAGGATGGAGGAGGGCCAAAAAGCCATATGTGAGGCCCTCATATCGGAGGCTCTGGAGAAAGGTGTGAGGGGCCAAATTACACCTCACACACAGCTTTGGGATGGTCCTCCTCCTCCTCCTGCAGGTCCTACTCCTCCTCCAGGTCCTACTCCTCCTCCTGCCACATCTCCAACTGCACAGCCACAGCCGGGAATGAAGCGTGAAAGGAAGACCAGACAGTGAGGACACTGGATCCAGTCTGTTGGGCAAAAAAATGCAGCCTCTTGTGGTACCACAGCCTGGGGACACAGATGTCATCTGCTGCTATCCAAGTCTCTGTGAATCCCGGACCAGACTGCCCTCCCTTACATATGGACTCCTCAGGCCACCAATTTTGATGTTGAAGAATTGATGTCTGCCGTGGGGGTCCCAGGCTTCGCTAATTTCTCCTGTTGATCCAGTGTTGCCTTCCTCTTTGTTTGGTTCTGATCCCTTAATAAAGGATTTTTGTTTTGAATTATACTCTCCTATGTGTTTTACTTCAAAAAGGACAATTTGTTTGTGAGGATTCAGGTACATTTCAAATATACAATGTGAAATGAACAAGGGACACCAACAACAAACAATCTCCTTGAGATTAAATAATAAAAGATACCAATGGTGTTGGGGTAACTTGACACACAAAACACACCCAAAAATATTCTGGAGTAAAAATAAAAATAACATTGAACAAAGATCAGCCTTGGAAAAAATCCAAACATTAAAGAAAAAAAAAGGCTTAAAATCCAAAATAAAAAAAAATTAAAAAATATCAAACTGTCAGATGTGACAACTAATAACAATATATTCAGGGAATCCCACTAAAAAAACACAAATAAAAGTTTGTGAGAAGTGTGTGTGAATACGAGCAGCAAAACTATTTAATTCTTGTCACATTATAAAGAAGAAGAGAGTGCGCTGTATTAAACCATTTTTAACATTGCAGCGTGACGAAAGTGCTGTATCCATTGCGAATGCTAAGTTTACCAGAACGAGCTGTCCCGTGTTGGAATTTCTTCTGAGCATGCGTGGCACTTTGTGCGTCGGAACAGGCCACACACGGTCGGAATTGACGCGATCGGATTTTGTTGTCGGAAAATTTTATCTCCTGCTGTCCAACTTTGTGTGTCGGAAAATCCGATGGAAAATGTCCGATGGCGCCCACACACGGTCGGAATTTCTGACAACACGCTCCGATCGGACATTGTCCATCGGAAAATCCGACCGTGTGTACGGGGCATTACTGTTATACTGTAATGTTACTTTGTTTTATTGTTAACCATCATTTGCTTAGCAGGTACGCCATTCAGTTGCAGCGCGGATTTATTTATCTTGACAGCAACAGCGTTTGCTCCCACGATATATAAAGCCGTGACTCCAGCGCTGTTGTAGGTGATTTCACCACCACAGTTACATACTTCAGCATATATGCCGAAGCGTGGGGGCAGCAGTGGGTGGAGGAGCGATTTGCTCCTGCCTTTTGCGGGAGGATGCCCCCAGGCTTCGGCATATATAAATGGTGCATGTATGCCCATCATTAGAAGTGGGTGGATGAAGGGAGGTATTCTAATGGTGGGCATACCCACCGATCAATATCTTTTTTTTGTTCAGCCCACAGGCTGCATGAAAAAAAAGTTTACAATATATGCCCAATAAGGACCAGCAACGTAGTATGTTGCTGGACTTTGAATGGTTATACCAGAATGATGCCTGCAGGTTTAGGTATCATCTTGGTATCATTCTTTTCAGCCAGCGGTCGGCTTTCATGTAAAAGCAATCCTAGTGGCTAATTAGCCTCTAGACTGCTTTTACAAGCAGTGGGAGGGAATGCCCCCCCTACTGTCTTCCATGTTTTTCTCTGGCTCTCCTGTCCCAACAGGGAACCTGAAAATGCAGCTGGTGATTCAGCCAGCTGACCATAGAGCTGATCAGAGACCAGAATGGCTCCAAACATCTCTATGGCCTAAGAAACCGGAAGCTACGAGCATTTCATGACTTAGATCTCGCCGGATGTAAACAGCGCCATTGGGAAATTGGGAAAGCATTTTATCACACCGATCTTGGTGTGGTCAGATGCTTTGAGGGCAGAGGAGAGATCTAGAGTCTAATAGACCCCAATTTTTTTAAAAAAGAGTACCTGTCACTACCTATTGCGCAGATCGAGGGCAGTAATTTTAGCAGTAGACCTCCTCTGTAAATCTAAAGTGGTAACCTGTAAAGGCTTTTAAAGGCTTTTAAAAATGTATTTAGTTTGTCGCCACTGCAGGTTAGTGCGCAATTTTAAAGCATGTCATGTTTGGTATCCATGTACTCGGCCTAAGATCATCTTTTTTATTTCATCAAACATTTGGGCAATATAGTGTGTTTTAGTACATTAAAATGTAAAAAAGTGTGCTTTTCCCCCCAAAAATGCGTTTGAAAAATCGCTGCGCAATTACTGTGTGAAAAAAAAAAAAATGAAACACCCACCATTTTAATCTGTAGGGCATTTGCTTTAAAAAAATATATAATGTTTGGGGGTTCAAAGTAATTTTCTTGCAAAAAAAAAAAATTTTGTATTTTGTGTCAAAAAAATTTGTGTCAGAAAGGGCTTTGTCTTCAAGTGGTTAGAAGAGTGGGTGATGTGTGACATAAGCTTCTAAATGTTGTGCATAAAATGCCAGGACAGATCAAACCCCCCTCAAATGACCCCATTTTGGAAAGTAGACACCCCAAGCTATTTGCTGAGAGGCATGTCGAGTCCATGGAATATATTATATTGTGACACAAGTTGCGGGAAAAAGACAAATTTTTTTTTTTTATGCACAAAGTTGTCACTAAATGATATATTGCACAAACATGCCATAGGGATATGTGAAATTACATCCCAAAATAAATTCTGTTGCTTCTCCTGAGTACGGGGATACCACATGTGTGAGACTTTTTGGGAGCCTAGCCGCGTACGGGACCCCGAAATCCAAGCACCGCCTTCAGGCTTTCTAAGGGCGTAAATTTTTGATTTCACTCTTCACTGCCTATCACAGTTTCGGAGGCCATGGAATGCCCAGATGGCACAACCCCCCCAATGACCCCATTTTGGAAAGTAGACACCCCAAGCTATTTGCTGAGAGGTATAGTGAGTATTTTGCAGACCTCACTTTTTGTCACAAAATTTTGAAAATTGAAAAAAGAAAAAAAAAATACATTTTTCTTGTCTTTCTTCATTTTCAAAAACAAATGAGGGCTGCAAAATACTCACCATGCCTCTCAGAAAATAGCTTGGGGTGTCTACTTTCCAAAATGGGGTCATTTTGGGGGGTTTTGTGGTATCTTGGCATTTTATGGCCTTCGAAACTGTGATAGGTAGTGAGGAGTGAAATCAAAAATGTACGCCCTTAGAAATCCTGAAGGCGGTGATTGGATTTCGGGCCCCGTATGAAGCTAGGCTCCCAAAAAGTCCCACACATGTGGTATCCCCGTACTCAGGAGAAGTAGCAGAATATATTTTGGGGTGTAATTCCACATATGCCCATGGCATGTTTGAGCAATATATCATTTAGTGACAACTTTGTGCAAAAAAAAAAAAATAATTGTCACTTTCCCGCAACTTGTGTCAAAATATAAAATATTCCATGGACTCAACATGCCTCTCAGCAAATAGCTTGGGGTGTCTACTTTCCAAAATGGGGTCATTTGGGGGGGGGGGTTGTGCCATCTGGGCATTTTATGGCCTTCAAAACTGTGATAGGTAGTGAGGAGTGAAATCACAACTTTACGCCCTTAGAAATCCTGAAGGCGTGCTTGGTTTTCGGGCCCCGTATGCGGCCAGGCTCCCAAAAAGTCCCACACATGTGGTATCCCCATACTCAGTAGAAGCAGCTAAATGTATTTTGGGGTGCAATTCCACATATGCCCATGGCCTGTGTGAGCAATATATCATTTAGTGACAACTTTGTGCAAAAAAAAAAAAAATTGTCACTTTCCCGCAACTTGTGTCAAAAAATAAAATATTCCATGGACTCAACATGCCTCTCAGCAAATAGCTTGGGGTGTCTACTTTCCAAAATGGGGTCATTTGGGGGGGTTTTGTGCCATCTGGGCATTTTATGGCCTTCAAAACTGTGATAGGTAGTGAGGAGTGAAATCAAAAATTTATGTCCTTAGAAATCCTGAAGGCAGTGATTGGTTTTCGGGGTCCCGTACGCGGCTAGGCTCCCAAAAGTCCCACACATGTGGTATCCCCGTACTCAGGAGAAGCAGCTTTTGGGGTGCAATTCCACATAGGCCCATGGCCTGTGTGAGCAATATATCATTTAGTGACAACTTTTTGTAAATATTTTTTTTTTTTTTGTCATTATTCAATCACTTGGGACAAAAAAATAAATATTCAATGGGTTCAACATGCCTCTCAGCAATTTCCTTGGGGTGTCTACTTTCCAAAACGGGGTAATTTGGGGGGGTTTTGTACTGCCCTGCCTTTTTAGCACCTCAAGAAATGACATAGGCAGTCATAAACTAAAAGCTGTGTAAATTCCAGAAAATGTACCCTAGTTTGTAGACGCTATAACTTTTGCGCAAACCAATAAATATACGCTTATTGACATTTTTTTTACCAAAGACATGTGGCCGAATACATTTTGGCCTAAATGTATGACTAAAATTGAGTTTATTGGATTTTTTTTATAACAAAAAGTAGAAAATATCATTTTTTTTTCAAAATCTTCGTTTTTTTTCCATTTATAGCCCAAAAAATAAAAACGGCAGAGGTGATCAAATACCATCAAAAGAAAGCTCTATTTATGGGAAGAAAAGGACGCAAATTTCGTTTGGGTACAGCATTGCATGACCGCGCAATTAGCAGTTAAAGCGACGCAGTGCCAAATTGTAAAAAGTCCTCTGGTCCTTATGCAGCATAATGTTCCGGGGCTAAAGTGGTTAATGACCAGACAATTTTTTGCAATACGGCACTGCGTTGCTTTAACTGATAACTGCGTGATCGTGCAACGCTGTACCCAAACAAAATTTATGTCCTTTTTTTCTCCACAAATAGAGCTTTCTTTTGGTGGCATTTGATCACCTTTTTTATTTATTTTTTTTCCGCTATCAACAAAAAAAGACCCACAATTTAGAAAATTGCTATAAAACACATCCAATTAAAAAAAAAAAAAAAAAATCAAATTTCTTCATCAGTTTAGGGGCCAATATGTATTCTTCTACATATTTTTGGTTAAAAAAAATCACAATAAGTATGTATTGATTGGTCTGCGCAAAAGTTATAGCATCTACAAACTATGGGATAGATTTATGGCATTTTTATTTCAGCGATTTGTAGCGGGACTGCGAATCTTTTCCCCGCCTGCTGGAGATAGCAGACGGGGAGAGCAGAGAGTCTGGAGTCATGTGATCACTAGAAGACACTGTTAAAACAGGTAGAAATCAGCTTTTTTAATAAAGCACAGGCACTAGGATACAGGTTTTTATGTGACAGAGGGGGTGCTATAATGATCAGTTAGTGGCTTAACAACCACTTTAATGACCAGACCATTTTTTGCAATACGGCACTGCGTTGCTTTAACTGATAATTGTGTGATCGTGCAACGCTGTACCAAAACAAAATTTATGTCCTTTTTTTTTCCACAAATAGAGCTTTCTTTTGGTGGTATTTGATCACCTTTTTTATTTTTATTTTTTCCGCTATCAACAAAAAAAAGACCGACAATTTAGAAAATTGCTATAAAACACATCCAATTAAAAAAAAAAAATCTAATTTCTTCATCAATTTAGGGGCCAATATGTATTTTTCTACATATTTTTGGTAAAAAAAATCACAATAAGTATATATTGATTGGTTTGCGCAAAAGTTATAGCATCTACAAACTATGGGATAGATTTATGGCATTTTTATTTCAGCGATTTGTAGCGGGACTGCGAAATTGTGGCAGACAAATTTGACACTAAGTGACGCTTTTTGGGGACCAGTGACCCGCCGATTGGGTCTCGCTGTGTCCAATCACAGCCGGAGCGAATTGTTGGTGGCGAGCGCTCCCCAGACCCCAAGGTGGAAACATCGTACAGATACATTGTTTCGAGCAGCCGGGCCTCCCTGCTGCATTAAATGTGTGGTGGGTGGTTCAGAAGCAGTTAATATTGTTTATCAAGCTATTTAATATTTGCTGTAACAGCTGGAGGCACTGTATCTAAATTTTATATATATTTCAGGCACCAACCCTTATATTCATAATTCATATTGCTTGTCACTATTACGTTGCTCACTACCACTACACAAGATCCTAACCCACCACTGTCTTTTGTTGGGATTAGCTGAGATTTTTTTTTTTTTTTTTTTTTTTCAAAAAGATTTTATTTGATTTTCAGAGAATACAGTTAATAATGCAGTCTTGTGTACAGTCTTGTTTTGTAGCATAAACAGAAGCAAATAATAGTAGAACTACTTGGTTACAAACTTGGTGTTTACAATAAGAGAGGATTTCCAGTGTATGTACCCATGCATGTTACTGCGTGGCATGTTTACCAGATCATAGCAATGCAATAGATGGTAACAAGTAGTGGAAACCTGGATGGATCTGTTAGTAACCCTGAATACATTGCATTTTAGAACCTGAAAAAAAACACAAAGAATATAATACTAAGAGAAAAAATAACGAAAACAGGGGGGGGGGAAGGGGGGGGGGGAGCCCTATATAGATTGAGAGAATTGATATAGTATGATGTAATGTCGTACAAATATTGTCCAGCATTAATAATTATTTCTATTTGAAGTATATAATTATTTATAATTATTTATGTAGACCCACTGACGTTGACGTTGGCACTGGCGTTAGGTTGGGTGATGTCAGAGATTGGAGTGTGATTCCGATTGTAGTCTTGAGCTGGCATCGGGAGGACGGAGTCGAAGTAGGAAAAGGAAGATGAGCTGATGTTTGATATTTCTTCTTTTGAAAGAGATGCATGCATAAAGGCTTGCCATTTGGAGTAGAAGTGATCTGAGGATTTTTTTTGTTTGAAGTCCGTGTTTAGGCGGTCTTTGAGTAAAAGTTGCATGAGGTCCCGTTTGACTTGAGTGATATTGGGGCTTACAGGTGTAATCCAGTTTTTTAAGATGGTTCTTCTTGCAGTTAATAGGCAAGTCAAGGACCACCCTTTGTGTGATGTGGTGTCCTTCAGTTTCTTTGTAGAGCCGACCCTGGTGACGGCCGTTTTGGACCATGGCAGTAGGATTGGGTCCCAGTAGCCGAAGATAAGAAGCAGAGGATCCTTGGGTAGTTTAATTAGAGTCACTTTAAATATGTAGGCTATAACTTGGTCCCAGAAAGTGGATATGTAGGAGCAGTGCCAGAAACGATGAGCTAAGGATGGTTTCTGGTGTTTGCAGAGGGGGCAGATGGCTTTGTTCTTGTCCGTTTTAGAAGATAAGAAAGGCATATGTGCCCTGTGGGCTATTTTCAATTGTGTTTCTCTCCATATTTCGTTTGGTGTTATCTTTTGGACTGCGTTAAGCCCTTGTAAGATTTTTTCTACTAGGTTTGGATCAGGGAAGTCTTTATTCCAGTTTTTAATTGATGATGACGAGAGAGGTAGAGAGGATTTGTTGAGGAGTGGTTTGTATATGTCCGAGATTTTGTATGTGTTACTCATTATCATTTGATCCGTGACATTTGATTGGAACCTTTTGTCGTCTTGATTGCACGCCTCCCTTAAGAAACTGATACATTGCCTATAGTAGAAGTTGTGAGTGGAGGGTAGAGAGAAGGTTTTCGCGATGTTGGCGAAGGGTAGTGGTTGGCCCGTCTGGGTGTTGCAGAGATGAGAGAATTTAGTTAGGCCTTTCTGTTCCCATGTTTTGAATGATTTGTGCTCTAGACTCGGTGGAAATGCCGGATTTCCTTGAATCGGGAGGTGTATTGACAGAAAAGGGGATACCTTTAGTATTTTCGGTGATTCTCTCCACGCTACTGCTGTGTCCCTTAATAGGAGATTATGTTGGTAGGGAGAGGGGACTGACTTCCATCTGCAGTGTAAGAGGGCTACAAGTGAGTAGGGATGGGCCATGTGGGATTCCAAAGAGAAGTTTGAGTATCGAGAGGACTGGGTTATCCAGTCTAGACTTGTTCTTAACAAACATGCAAGGTTATACATTCTGACATGCGGGAGACTGATGCCCCCTTCGCGCCTGGGAAGATAGAGTTTTTTTAAAGCTATACGTGGTCGTTTGTTCTGCCATAAGAATTTAGATATAGCGTTATTTAGTGAGGTCACATCTTTATGATGGAGAAGTAGTGGGATGGTTTGCATGGGGTAAAGTAGTCTTGCAAAACTGACCATTTTTATTAAATGACATCTTCCCAGAAGCAAAAGGGGTAGATCCATCCAGGTATTTAATTCCTGAGTTATTTTTGACACCAAAGGAGGGTAATTGAGGTGGTATAGCGAAGAAGGGAGTTTTCCTATTTTTATTCCTAAGTATGTAATGTGGGATTTAGCAACGGGGAAAATTGAATGTTGGGTCCATTTAGGTGCGGCGTGGGAACCAATGGGAAGAATTTCGCTTTTGGTGTAATTAATACGGAGGCCCGAGCACAAGCGAAATTCATCGAATACATTTTTTATGGTTAGCATATCAGATGAGGGGTTGGCTGAAAATATAAGGACGTCATCTGCAAAAAGTGAGGTACGTAAGTCGTGTGGGCCTATCTTTAAGCCATGTAGGGGGGCTACTGATGTTAGATATCTGGAAAGTGGTTCTAATGCTATATTGAAGAGGAGTGGCGATAGGGGGCAGCCCTGGCGTGTGCCCTTATGGAGGCGAAATTCTTCTGATAGGAGACCTGCCGCCACTAACCTTGCTGTCGGAGCTGTGTACATGGCGGTAATAAGGTGGTGGAAGGGGCCAGAGAATCCTATTGCCTTCATTGTCATGAATAACCAGTCGAAACTGACGTTATCAAAAGCTTTTTCCGCGTCTAGCGTGATAATGGCATGATCCGTGTTTGGGTGATGTATTGTGTGTTCTAGGGCCAGCATAACTTTGCGGATGTTAAGGGTGGCTGTACGTCCTTTAATAAAACCTGACTGGGCGGGGTGAATTAGGGAAGGCATGATGTCTGCTAGTCTGGTGGCAACAATTTTTGAGAGGATTTTAACATCTAGGTTGAGAAGTGATATGGGCCTGTACGATCCTGGTTCTTGAGGGTCTTTACCCTTTTTTGCCAGTAGTTTTATGATGGCTTGGTTCCCCGAATGAAGGTATGAACCCCCTGACCATATATGTTGATATACTTGGAGGAGAGTAGGTTCTAATAGGGGTTGTAGGGTCTTGTAGAATTCGCTGGTGAGGCCATCCGGGCCTGGGGCTTTAGACAGGGTTAAGTTGCGGATAGTTGCCGATATTTCGGGGAGAGTGATAGGTGCGTTTAGGGTTTCTAGTTGTGTTGGGGAGATTTTGGGAAGGGTTATTTTTTCTAGAAAAGCGCGTGCTGTTTGTGGATCTATCGGGTCTGAGGCATAAAGAGTGGAGTAGAATTGTTGCATTACTTTGTTAATTGGGAGTGGAGTGGCGTGGAGGGTACCCGCTTTATCACGTAGGGATGTGATATGTGTTGGGCGGTATGGACCTTTGCAAAGTCTGGATAGGAGTTTTCCTGCTTTATTCCCAAATTTATGGAAAGAAGCATCTAAATAGGCCTTCTTGGTGTTTTCTAGATTGTTTACCCAAATGTCAAATTTCCTTTTTGCTATCTGCCATTCAGAGCGTGTTGTTGGGGAGTCTTTGGTGTACATATCTAGTTGTGCCCGGTGTAAACGAGAGCTGGCCTCTTTGTATTTAGTTAGGGTGTTGCGTTTGAATGAGGTTGCATAGGAAATGATACGGCCCCTCAGGAAAGCTTTACCAGCGTCCCAAAATAGGTTGGGGTCGTGTATGTGTGGGGCGTTGTTTGAGGAGTATTCAGCCCAGGCGTCGGAGATGTAGTTGTGGAAGTCAGTGTTGTTGTGTAGATAAGGTGGGAACCGCCATATATTGGGGTGTGGAGGTAGGTCTAGATTATTTAGTGTCACTTCTATAGGGGCATGATCTGAAATGGTTATGTCGTGGATGGTGGAGTTTTGGAGGTAGGGTAGAAGGTTGTCAGAGCCGAAGGTGTAGTCTATTCTGGTGAATGTTTTGTGTGGGTTAGAGTAGAAAGTGAATTCCCTGTCTGCCGGGTGGGAGAGGCGCCATAGATCCTGGAATTGGATGGATTCCATGGTGCTAGCCAGGAGGGAAGGGGGTAGTGGGTTAGTGTCCTTTTTTGGTCTTTTTTGTGAGGACCTGTCATCCATCTGATGGAGGGTGTCATTGAAATCTCCTCCGATTAGATGAGGGAGATGTGTGTTTTCTAGAAGCCAACTGGATAGTTCAGTGTAAAATTGTCTGCTTGGATTATTAGGGGCATAAACATTTGTTATAGCTAGTTCTTTGGAGCCTATTTTTATGTGTACCGTGAGTAGACGGCCCTGGTCGTCGTTTTTTGCGGACAAGACTGTGCACGGGAGGTTCTTGTGTATGAGTAAGAGAACGCCAGCTTTGCGTCCTTTTGCCTCTGAGCCTAGAACAGTGCCAACCCAGAGTTTCTTCATGCGATGAAAGTCTGAGGCCGGTAAATGTGATTCCTGAAGAAGTGCTATATCGGCTTTGAGCCGCTTGAGATGCCTGAGGATTTTCATTCTCTTTTGGGGGGATCTGAGACCCTTTACATTCCAGGAGAGTATTTTCATATTAGGGGGGTTGAAAAGGGATGTGTGTTATTAAGTGTGTTTTAATATTGTGTGGAAGGTGTGATAGTACGTCAGCTGTGTCTGGAAGTCTGAGGTTGTTATGTGGGAGGTGTATAAGTACGAGAATGGATTTGATTTGGCTAGGGCCGTGTGAGAGAGAGGGGGGGGGAAGGGGATTTAACCTGTAAGAGAAGCAACATAGTGAAAAATATCACCAGTAAAACATACGAACATGGAAACTTCGCTTTTTTCCGCATGGAGTCACTGTGTAGGTCAGCTCCCATCTCAGGACGGTGATGATATAGCCCCAGAGAGCCCTTGGCCGTGAGACAAGTGTTCATGTGGGCATCAAGGGGTCACATATGAGGGGGGGGGGAGTGCAGTTGTCCGCACACAGTGAGGCCATGAGGATGTAAAAAAAAAGAAAAACATTGCCCTTTACGAAAAGGAATAACTTGCTAGGAAGGGACCTGTAAGAAAGAGATTACAATGGAAAGGCAAACATATGTATATGAGAAATATTGTACATTACGTGTAGATGAGGTACAGATGGTACATGGAACCTGAGGGAGGACAGAGAGATCTTTACTGTCCAAAATTTTGGGACCGATGGAGGTGGGTGTCAGGTTTTAGTTCAGCGGTGCGTAAAGCGGTGCTGGTCCGGAATCGAGGGTCTAAATCGCTTGGGGGAGTCTTTACGCGGGCTTCGTTGATCCAGGGAGCGATTGATTGAAGTACCTTTCGACGGGGTGTGTTGTTGAATGTTGGGGAATAAAGACCGCATGTATGCTTCTGCTTCTGAGGGTTCCTGGAAGGAGAGCTGGTCCCCGTTAGGTGTCTTGAGGCGTAGGGTAGCCGGGAAGGCTAGGGTGAACTTGATCTGTTGCTTAAAGAGTTCAGAGCATATTTGTTGAAAGGCCTTGCGTTTCTTTGAAACTTCGATGGAGTAGTCGGCAAAAATCAGGACTCTCACTCCGTCAATTTGTAGCGAGCGAGATTGTCTAAATTTTTGAAGAATGAGAGCCTTGTCGGAATAATTTAGATATTTGGCTATGATGGGCCGAGGATTCTTGCGTTCTTCATTATACGACCCCATCCTGTGAGCGCGTTCCACTGTGCAGGGGCCTGTTAGGCCTAGCGCCTCGGGTATGCGTTGGGAGCAAAAGTCCATTAGGGCAGATGCTTGGAGGGATTCTGGAATCCCCACGAATCGCAGGTTGCTCCTTCTGGATCTATTTTCCAAATCGTCAAGTTTTTGGAATATATATTGGTTCGTTTTGTCTTGTGCTTGTTCCGTGGCTTGAGCTTGGTATATCTCTTCCTCCATGCTTGATTGGCGGTGTTCTAGCTCGTTTAGCCTTGTGTTGTGTTCTCCTAGCTGGGCCTTTATTTGTTTCATCCCCGCATTTACAGCCTTTTCTACTGAAGCAGATATCATGGGGGACAGAAGTGCTGCCACTGCCTGTGCTATGCGCTCGGTTTTGTGGTCCCCGGCGAGCTGTAGGGAGGTAGCTGGCATGGAGAAGACCTGAGGAGATCGTGCTTGAGGAGAGGGAGCCTGGGAGTGTGGCTGGGTAGGGGGTGCCTGAGGGGATGTGTGTGGAGCTGTGCTTCCACTTACTTCCATCTCCGCTGTGTGTTGTTGCTGCAGCTGCTGGTGCGCGCCTGTGTAGGTGTCCGTGTAGGCCGAAGCCGGGGCCTCGATTTGCGGCTGGGCCGGCGGCGTCAGGACCCTGTTGGAGCGGGAGCCGCGGACCTCCACGAAGCGGTCCATAGAGCGGATGCAAGTGCCCGAGGTGGCCGATGGAGGTTTCTGGCTTCTGGGCCGGATTTTTAGGCTGGTTTAGGTGTCCTCAGAGCGGGTGCTGTGTAAGAGTGCAGCTACTCCATGCGGCGCCGGAACCGGAAGTGTGAGATTTTTTTAAATGTATTATCCAGCCCACCTCCTGCATGATAGCATGATAGATATTGTGGTGGCTGCGTTTTCCTCCAAGCCTGCTGCAGAGATTGCAAACATCAATAGATCATCTAGGTATGGTACAATCTCTACCTCTTTTAACCTTAGGGCTTGCAAAGCTTCCATCATCACTTTTGTAAAAAATATGAGGATCCGAAGGCAGTCCAGGGGAGGGCATAGAACCAACCTGGACCTTTGATGGCAAATCTTAGGTATTTTTGTGGGACCTCCCTTATAGGGATGTGCAAATATGCATCTTTCAAGTCCACTGAGACTATGAAAACACACGAGGCCAACAAGTCTTTTACCTTGTAAATAAACTCCATCCTGAATTTTTTGAATTTCACGCATTAGTTCACCCTCTTGAATTTTAGGATCATTCAATATTTCCCTGAGGGTTTCTTCCTGAGTAAAATATGTGAGTAGAACCTTTGCTCCTTTTCCTACTCTGTTAGAAGACTTATCACTCTCTGATGTAACATTTCTTCCAACAGAGATAAGAATGCTACTGATTCATGGCAAAGACCTGTAAATTCTATTTTGTACCCACTCCTAATAATTTCCAATATGAAAATGTTCTGAGTAAATTTTTGCCATTGTGTTAGAAAGGCCCTCAATCTTTCTCCCACATGGCTGCATGAGTCACTGCAACTGGGGCTTTTCCTTATCCTTGTTGGGATTAAAAAGAAACCGTCCTTTCTCCGTTCCTCTTTTAAACAATTATCCTTTTCTCTGATTTTGCTGCTTACTTTCTTTGTCCTGTCATTGTCTGTTGGAGTGAAAAAACTTTGTTTACTTGGCATGGGAAATCCTTTTATCCTGTCAGCTAAACTCTCCAGAACTGAAGCTAGCTCAGTGCCGAACGGGAGGTCACCATGCTTGGCTTTTGAGAACAGGTCACCTTGCCAGGTCTTTAACTATATGTCTCTCCTGGCTGAATTCAGGAGAGTGGTAGCCCTTGCTGTGAATTTTATAAGCTTGTAACTTGTACCAGATGAGAATGAAATTGTCCCAACCAGACATCCATCATGCGGTCTGTCTTTATAGAGACTTTAGATAGAAGAGCATCCAACTTGGGACAATTCTTCTATAAAGCTATATCTTCCTCTTTAAAAGGAAATTGCCTTTTCTTTATCGTACATCACGGGACACAGAGCACCATAATAATGACTGATGATGTGGGTTATACGCTTACCTTTAGATGATTGGACACTGGCAACCAATAGTAAGACGGTTCCTCCCATATAACCCCTCCTATACCGGAAGTACCTCAGTTTTTTCGCCAGTGTCTTGAAGGTGATGGTCATGGCTTTTGAAGCTCTTCAAATTTCTTAAAAAAAAAAGTCCCACTGAGGAAGTTATAATCGGATCCATTCGGATGGCATAACAAAGCTAAAGTGGATGGTACCCGAACCTCGGTTCAAGAACGAGGTATTGCTTGTAATGTGTCCTATATAGGCACTGGACCCTTGTTAAGTTGGTATTCCTGGTCAATCTTGCCCAAGGTAAACCAGAAAAGGTGCTTTACAGGTCCAGGGGTGTGGACCCCAATATATGGGGGACCCGGTCCCTGAAGGTCCTTAGAGGCGCTACCCGCCGTGATGGGGGAAGATTGGGCCTGGTAAGACAGGCCCTGCTGCTTGGGATGGTGAGTACTCCCTTTGGGTTTTTTATATATATATATTTCCTTTGAAACTGCTGGTAAACCTGAAACCTGTGTCTGGGATTACAGATGGGCGTACCCGCCGTGCGCACGCCACTGGCGTGTGTGTGCACCCCTGGTGTGCGCCATCGGTGTGCGCGTGCGCCGCTGCTGTGCACGTCGCAGATGCGCTGCGTGCGTCAGGACGGCGCATGCGCTGTGCGGTGGGCGTGCCGCCGATCGCTGATGCACGCGCTCACTCTCAAGCTAAAGCTTTATAGGGATGGAGCTCTTGACGTGCCCATGGACAACACAGAGAGATATTTGGGCATGTGAGTCTGGTGGTCTTGGACACAGTGGTGACAGGTTAAAGACTGGTATAGTTTGTGGGGCGTACTCATTTTCTTCCTCGTGTGTAAGCAATGTCTTCCAGAAAACGAGGTATAGGGAACAAGGCAAGCACAGGGGTAAGCGTCCCTCCTTTAAAAACAGGAGACTAACCCCATGCTGATACAGCCTCAGTTTCTCCAGAAAGACCTGTGGCATCTGGCCTGGCTGAGCCATTGCATTTGTCAGGCATAGTGGCCACTACCAATATACGTGCCTCGGCTTATGTTACAAAGGATGATTTGGCATCTGCCTTAGCAGGCCTTGAGGGCAAAATAGCTGGAATGATTGCCTCTGTAACACGGGGGGGAGGAAGTGTAATAGATCTCCCTCCCCTGAGCCTGGGCCTAGAGCACTAGAGCACCAGGACTCTTATAGCCAGATGGGTCCAGGTGGTCTGGAACCAGAATGGGCGGAGGATTTGGAAGAGGTGGTCATGAAAGACCGGGAGGAAGGAGAGGCTGAAGAATCCTCGGCTGAGGACTCTGGCTCTAAAGAGCCAATTTCAGCCACCCATTCCCAAAAATTGTTTATCCAATCTCTAATTGAGATGGTACGACTTGGGTTTAAGTTACCCCCGGTTCAGGAGTCTGGACTCTCCTGTTCTACTTTGGGATCTTTGCAACCTCAGCAAATTGCCCAAGCGTTCCCTTTGCATCCATTACTGGAGCAGGTGGTTTATGCGGACTGGGAGCACCCTGACAGGATATACTTATCTCCAAAAAGGTTTTCTGTATTATATCCTATGGAGGAGAAGTTCAGGAAGAAATTGGGGGACACCTTTGGTGGACGCTGCCATATCTTCAGTAAATAAAAGTTTAACCTGTCCAGTGGATAATGCCCAGGTATTTAAGGATCCGGCTGATAAGAAGCTAGAGTCCTTATTAAAAGCCTCCTTTTCGGTGGCTGGTGCAGCAGTTCAGCCAGCAGTTGCAGCTATTGGGATTTGCCAATCCCTAAAGGATCGCTTTAAACGGTTGGTAAAGAGCCTACCTTGCCAGGAGGAATCTGCTGAGGAATTGTCGGAGATTCCTCATGCGTTATGTTTTGCAGTGGACACATTGAAGGACTCAATTCAACAGATGTCTCGTTTTGCGCTACTATCAATCCATATGCGCAGAGTCTTGTGGTTAAAGAACTGGTCTGCTGAGACACCATGTAAAAGGCTACTTGCAGCTTTTTCATTCCATGGAGAGCGCTTGTTTGGCGAAGATCTGGATAAATATATCCAAAAGATCTCTGGAGGAAAGAGTGCCCTACTCCCTATTAAAAAGAAAGGGAAGCAACCCTCTTATAAAATTCCCAATGCTCCAGGACCTAGTGCTTCTTCCCCTAAGCGGTATGGACGGCCCCAGCCTTCTGGCTTTAAAAGACCCCAGGGTCAGAAGAAACCCTGGACTCAAAAGCCACCCAAGCCCAGCTCCAAGTCTACCTTGTGAAGGGGTGCCCCTGCTCTCACGGGTGGGGGGGCAGGCTTCGGCGGTTTGGGGAGGCCTGGGAAGAACTGGTTCAGGACAGATGGTTCATCTCCACTGTAAAATACGGTTACAGAATAGAGTTCCGGGAGATCCCCCCGAATCGGTTTCTGTACTCAAGGGTTCCGTCGGATCCAGAGAAAAGAAGATGCCTTTTCCTAGCTTTACAGCATCTGATGTTGCAGGGGGTAATTGTAAAGGTTCCGCACGAGGAAAGATTCAAGGGGTTTTACCCCAACCTATTCACCGTGCCGAAACCAAATGGGGAAGTAAGGCCCATTTTGTACCTCAAGGCTCTCAACCTCTTTGTAGACGTCCGATCCTTCCGCATGGAGTCGGTTCGTTCAATAATAAAATCCCTGAGAAAGGGAGACTATTTATCATCGATAGATATCAAGGACGCGTACCTTCATGTGCCGATCTTCGGTCCACATCAAAGGTTCCTACGCTTCGCTGTAGAGAGCAGTCATTTCCAATTTGTGGCACTACCTTTTGGTCTGGCCACGGCCCCCAGGGTCTTCACAAAGATTCTGGCCCCAGTGTTGGCTTCCCTAAGTTCTCAGAAGGTCTCTGTAGTAGGATATCTGGACGATCTTCTTCTAAGGGAATGTTCTCGCCCCATACTGGTTCAAAATGTATCAAGAACAGTATTACAACGCCTAGGTTGGATTCTAAATGTGGACAAGTCAGCTATACAGGAGGAGCAAAAACCAGTGATCCTAGTGGCCCCAGCATGGCCCCGGAGATCCTGGTACTTTGAGATTGTGACGTTGGCAGTAGGAGACCCATTGGTCCTTCCATGCAGTCCAGACCTGTTGTCTCAAGGACCCATATTCCATCCTTCTTTACGGTTGCTGAATTTGATGGCTTGGCAATTGAGACCAGACTATTGAAAGACCGTGGTATTATGGGTTCAGTCTTGTCTACCTTGATAAACGCTATAAAGTCAGTTTCTAGAGCTATCTATTATAGAGTCTGGAAGTCGTACATTTCTTGGTGTGAGGAGAGGAAATGGAACCCTCATAGGTATACGATTGGAAGAGTTCTTGCCTTTCTTCAAGCAGGAGTAGAATTGCAGTTCGCTTTAGAGACAATTAAGGGACAGATTTCGGCCTTATTGTTTTTTTTTCCAAAAACCGATTGCATCCCATTCTTTGGTGCGAACCTTTGTCAAGGGAGTAACACACCTGAGGCCACCGGTAAAACCACCTTTATGTCCCTGGGACCTAAATTTGGTACTGTCAGCCTTACAGAGTCAACTGTTTGAACCTATTAGGCATATTACTTTTGTCCTATTGACAAGAAAATTAGCTTTTTTGGTGGCTATAACATTGGCTAGAAGGGTGTCTGAATTGGCCCTCCTTTCTTGCAAAGAACCTTTTATAACTCTTCATCAGGATAGAGTGGTCATGCGCCCTCATCCAGATTTTCTTCCGAAGGTAGTTTCCAAATTTCATTTGAATCAGGATATCATTTTACCTTCCTTTTTTTCCAAACCCTAAGACTAGGGAGGAAAGGTCGCTCCACTCACTGGATGTGGTGAGGGCGATCAAAATTTACTTGAAGATGTCAGCTCCCTTTCGGAAGACTGACTGTTTTTTTGTCTTGCCAGAGGGTCCTAAGAAAGGACAGCCGGCAACAAGTTCAACTATATCCAGGTGGATGCGCCAGACTATTATCCAGGTGTATGGATTAAAAGGCAGGGTTCCACCTTGGGCTTTAAAGGCACACTCCACTAGAGGGATTAGTGCATCAAGGGCAGTACGCCAACAGGTGTATATGGCTCAGGTTTGCAAAGCGGCCGCTTGGTCTTCAGATCATACGTTCACCAGATTTTACCAGGTGGATGTGAGATCTCAAAGGGAGACTGTTTTTGGCCACAGAGTGTTGCAGGCAGCTTTATAGTCTCAGGCCTGTTGGGCTTAGGGATAATGTGTTCCCCCCCTCAGGTGCATTGCTTTAGGACATCCCACATAGTCATTATTATGGTGCTCTGTGTCCCGTGATGTACGATAAAGAAAAATGGTTTTTTAAAACAGCTTACCTGTAAAATCCTTGTCTTGGATTACATCATGGGACACAGAGGTCCCTCCCCTCTTTCTGGGATCGTCATTGTTTGCTACAAAACTAAGGTACTTCCGGTATAGGAGGGGTTATATGGGAGGAACTGTCTTACTATTGGTTGCCAGTGTCCTAAAGGTAAGCATATAACCCACATAGTCATTATTATGGTGCTCTGTGTCCCGTGATGTACTCCAAGAAAAGGATTTTACAGGTAAGCTGTTTTAAAAATCCATTTTTTAGGTTACTCGGTATGAATGCCTTCTTCTCAGGCTCCTTCCATTCTCTTTTAATAGTGTCTGTCAAAGCAGAATGTACCAGGAAGGTGCACAGGCATTTAGTTCTTGTTGTACAATGTATCATATATAGCCTTAAAGTGATTGTAGAGTTTTATTTTTTTTAAATAACAAACGTTATACTTACCTGCTCTGTGCAAGAGTTTTAAACAGAGCGGCCCCAATCCTCCTTTTCTGGGGTCCCCCAGCAGTGCTCCTGGCCCCTCCTCTCCATTGAGTGCCCCCACAGAGAACCGCTTTCCATGGGGGCACTCGTGCGGGCGAGCTCCCGAGTCCTGCTGCTGCGTCCATTGGCACAGACAGCAGAACTTGGCCCCGCCCCCAGCTCCCATGTCACTGGATTTGATTTAGAGCAGCGGGAGCCAATGGCTCTGGGGGGCAGCTGCAGCACAGAAGGTTTTTCACCTTAATGCATAGAATGCATTAAGGTGAAAAACCTTGAGACTTTACAACTCCATTAAGGAGCTCCTCTATCACTTCTGTTGGGAACAAAAATCTCTGCGATTTTGAAACCTTCTCCTCAATCTCTCCTTTCTTTTGATGCTAATGAGCTGGGAGAATCTTCCCCCAGTTCTTCTGAGACTCTCTGTTCCACCTGCTTTTTACTAGAAGTATTGCCAGCAGCAGCTTTGCCGCTGGATGTGCTGGGAACAGCCTCGCTATGTGTGGGTTTCTGTAAATGGTCTTTGAAGGACTGAAATGTCAGAGTTCTTCCTTCATGGAATGCACAAAATCTCTAATGAGGGATCCTGATTCCTTCTTAACAAGCCTATAAATAAATACATTCTTGACAAGGGGCCTCTGCCATGAACTACCCAACCTCCTCTTACACTTTTTGCCTTCTAAGGGTACCTGGGCCCCCGTCTGGAGAGAAAAAAGAGAATAAGAAAGGCTCCTATAACAGGCCTGCCATGCAATATCCCTTAGAGACTACACACAAGTCAACTTACACAACACAACTCACCAGCCCAGTGAGCAATAGGTGATAAAATATAATGTTTGTGCCTAAGCTCCAAACACAGAATCAGGAATTTGCCTAAAGAACAAATGTACAAACCTAGCAGCATTTGGCTCTTTCCTTACTGCTAGTCTCCTCCAGCTCTGGCAGATCTGTCTCCATGCTGGCATCCCCTACAGCTACTTGATCCTAGCCTCACAATTCCATTGCATTTAAATAATGAGAGGAACGCTGGGCCCCAGCCTTGCCTCTTATCCCATCACTTGTGGCCCCCTGGAGCTGATGTGGATCCTGTCAGCTCTGATCAGTAATAAAAAACACGATGCCACTCAAAACAAAGATGGCTGTTGTGTACTTCAAGTTCCACTGGAAGGGATGTCAATGGCCAGAGCACAGGAAGCGATGTCATTCTGGCACCCGGGAAAAGCCAGACCATCAAGCCCAGTGATCCCACTGCAGCATGGCTGCCATGACAGGGCCTAGCCATCCAGCAAAGCACCACAGGTACCAGGGCATGCTATTTTTTTCAGGCATTGACCCACAGGCTATTATCATCCACCATTATCAGCCAGCAGGTAGCAACCCTTCTCCCGAGTGGATTACTATGGGAGAGGAAGGAAGGAATCCCCGATGTCACACATCCACACAAGTGGTGCAATGGTACCAAAAACAACCTCAGCCTGGGCTCCCACCAGGACAGGCCCCCAATGCATTTCGCTCAGCCCCCTGGAACTTAGTCATGGGGATTGCTATGGGCGGCTTGCTGGGAAACACCCTTCGCCACAAAAAAGAGTCCCTGAAAGGGTCGGCATGCCTGAGTGGAGGTCATATCACAAAAATCCTTGTCTTGGTAAAGGAATGACCACAATCAGGGAGACCCTGCGCCTAGCATAAAGGTCTGATAACAAAATAACAAACAGGGAATGTGTCCTATCAGGCCAGAGGAAATACACAGAACTGAGAACCTAGGGACTCAAAGGGTTTTTTAGAAGTGGATCATGAGTTCTTCAGTGAGAGGAGTCTCTATCTCTCATGTAAGCTGTTCTGGAAGATGACTTGGGAAAACCTTAGAACTGAAAATAAAGATTGATGCTAAAATCAAATATATGAGGCATTGAATTCACAAACAGGTATGTCCATACATGCCTCTTTTTCAAGGTATGAGGGAAACGTGTCGCTACTGTTGAGGGTCAATGTCATATTCATTTTGATTATTGGCCCCCAAGTCAATGTGGACAATTTTTGTGGCCATGATACACTGCGAGTAGATAATACACTAGTAGCTGGAGGCATAACACTGCACATCTGAAATACTAGGATCTAGAAGTACTCAAAAATTAGCTAGAGTTCAGCACAACATGTAGGGAATGGACTTAAAATACAGTTACACTTTGACAGTGTTTTAGAAAACTTAAAATATACTCACATTGATTCTACTGTCTCACTATCTGAAACAACACAACTGAAATTTAAGGGTTGAATAGCTGAATGCTACAAAATTCAGAAGGAATGAAAGTTTCTTTGTCTTGCAGCTAAGTACAGTACTGTCTGAATTGTCACAATACCTTAGTTTAATGATGTGGTGTAGAACAGTTTGCACTTAATCAGAAGAGAAAGGCTAATAGAGTAATACCAAAATTCACTATGAGTCATATGAAGTAGAGTCAAATGGAGTAGACTCAAATTCATCATTGTCAAGACCTGACCTGCACTATTCCTCTCTGGTACCAGTGGCAGAGAATAAACACAGTGCTTATACTACAGCCAATTTAGATACAATCTTGTGATACATCCCAGATTACACCATGATCTGATGAACTTTGAATCTGGACAACATCAGATTACAGATACTGATGTGTACTGGAGAAAGGAAGGTGTCACATACCTAGTCGAGGCCGAGCTGATGAGAAAGCTTTCCCCTACACCTCCTGTCCTGTTTCTCCTGGAGGTTATGACAGTATGTAACAGGGCACAGAGTGGCACAGGTGCCTTGTAGAAGACCCTGGCTGGAAGAACCTTGAAGCAGGTGCTGAGCAGCAGGCGGACTGATGAGCTGGACGATGCAAAGACACAGCAGTAGGTGCAGAACCGCGGATAGCAGGTAGGCTGGCCAGCAGGCCACTGTAGGACACTCTGGCAGATGCAGAGGCACTGTAGCAAGAACAGCAGGCAGCAAACAGGTTTGCAAACAAGGGGATGCAGGATCTTGGGTGGTCAGGCAGGCAAGAGTCGGTAACAGCCAGGCAGCAGAGGTGCAGAATCAGGAACCGAAGCAGAGTGAAGCAGAGTCAGAGCCAGGCCGAGGTCAATATCAGGTGAGCAGAGAAGATACCAAAACAGCAGGCAGAAGGCAGGGTCAGGTAACAAGCCTGAATCAGCAATGGGGTATCAGGAACATGCAGGGTCAAGACAAGCCAGGTAGTACAGGATCACTTCAAAACAGTAGAAGCTGACAACCACTCAACAATCCTCTGGTCTCTGGAGCCACTTTAAATAGGCAAGTAAGTGCCAAGTATTCACAAATAATGGGCTAATGGGCATGCGTGCCTTGTTGTCACTAAAGAATTAATATGGGCACGCGTGCAAATTAGGGCACGTCTAATAGGGATGAGCTTCGTGTTCGAGTCGAACCCATGTTCGACTCGAACATCGTGTGTTCAGTCGTTCTCCGAATTACGAACGATATGGGCCGTTCGCGCCAAATTCGAGTGCCGCGTCATGGCCCATAATTCACTGCAGCATCGCAGTGCATTGCTGGCTGATGATTGGCCAAGCATGCATTATGACCCACATGCTTGGCCAATCACAGCACCGTCTGAACAGAGAGCTGTAATTGGCCAAAGCCAAGGAGGCTTTGGACAATTATGGCTCAGGGGGTTTAGTACACGCCCCACACTATATAAGGCCGCCTGCACGGCGGCCCTGTGTAGTGTGTTCCGGCGTTCAGATAGAGGGATAGAGAGAGAGAGACAGACAGTGTAATTTGATTTAAGTTAGATAGAGTAGGCAGGTCGAGTCAGTTAGCTGCAGTTACAGTGTATTGTGTATATATATATATATATGCATCTCAGGAGGCAAGAGTTTCTGATGATAGCCCGAAAACGTTTATTATGGATGCCTGATTTTATGGATGTCGTGGTGATGTCCTTTGGAAGATTTCAAAATAAATACGGTTTGTGCAGCAATCCCTTGTTTTTGGATTTTATATATATATATATATATATATATATATATATATATATATATATATACACACACACACACACACACACTGTATTCATTTTAGCTAGACAGGCAGGCGTTTTAACAGTATTTCCAGCTACTGTACTGTGTATCCTGCACAGTCTCACCTACAGTAAAGCTACCTGCAGCCAGGTGCTTGTGTAGGCTCATTGAAGTATTTCCAGCTACTGTACTGTGTACCCTGCACAGTCTCACCCACAGTATAGCAACTTGCAGCCAGATGCTTGTGTAGGATCATTGATTTATTTCCAGCTACTGTACTGTGTACCCTGCACAGTCTCGTCTACAGTATAGCAACCTGCAGCCAGGTGCTTGTGTAGGCTCATTGAAGTATTTCCAGCTACTGTACTGTGTTCAATGCACAGTCTTACCTACAGTAAAGCTACCTGCAGCCAGGTGCTTGTGTAGGCTCATTGAAGTATTTCCAGTTACTGTACTGTGTACCCCACACAGTCTCACCTACAGTATAGCCACCTGCAGCCAGGTGCTTGTGTAGGCTCATTGAAGTATTTCCAGCTACTGTACTGTGTACCCTGCACAGTCTCACCTACAGTAAATCTACCTTCAGCCAGGTGCTTGTGTAGGCTTATTAAAGTATTTCCAGCTACTGTACTGTGTATCCTGCACAGTCTCACCTACAGTAAAGTTACCTGCAGCCAGGTGCTTGTGTAGGCTCATTGAAGTATTTCCAGCTACTGTACTGTGTACCCTGCACAGTCTCACCTACAGTAAAGCTACCTGCAGCCAGGTGCTTGTGTAGGCTCATTGAAGTATTTCCAGTTACTGTACTGTGTACCCCGCACAGTCTCACCTACAGTATAGCTACCTGCAGCCAGGTGCTTGTGTAGGCTCATTGAAGTATTTCCAGCTACTGTACTGTGTACCCCACACAGTCTCACCTTCAGTATAGCAACCTGTAGCCAGGTGCTTGTGTAGGCTCATTGAAGTATTTCCAGCTACTGTACTGTGTACCCTGCACAGTCTCACCTACAGTATAGCAACCTGCAGCCAGGTGATTGTGTAGGCTCATTGAAGTATTTCCAGCTACTGTACTGTGTTCCCTGCACAGTCTCACCTACAGTATAGCAACCTGCTGCCAGGTGATTGTGTAGGCTCATTGAAGTATTTCCAGCTACTGTACTGTGTACCCTGCACAGTCTCACCTACAGTATAGCTACCTGCAGCCAGGTGCTTGTGTAGGCTCATTGAAGTATTTCCAGCTACTGTACTGTGTACCCTGCACAGTCTCACCTACAGTAAAGCTACCTGCAGCCAGGTGCTTGTGTAGGCTCATTGAAGTATTTCCAGTTACTGTACTGTGTACCCTGCACAGTTGCACCTACAGTATAGGTACCTGAAGACAAGTGCAGGTGTTATCATACTAATAATACTACAGGCAGGCAATTGATTCTGCTAGCTGCAGTATAATCGGTATATATATATATATATATATATATATATATATATATATATATATATGTATCCCAGTTTTTTGCAGCTCACTGCAGGCCAATAGTATGTCTGGAAGGCCAACAAGGAGAGGCAGTCACAAGCCAATAAAAGACAACATGCGGAAGACTCTCACCCAGGCTCAGGGTACTTTGGCAAAGCAGCTGCCAACGCGGCCTCTTCCCTCAGCTCAATGGCATCAGTGACTCCTTCCCTAGCCCCACCATGTCCTCCTGAGGAGTCCCTTGAACTGTTTGACCACAGTGTTGGGTACATGCTCCAGGAGGATGCCCAGCGTTTTGAAGGCTCCGATGATGATACTGAGCTAGATTAAGGCAGTAGCGTGAGCACGGACAGAGGGGGTGCCCAAGAAGGACAGCAATCTGGCAGTCATGTTCCCCCTGCTGCAGCATACTGCCAGGTTTGCTCCAGTGATGAGGAGGGAGGGGATGATGAGGTCACTGACTCAACGTGGGTGCCTGATAGGAGAGAGGAGGAGGAGGCGGCACATCACCAACGAGGCAGGATGCCCTCCAGGGGCCAGCCTAAGGGCAGCACACTGACTGCATCACACCGCAGAGCTCCACATGTGCAGGGCGCTGCTGTCTCTGCGCATTATTCCAAAAGTTCTTTGGTGTGGGCCTTTTTTGAGATGAGTGCATCAGATCTCATCGCTGCTATTTGCAACATATGTCTCAAGTGTATCTCACGTGGCCAAAACATCTCCCACTTGGGCACCACATGCTTGACCAGACATATGTTGACCTGCCATGCAGTTCGTTGGCAAGTGTACCTAAAAGACCAACACCAAAGAACAAAGAGGAACTCTCCTTGCTCCTCATCAGCTGGGATCTCCAACCCCACTATACCTTCAGTCCTCTCTGAGACCTGCACTGAGAGGAATGAAGGTGTAGAATTAGGTGTGTCACAGCCAAGTACTTGCGGGCAATCTGCTATCGGTACACCAACGTCAGATTGTACCAGGCAAATTTCCCTGCCCCAGCTGCAGCACCGCAGAAAGAAGTTCGCTCCCAGCCATCCACATGCCCAGTGGTTGAATGCTAGCTTGGCAAAATTGCTAGCACTTCAACTGATACCTTTTCAGTTGGTAGACTCTGCCTCCTTCCGTGAGTTTGTGGAATGTGCTGTTCCTCAGTAGCAGGTTCCCAAACTCCACTTTTTCTCATGGAAGGCGATTCCGGCTCTCTACCAGCATGTGGAAGGCAATGTCTTGGCCTCGCTGGACAGGGCGGTCAGCGGTAAGGTGCATATTACCGCTGACTCATGGTCCAGCAGGCATGGACAGGGACGATACCCAAGTTTCACGGCGCATTGGGTGACTCTGCTGGCAGCTGGGAAGGATGCAGGACAAGGTGTAGTAGTGTTGGAGGTTGTTCCGCCACCACGCCTCCAAAATGCCACTACCGGTGATTCTGACACACCTCTCTCCTCCACCCCCCCTCTACTTCTTCCTCCATGGCCTCTTCTAGTGCTTTGTCCTCGGAACCAGCGGTGCTCTGTAGGCGTTCAAGGGGCTATGCAAGTAAGCAGGCCAAAAGATGCCATGCGGTGCTTGAGCTGGTGTGCTTGGGGGACAGGAACCACACTGGGGCAGAGGTTCTGTCAGCTCTGCAGGGGCAGGTTCAGAGGTGGTTGACGCCACTCCAACTTAAGGCAGGAATGGTGGTTTGCGACAATGGCACCAACCTCCTCTCCACCCTCCAACAGGGACAAATGACCCATGTGCTCTGTTTGGCTCACATCCTTAACTTGGTGGTGCAGCAGTTCTTGGGCAGGTACCCGGGCTTACAGGATGTCCTGAGGCAGGCCAGGAAAGTCTGTGTGCATTTCCGCCGGTCATATAATGCCAGTGTTTGGCTGGCAGACCTCCAAAAGGAATTTAACCTTCCCAAGAACCACCTAATCTGTGACATGCCCACCAGGTGGAACTCAACGTTGGCCATGCTGCAGCGGCTGCACACGCAGCAGAGGGCCATCAATGAGTACCTGTGCGACTATGGCACCAGGACAGGGTCAGGGGAGTTTGTTTTTTTTCCCCCCACGCCAGTGGGCCATGATCAGGGATGCATGCACTGTCCTGTCACCATTTGAGGAGGCCACGAGGATGGTGAGCAGTGACAGTGCATGCATCAGTGACACTGTCCCCCTTGTCTATCTGTTGAAGCACACGCTGCGTGGAATAATGGACAGGGCACTTGAGGCAGAACAGAGGCAGGAAGAGGAAGACTTCCTTACCTCTCAAGGCCCCCTTTATCCAGACAGTGTTCCTGTGTGCCCGCCGATCACACAGGAAGGGGACGAGGAGGAGGAGGAGGATTGTGTCAGCATGGAGGTGGAGCCTGGCACTCAGCATCAGCAGCAGTCTTTAAGGGATCATTTACAGTCTCAAGAAACCCATGGACTGTGGCTGGGAGGAGGTGGCTGCGGATAATGTCGTCCTTAGTGACCCAGAGGACTCTGGACCGAATGCCTCAGCAAACCTACGCTGCATGGCCTCCCTGATCCTGCAATGCCTGCGGAAGGATCCTCGTATTCGTGGTATCAAGGAGAGGGATCAATACTGGCTGGCAACCCTCCTTGATCCACGTTACAAGGGTAAGGTTGCGGACCTTATCTTGCCATCGCAGAGGGAGCAGAGGATGAAACATCTTCGGGAGGCCTTGCAGAAAGGTCTGTGCAATGCGTTCCCAGAGACTGGGAGGTTACAAACTCCTGTTCCTGGACAACGTGTTGCTGAGGCTTCAGTCAGTCAAAGAAGGAGCGGTGGTGCAGGTGGCCGTCTGACCAATGCGTTCAGGGAATTTTTTAGTCCGCAGCCCCAAGGTATGATCGGTTCCAGCAACCATCGCCAGCATCTGTTTTACATGGTACAGAAATACCTAGGGGCAAGATCTGACTCAGGGGCGGATCCAGGGGGGGCAACGGGACAATTGCCCCCTCCGAGAATGTGGGTCAGTAAATGTGCTGGCAGGCGTTTCTGTGGGTAAGAGAGCCGGCGGGCGTCTCCGCGGCTGAAAGACAGCGGTGGGGAGAGACAGCGGGTCTCAGGCAGCTCCGATGGGGACTGGGGAGAGACAGCAGGCGGCTCCGGTGGGGACTGGAGAGAGAAAGCGGGCTGCACTGTTGGTGAGCAGCTGTGCAGCTCGGTGACAGGCAGCGCGAGCGGCTGCTGGCCAATCAGGGAGCCGGCGGGCGGAGGAGCAGAGAGATAACATCATCTCTCACCGCCCAGCGCCCGCCCTGCATCCCTGCAGTTCCGCCCTCACTGTGTGTGCAGTGTGCAGGCAGCCGCGGCAGCAGAGAGATGACATCATCTCTCTGCTGCTTGACTGGGACACAGCAAGAGATGATTATAGCAGGCAAGAAACAATCCGCAATGTGTGCCATGGGATGTGGCAAGTAACAATCCGCAACGTGTGGCATGGGACGTGGCAAGTAACAATCCGCAACTTGTGACATGGGACGTGGCAAGTAACAATCCGCAACATGTGGCATGGGACGTGGCAAGTGACAATCTGCAACGTGTGGCATGGGACGTGGCAAGTGACAATCTGCAACGTGTGGCATGGGACGTGGCAAGTGACAATCTGCAACGTGTGGCATGGGACGTGGCAAGTGACAATCTGCAACGTGTGGCAAGTGACAATCTGCAACGTGTGGCATGGGACGTGGCAAGTGACAATCTGCATCTAGTGACAGGCGACATGGCAAGTGACAATCTGCATCTAGTGACAGGCGACATGGCAAGTGGCAATCCGCAACGTGTGGCAGGTGACAGTGGCAAGTGACACGCTCGGGGCTCCCACTGATTCTGCATTATGGTGAGTTGAACTATTTCTTTTTTTATAACAATGTAATAATAGTAATAATGGGCTTCAATCATCCTGACACCATAACAACCATGGTGCCGTGATGATTGAAGCGCTAACACCAACCATTTCCCCATTAAATTTACCCCAAAAAAAGTATTTTCTGGCAGTGCCCCTCCCGAGACTAGGCTCTAGATCCGCCCCTGATCTGACTTGGACACCTTTCCCACCGAAAATCCTCTGGGTTACTGGGTCTTGAGGATGGATCACTGGCCAGAACTTGCACAGTATTCAATTGAGCTACTGGCCTGTCCTGCATCCAGCGTTCTTTCGGAACGCACATTCAGTGCTGCTGGAGGCTTTGTATCCGATGACAGTTTGCATCTGTCCACCTACTTGGTCAATCGACTGACCTTCATAAAAATGAATCAGTCTTGGATCACCACCAGCTACCAAGCACCTGATGCTGATGTAACCAAATAATTTTTTTTGAAATGTCAGATCCCTTCAAAGACTGCCTATGCTGATGCTGAGTGACTATCCTGTTATGCTGAGTAATTATCCTCTTCCTCCTCAATGATCATGCTGATAGCTTGTAGGAACATTTTTGGTTCTGGGCGCCGCCACCAGTGCCTAAGGCCCAATTTTTCAGCCCCTGTTTAACAGGGGCGTGTAATTACAATTTTTGATGCAATTCTTTGCAGCAGGGCTCGTTCCTGTGCCTCAACTAGAGTATCTGTGAGGGGTTGCAGTTTTGTGGCACCAGCATCAGTGCCTAAGGCCCAATTTTTCAGCTCCTGTTCAACAGGGACATGTAATTAGAATTCTTGATCTAATATTTCACAGGAGGGCCCGTTTCTGCGCCCACCAAGAGGAACTGTGAGGACTTACAGTTTTGTGGCACCAGCACCACCACCACCAAAGGCCCAATTTTTCTGCCCCTGTTCAACAGGGGCATGTAATTACAATTCTTGATCTAATATTTCACAGCAGGGCCCTGTGAGGGCTTACAGTATTGTGGCAACACCAACACCTAAGGCCCAAATTTCTGCTGAGTATATAGGGCAGGCCCCTACTTTCAAACATCCAACTTACAAATGACTCCTACTTGCAAACGGAAGGAGACAACAGGAAGTGAGATGAAATCTACCCCTAGGAAGGGAAATTCTCTCCTGTAGGAGTTCATATGGGAAAAACGTTTCTCCTTTCCACTGATGCTTTATCACCAATCCTTGTTTCACTAAGAACCCCAAATTTTCAAAAAACATTTGTCATTGGGACAAAAAGTGAGGTTCAATCTTCTGAAGAGGAGCACAGACAGCAAAACAAATGTCACAGGGGTGATAACCCTTCCCTATGTTTTCCAAAAAGCTTAAAATAGATTTTTTTGCTGGAGCTAAACACGTTAAAAATGTACCAGTTAAGAATTACAAACAGAGTCTACTTAACAACAAACCTACAGTCCCTGTCTTGTTTGCACCGCCTGTATACTGCTGTTCAGAGTATATAGGGCCTGGTGGCCCCACACCTTTCCTTTTTTTTAATTTGGGTGCGGGGTTGCCCTTAATATCCATACAAGACCCAAAGGGCCTGGTAATGGACTGGGGGGTACCCATGCCGTTTGTCTCACTGATTTTCATCCATATTGCCAGGACCCGACATTACATTAAAGCCGCAAGCAGTTTTAAATGACTTTTATTCCTTTAAAAATGGCATTTTGTGCAGGGACTGTTCTAAGCACAGGAAACATGCGCCACTTTACAGGCATACTATAGACACCCCCCAGGTACGATATTTAAAGGAATATTTCACTTTTCTTTTTTTTTTTACTTTAAGCATCATTAAAATCACTGCTCACGAAAAAACGGCCTTTTTTAAAACTTTATTTACATTGATATATGTCCCCTGGGGCAGGACCCGGGCCCCCAAACCCTTTTTAAGACAATACCATGCAAATTAGCCTTTAAAATTAGCACTTTTGATTTTGAACGTTCGAGTCCCATAGACGTCAATGGGGTTCTAACGTTCGTGCAAATTTTTGGTCCGTTCGCAGGTTCTGGTACGAACCGAACTGGGGGGTGTTCGGCTCATCCCTAATGTCTAATTGTCACCGGAGATCTATTATGAACATGTGCACATCTTCGTGCATGACCGTGCATACAATTTCCCTGACAGAAGGTGTTATAGAGACAGGTGTTATGAGACCACAGTACTGGCATAAGGAAGGGTCATGCTTTACTTATATGCATTAAATTGTACACAACAGGGTACCCTGCCTTGTCGGGTGTAATGCACATCCTCACCACGTTAAAGTTGTTGATGCTGCAAAAACACAAGAGTGCACATTTATTACTTCTGAGAAGAGGCGTGACATTAAACCTCATTTATACCTACATTTACAAAAATAATACTTTGGCATTTGCATGGAATTAAAGGCCTTATTGTTAGATTTTGGCAAGCAGGATAAACATTTTAAATATATTAAGTGTTAAATATATTATGCAACCTTATGACTCACTCATGATCATAATAAACATATCCAGGTTTCCCATGCACTTGAGCAAAATGTAACCGTTTCTTGATAGAACCATTTATTTAGTTAGAGCCCAAAAGTCACTGCCTTTCTAAATATTTTACACTGTCTTATTGTTCCTGGACAGCCAGCGACCAGGAGCTAGTGCTGCACTGGCTCATACCCTGTGTACAAATAGCCTTTTAGGATTGTAAGTATCAGAGCTGGCTTTGATTATGTGGAGAATAGGATACAAGAGATACATAAAAAATTTGGTTTAAATTGCATGTTTACTGAAATGTTGCTATTATCATAATTTTATTATAACTTTATTATCTCTACTATATTTAGTCCATTTTACTCTTTGCTCATATGAAGCGCTTTGTTAACCATCTACACTGACTGACTGCCTTAATTGCTAATTCTGAAAATACTTGCTGATGTCCTTTTTTCCTTGGTATTCATGTATAATTTCCTGAGAGGTGCCTGACCAAACTACCATCTAAAGAGTAACAAGTAACATAACCATCCCTGGAGATACAAATGCAAAAGCACCACTTAATGGTCTGGATTCTACCATAAAGAAGCCAATGTACTTTTTCAAGGCGGGGGGGGTGGGGGGTGGTAAAAGAACCAAGATCATACCAGTGAAACTGTCATTCTGCTTTTACAAGCTTGAAGGTTAGAGCAGTGGTCATCAACCTTGTCCTCAGGGCCCACTAACAGGCCAGGTTTTATGTATTACCTTGGGGAGATGCACACTAGAATACTGCAATCACTGAGCAGCAAATTATATCACCTGTGATGTATTTCAGTTATTTTGCAAACCTGGCCTGTTAGTGGGCCCTGAGGACAGGGTTGAACATAGAAGAACATAAAGGATGCAGTGTTTGGGAGGCAGGCCCTTACAGTCTCATGAATGGGTGCAAAATCCTTCAAGGAGTGTGTTAGTTCAGTGAATGAACTACAGAGGGGGCATTTATCGGATTTATAGATTATGCAGGGCATAAATACATGTAAACCTCTGTATATAGCCCTAGAAAAAGACAGACAGTTCATAGTCCACATGGGCTTTGCTGCTTAACTGCAGACAGGAACCACAGAAACTTTATTATACAGATAAAAGATGGGGACGGGGACTAAAGGCAAATATGCTGTGTACTGCAAGTGATATTGCTCTAGATCTGGGGGGCTAGCTCTAAAATGAGGGGAGACTCAGCTGGTTTCTATCATCCAATCATGTACTTAAAGGCTGTTTTTATTTTCCTTGCATATGATTGAATATTCTTTGCAAAGTGACGTTTTAACTCATTTACCAAGCTCTGGAGCAAGTGCACTTGCAGTGCACAGTATATTTGCCTTTAGTAATTCAACCCCATAGAGTTTCATAGAGCAGCTACAAACTTATAAAACACTGACATCTACTGGTTGAAGGATATATTTCTACTAAATACTGATATTGATGTAGTTATTGCATAAAATACAAATGTACTTTGTATTCCAACACCCCCACTCAACAACTACTCCTTATATTAGTCCCATTTGGGATCTCTGTTCTAAAAATTAATTTCTTGTAAGCGTTTATGTCAACTGCTCTGATCCACTTTTGTTTCTCATGAGTTGAAAATCTTTGCATCTCATCCCAATACTTTGGCTCTGGTTATAATGTTATGTGAGCAACATAGGACAGACATTTGGCTTGAATGCCTTCATTGCTTGATCCAATTTGCTCCAGCAGGGGAAAAAATTCCTTCCTGATCCCCCGAGAGGCAATTGGATATTCCTTTAATCTTCTTTACCTATAAATGTTAGTATCCAGTTATATTATGTACATTTAAGAAAGAATCTAGTCCTTTTTTAAAGCAATCTACTGAGCTGGACAGAACCAGCTCTTGAGGGAGTCTATTCCACATTTTCACAGCTCTTACTGTGAAGAAACCTTTCCGTATTTGGAGATTAAATCTCTTTTCCTCTAGACGTAAAGCGCGTCCCCTTGTCCTCTGTGATGACCTTAAAGTGAATAAGTCAACACCACGTTCACTATATGGACCGCTTACGTATTTATACAGTACATGTTGATCATATCAGTACCTCTAATCTTTCCTCATAGTTCAGCTCCTCAATGCCTCTTATCAGTTTGGTAGCTCTTCTGTGCACTTTATCCAGTTCCCCAATATCCTTTTTGTGAACTGGTGCCCAAAACTGAACTGCATATTCTAGCTGAGATCTGACTAGTGATTTGAACATGATATCTTTCTCTCTCTGGAGTCCATACCTTTTTTTTTGCTTGCTTTGCAAACTGCAGCTTGGCATTGCATGCTATTATTAAGCTTATGATCTACCAAAACACCCAGATCCTTCTCCACCATTGATTCCCTCAGTTTTACTCCCCACTAGTATGTATGATGCATGCATATTGTTAACCCCAAGCGCATAAATTTACATTTATCAACATTAAACCTCATCTGTCACATAGTTGCTCAATTAAACAGTGCATTGAGGTTAGCTTGTAAGTTAGAGACATAAGGACGTTATTCCACTGCACTGCTTGGTGTCATCTGCAAATACTGAAATGGTACTTTTAATCCAATATCATTTATAAATATATTAAAAAGTAAGGGTCCCAACACTGAACCTTGGGGTACACCACTGATAACCTTAGACCATTCAGAGTAAGAATCATTAACCACTACTCTCTGAATAGTCCTTTAGCCGGTTTTCTATCCATTTACAAACAGATTTTTCCAAGTCTGTAGACTTTACCTTAAACATTAGCCATGTGTGAGGAATTGTGTCAAATGCTTTTGCAAAAATCCAAGTATACCACATCCACAGCCACCCCAAGGTTTTACTCACCTCCTCATAAAAAGAAATCAGATTTGTCTGACAACTTCTGTCTTTCATGAATCCATGCTGTCTGTTGCTTAAAATGTTTCTTTCCCACAAGAACTCATCCATGTGTTCTTTTAGTAAACTCTCCAGAATGTATAGGCACCACACTGGCCTTACGCCAATCCAGTGGTACTATTCCAGTCATTAAATAGTCCCTAAAAATTAGAAACAATGGCTTTGAAATGACAGAGCTCAATTCTAGGATCCGTGGGTGTATGCCATCTGATCCAGGTGCTTTATTCACTTTTATTCTGTATAAATATTTCTGGACCATATCAATTTTGAGCCATAGTGGATCATTTGGGGCTGTGTCAATACCATCTCCATTATAGACATGAGCTTCCCCATCGTCCTTTGTATACACATGAAGCACACCCCACGTAGAAGCTGCAGATGAACAGGGATCCCCCACTCCTGTACAGCCAGGCACACCAAATCTTCACAGGTACTCAGAAAACAGTCAGTTTGCTTGTTTTTATTAGGGAGTTAACAACTTGGATTGGGATAGGAGGTTGTGGGATGCCAGGGACAACATTCTATATGCAGACATTTTTTCAACTTTCCTCCTGCACACACTTTGTTCTTCTCTTGTACAGCTTCTGCTGGTTCACACGTTAAGGAACTGACAGATTCCGTGTCAGTGCAGCAACAGCTAATTACAGGCAAGAACTCACAGTCCCTTAAAAGTAGCACATGTGGAGTGAAACGGTGTGTAACCTTTCCTTCTGCTTCTTTTGTGGCCACTGATCCCAGCACCACTTCTTCAGAAAATTCTAGCTCCCCGGCTGCAGCTGCCCCTTTCACTAGCCTTCCTGGCTGCTTCTCTACAGCAGTCCGCATGACTGATTCTTCACCAGACAAACAAGATATTTTGGGGGCACACCCTAAAAGATGCATCAAAGATGGTGCAGCCATAAGACCATACAACAGAACAAAATATTACAGCGCACACATGCAAAAAAGACATTTACCTCCAGCAAGGCTTATTAAAAACACCTAGACACTTTCAAAAAACATTATCAAAAAATACGGGGATTTGGTCACACCATATTGCTATATGGTGCTTAACCACTTCAGCCCCGGAAGGTTTTACCCCCTTCCTTACCAGAGCACTTTTTACAATTCGGCACTGCGTCGCTTTAACTGCTAATTGCGCGGTCATGCAATGCTGTACCCAAACGAAATTTGCGTCCTTTTCTTCCCACAAATAGAGCTTTCTTTTGATGGTATTTGATCACCTCTGTCGTTTTTATTTTTTGCGCTATACACAGAAAAAGACCGAAAATTTTGAAAAAAAATGATATTTTCTACTTTTTGTTCTAAAAAAAATCCAATAAACTCAATTTTAGTCATACATTTAGGCCAAAATGTATTCGGCCACATGTCTTTGGTAGAAAAAATGTCAATAAGTGTATATTTATTGGTTTGCGCAAAAGTTATAGCGCCTACAAACTAGGGTACATTTTCTGGAATTTACACAGCCTTTAATTTATGACTGCCTATGTTGTTTCTTGAGGTGCTAAAATGGCAGGGCAGTACAAAACCCCCACAAATGACCCCATTTTGGAAAGTAGACACCCCAAGGAATTTGCTGAGAGGCATGTTGAGCCCATTGAATATTCATTTTTTTTGTCCCAAGTGATTGAATAATGACAAAAAAAAAAAAATTACAAAAAGTTGTCACTAAATGATATATTGCTCACACAGGCCATGGGCATATGTGGAATTGCACCCCAAAATACATTTAGCTGCTTCTCCTGAGTATGGGGATACCACATGTGTGGGACTTTTTGGGAGCCTAGCCGCGTACGGGGCCCCCGAAAACCAATCACTGCCTTCAGGATTTCTAAGGGCGTACATTTTTGATTTTACTCCTCACTACCTATCACAGTTTTGAAGGCCATAAAATGCCCAGATGGCATAAAACCCCCCCAAATGACCCCATTTTGGAAAGTAGACACCCCAAGCTATTTGCTTTGAGGCATGTTGAGTCCATGGAATGTTTTATATTTTGACACAAGTTGCGGGAAAGTGACAAATTTTTTTTTTTTTTTTTTGCACAAAGTTGTCACTAAATGATATATTGCTCACACAGGCCATGGGCATATGTGGAATTGCACCCCAAAATACATTTAGCTGCTTCTCCTGAGTATGGGGATACCACATGTGTGGGACTTTTTGGGAGCCTAGCCGCGTACGGGGCCCCGAAAACCAATCAGTGCCTTCAGGATTTCTAAGGGCGTACATTTTTGATTTTACTCCTCACTACCTATCACAGTTTCGGAGGCCATGGAATGCCCAGGTGGCACAAACCCCCCCCTAAATGACCCCATTTTGGAAAGTAGACACCCCAAGCTATTTGCTGAGAGGCATGGTGAGTATTTTGCAGCTCTCATTTGTTTTTGAAAATTAAAGAAAGACGAGAAAAAAAAAATTTTTTTTTCTTTTTTCAATTTTCAAAACTTTGTGACAAAAAGTGAGGTCTGCAAAATACTCACTATACCTCTCATCAAATAGCTTGGGGTGTCTACTTTCCAAAATGGGGTCATTTGGGGGGGTTTTTTGCCACCTGGGCATTCCATGGCCTCCGAGACTGTGATAGGCAGTGAAGAGTGAAATCAAAAATTTACGGCCTTAGAAAGCCTGAAGGCGGTGCTTGGTTTTCGGGGTCCCGTACGCGGCTAGGCTCCCAAAAAGTCTCACACATGTGGTATCCCCGTACTCAGGAAAAGCAACAGAATGTATTTTGGGGTGTAATTTCACATATTCCCATGGCATGTTTGAGCAATATATCATTTAGTGACAACTTTGCGCAAAAAAAAATAAAAAAAATAAAAAATTGTCTCTTTCCCGCAACTTGTGTCACAATATAAAATATTCCATGGACTTGACATGCCTCTCAGCAAATAGCTTGGGGTGTCTACTTTCCAAAATGGGGTCATTTGGGGGGGTTTTGAACTGTCCTGGCATTTTATGCACAACATCTAGAAGCTTATGTCACACATCACACACTCTTCTAACCACTTGAAGACAAAGCCCTTTCTGACACTTTTTGATTACATAAAAAAATTATTTTTTTTTGCAAGAAAATTACTTTGAACCCCCAAAAATTATATATTTTTTTAAAGCAAATGCCCTACAGATTAAAATGGTGGGAGTTTCATTTTTTTTTTTCACACAGTATTTGCGCAGCGATTTTTCAAACGCATTTTTTGGGGAAAAAACACACTTTTTTAAATTTTAATGCACTAAAACACACTATATTGCCCAAATGTTTGATGAAATAAAAAAGATGATCTTAGGTCGAGTACATGGATACCAAACATGACATGCTTTAAAATTGCGCACAAACGTGCAGTGGCGACAAACTAAATACATTTTTAAAAGCCTTTAAAAGCCTTTACAGGTTACCACTTTAGATTTACAGAGGAGGTCTACTGCTAAAATTACTGCCCTCGATCTGACGTTCGCGGTGATACCTCACATGCATGGTGCAATTGCTGTTTACATTTGACGCCAGACCGACGCTTGCGTTCGCCTTAGCGCGAGAGCAGGGGGGACAGGGGTGCTTTTTTTTTTTTTTTTTTCTTTATTATTATTATTTTTTTATCTTATTTTTAAACTGTTCCTTTCATTTTTTTTTTTTTAAATCATTTTTATTGTTATCTCAGGGAATGTAAATATCCCCTATCATAGCAATAGGTAGTGACAGGTACTCTTTTTTGCAAAAATTGGGGTCTATTAGACCCTAGATTTCTCCTCTGCCCTCAAAGCATCTGACCACACCAAGATCGGTGTGATAAAATGCTTTCCCAATTTCCCAATGGCGCTGTTTACATCCGGCGAAATCTAAGTCATAAAATGCTCGTAGCTTCCGGTTTCTTAGGCCATAGAGATGTTTGGAGCCACTCTGGTCTCTGATCAGCTCTATGGTCAGCTGGCTGAATCACCGGCTGCATTCTCAGGTTCCCTGTTGAGACAGGAGAGCCAGAGAAAAACACGGAAGACGTTGGGGGGGGGGGCATTCCCTCCCACTGCTTGTAAAAGCAGTCTAGAGGCTAATTAGCTGCTAGGATTGCTTTTACATGAAAGCCAATCGCTGGCTGAAAAGAATGATACCAAGATGATACCTAAACCTGCAGGCATCATTCTGGTATAACCACTCAAAGTCGTGAATGGCGTACCTGAAGACAAAAAAATGGTTAACAATAAAGCACAGTAAACGGTAAGGTATAAAAAATTGCATATCTGAAAAGCAAACATGATAAAACATAACAACAATAAAACATTGCAGAATAGAATACAGTAAAAAAGAGCAGAACAATAGAGAGAGAATAGAGAGAGAGAACAATAAAACGACAACTATTTTTTTTTTATTTTATATTTTTGTTTGTGTTTTTTTTTTTTTTTTACACTTTTTTTTGTAACTAACTTTTATAACTGTAACCGGTTCCAGGTTCGGGTCTCTCAAAATGCGATGGCATCTTTGGAGACCCTGTGAAAGTGTGCCTAGTCTGTGCAATGCTGTACCCTACGCTAATACTCAACTAGTGAATGGTAGTGTTCAAAACATTCACCAATGCAAAGACCAGGATTGTCAGGACAGGAGGGACAATAATAGAGGGTGTCACGCCTATATCCGCGCTTGCTGCAGACACGACATCTTTTTTGGGGGGGGGTTCGTTGGGTAGGGGTACTCGGGAGGACATAAAGAAAATGCCTCTCATGCAGCCGACTGCATTTGGTTGGGGATGTGAATGGGAGAAGTACGGGCGCTGCAGAAGCGGTGGGTTCCCAATTAGGATTGGCGAATGCAGCAGGAAGGGCACTATGGACACGACGGGCCTGTGTTTGTCTTCTTGGTGGCAGCGGGACACTACTTGTGCTTGCCACCTCACCAGCTTGAACTGCATTTATGGGACTCGCCATGTCACCAAGTGTTACTGCAGTGCTGGTTTGACTACGACCGGGGTGTACTAGGCTGCTGGTGCTTGCCAGTTCACCAAAACGCTACCAAAAAAACTGTTAGAGATTGCAGGGATCAGGCCTGACTCTGCGAACGCTGCAGTTATGCGTTTAGTGTTTTGTAAGTGTCAGTGATCGATCGATACTGCACTTGGGTGGGCTGGGCTGGGCTGGGCCGGGCAGAGGGGCAAAACGCAGGTGCTAGCAGGTATCTGGGCTGATCCCGCTAACACTGCGTTTGTGGGAACCCTAAACTGCTGGGGACGCTAGTATAGATCTGATCAGATCAGATATTGATCCGATCAGATAGTTTACCACTAAGGGAGGTGTACGGTGTGTGCGTGGGTGTTAGCGGTACTGGCGCTAACCTGATGCTGCCTGGGGCTGGCGCTTGCCAGTTCACCAAAACGCTACCAAAAAAACTGTTAGCGATCGCAGGGATCAGGCCTGACTCTGCGAACGCTGCAGTTATGCGTTTAGTGTTTTGTAAGTGTCAGTGATCGATCGATACTGCACTTGGGTGGGCTGGGCCGGGCGGAGGGGCAAAACGCAGGTGCTAGCAGGTATCTGGGCTGATCCCGCTAACACTGCGTTTGTGGGAACCCTAAACTGCTGGGGACGCTAGTATAGATCTGATCAGATCAGATATTGATCCGATCAGATACTATACCACTAAGGGAGGTGTACGGTGCGTGCGTGGGTGTTAGCGGTACTGGCGCTAACCTGACGCTGCCTGGGGCTGGTGCTTGCCAGTTCACCAAAACGCTACCAAGAAAACTGTTAGCGATCGCAGGGATCAGGCCTGACTCTGTGAACGCTGCAGTTATGCGTTTAGTGTTTTGTAAGTGACAGTGATCGATCGATACTGCACTTGGGCTGGGCCGGGCGGAGGGGAAGAACGCAGGTGCTAGCGGGTATCTGGGCTGATCCCGCTAACACTGCGTTTTTGGGAACCCTAAACTGCTGGGGACACTAGTATAGATCTGATCGGATCAGATATTGATCCGTACAGATACTATACCACTAAGGGAGGCGTATGCTGCATGCGTGGGTGTTAGCGGTACTGGCGCTAATCTGACGCTGCCTGGGGCGACGCATATCACCGCCGGGCGATCAGGGGGCTAAACCTTTATTAGGTAATAAACGGCGGGTCCCCTGACACTATAAAAAATAAACGAACTAACCAGCGTCACCCGTAACGGTTATACGGTGATCAGTGGTGAAAGGGTTAACTAGGGGGCAATCAAGGGGTTAAAACATTTATTAGGTAGTATATGGGGGTCCCTGTCACTATAAAACGCTGACGGCGAACCTAAATATTTACGTTCCTAACTAGCGTCACCAGCGACACTAATACAGCGATCAGAAAAATGATCGCTTAGTGACACTGGTGACAGGGGGTGATCAAGGGGTTAAAACTTTATTAGGGGGGGTTAGGGGGGTATCCTAGACCTAAAGGGGGGTAATATTCACTGCCCTAACACTGTAACTGTCACAAACTGACACCATGCAGTAATCAGAAAAAAAAAAAATACTGCTTGCTGTCAGTTTGTGACAGGGGGGGGTGATTGGGGGGGGATCGGGGGGCGATCGGGGGGGGGATCGGGGGTGTAAAGTATGCCTGGCATGTTCTACTGTGTGTGTTTGTGTTGTGTGCACTTACATGTCTTCTCTCCTCGGCGCTGGAACGGAAACTGCCGAGCCGAGGAGAGATGACATCACATCCTCTGCCTGTGTGAAACTACACACAGGCAGGGGAGGATTCCGATTGGCTGGGAGCGATCGCGAGGGGGGGCCACGATCGGATGGTCTCCCCCTCGCCTCCCGACGCTCCCAGTCAAATGCCGACCGCCGCTGGCACCGGGGGGGGTCCGATCGGACCCCCCGCCCGCGGGAGGCAGATCACGTACAGGTACGTGATTCTGCCTGCCCGTGCCATTCTGCCGACGTATATATACGTTAGGCGGTCGGCAAGTGGTTAAGCCCACTTACTGCAACAAAGTACCCCATGATTATTGGGTCCTACACTATCCATAGATTGGGAGATCCTGCTTCTCTGAACCATGAGAGCAATACACTCTTCTATATGGGAGAACTTTGAGGTCTCCACCCATGACACAAGTGGACACTAATGAGAGGTACTTAATCAGGGAGTGGGGTGCACCGCACCCAAAAGGATTTGGTCAGAATCCATACAATAGACAAACAAGATATTTGGGATTGCACACCCAAAAAGATGCATTAAAGATGGTACAGTCATAAGACCATACAACAGAACAAAATATTACCCAGATGTTCTTTTATATGAACTTTAGTAATCAGCTATGCATTTTGCCAAATTTGTTGCTTACTTGAGTCAAATAGTGTTCAAGATTTTTTGGTACTTCACCTTTGTTGTGTAACAGATATAGGGGGTTATTTACTAAAGGCAAATCCACTCTGCACTGCAAGTGCACTTGGAAGTGAAGTCGCTGTAGATCCAAGGGGGACATGCAAGGAAATTAAAAACAGCATTTTAGCTTGCACATGATTGGATGATAAAATCAGTAGAGCTTCCACTCATTTCAGATCTACCCCTTAAATTTAGAGCGACTGCACTTCCAAGTACACTTTTAGTGCACTTCCAAGTGCACTTGCAGTGCAAAGTGGATTTGCCTTTCGTAAATAACCCCCATAGTGTAGTATACCTGGAGTAATCATCTCTAAAAAGGGAGAAAATACCTCTTCTTTCCTGGAGTCAATTGTTCCTTTGGACCGCAAAGATCTGAATGAATTAAGTCCAGAGGTTTCTTAGCTCTGCTGTTACTCTGCTTTGGAAAGGCTTTTGTCATTTTTCCTTTTATACAGCTATTGCATTTCATTGTTTGATCACATGGACTAATTTTTATTCCACTTGCATAGTCATTGTCACATACCTGAGAGGAGACTGAAATGATGAGATCTTCCTCTCTTGTATCTCCAGCCCAGGCTCCACCGGGAGTGACACAGAGGGTGCCGAGGGACAGGAGAAATACGAGTGCCTGCAGATGTAGATTGGGAAATTTGCAGCAGGAGATGCGGTTCCAAGGTAGCAGGGGAACCATCAGATCAGGAACAGTATTCATGCACAGTAGTTCAGCTGACTTTAAGGAAGCACTCCACTTGTGCTGCGGGATCAAAATGTGTGGCTGGTCAGAGCTCTCAGCAGACTTGCAGCGGAAACATTCAGTGGGTGCAGAAGTGCAGCAGTAGACAGCCAGGCAGACACTCGAACGTGGCGGTAAGCCAGGATCAGAGACAGAAGCGTGGTCATAGAATTAGCCAGGGTCATCAACAGGGGGGCAACAAGGTACCAAATCAGGAGCAGAGTCAAAGTCAGGAACGAGCTGGCTCAGGAACTAGCGACAAGACAGAAGCAGGATCTGAGATCAGGTCAGGAGTAAACCGGTCAGCAACCAAAGGAACACACTGGAGGTACGCAGGACACAGGGAACAGCTGAAGACCAGTCAAGACACAGGGAAGAGCTGAGGACCAGTCAGCATTAGATCACAGGCAGAAGCTGGCGCCAACATACATTGTGTTCTTGCCCATTCGCGTGCACATATCCGATAGCCATTCTGTGGAGATTCATGCGCACATGCACATTTTTATTAGCCAAACGTATTCGTGATTGCACATTTATATTTGCCAAACAGCTGGTTGGTATTCTCAGACAGTCATTCTCAGTTAATTTCTTTATTATGTTGGGACTTCTGTGCACAAGTCGTCTGTGCCATGTGTGAATGCAGTTTGAATGTTTTTCTTCTTTGGCAGTATTAACCACCTCATTGCAGTTCATCTGGAATTTAAGCCTTTGCAAATACGATATCCCTTTTGTGATGGCACAACTTTCATCTTGGAAGGTTACTACATTGCCTTGTTTTGTGAGCTTCTATATGGACAAAAGCTTAGTTTCAAGAGCAGGGACATAGGAGAACATTTTTTACGGGAATCTTTTTGCTTACACTCTGGGAAATACAACCCCCAGCAAAAAGTATGAAATCACCACCATTGAATGTTCATTCAATTGTTTAATTGTGTAAAAAAAAAAACATGAATCACAGATATACCTCAAAACTATTTTCATTTAACATTCCAACCTTCTGGCTTTAAGAATCACTTAAAAAAATAAAAAAGAAAGAAAACTGTAGTCAACTGCAACTGTTTTTGCAGATCAAACAGAGGAAAGAAATATGAAATCACTCAATTCTGAGGAAAATATTATGGAATCACGAAAAAATTAACACTAAAGTACACCACTAGTACTTTGTTGCATCACCTCTGGCTTTTATAACAGCTTGAGTTCTCTGAGGCATGGATTTAACTGCGAACAAACAGTATTCTTCATCAGCCTGGCTCCAACTTTCTCCTATTGCAGTTGCCAGATCAGCTTTGCAGGTTGGAGCCTTGTCATGGACCATTTTCTTTAATTTCCTCCATAGATTTTCAATTGGATTGAGGTCCAAACTATTTGCAGGCCATGCCATTGACATTATATGTCTTTCTTGAAGGAAAGTTTTCATGGCTTTCGCCCTATGGCTAGATGCATTATCTTCCTAAAAATTTATGTCATCATCACCAAACATCCTTTCAATTGATGGAATAAGAAAAGTGTCCAAAATCTCAATATAAACTTGTGCAATTATTGAAGATTTAATGACTGTCATCTCCCCCGTACATTTACCTGACATGCAACTCCGTATTATCAGTGGATTGTGGAAATTTGCATGTTTTCTTCAGGCAGTCATATTCATACATTTCATTGGAACGGCACCAAACAAAAGTTCCAGCATCATCACCATGCCCAATGCAAATTCGTGATTCATCACTGAATATCACCTTCATCCAGTTATCCACAGTCCATGATCCCTTTTCTTTAGCCCACTGTAACCTTGTTTTTTTTTGTTTAGGTGTTAATAATGGTTTTCATTGGGCTTTTCATTGGGCACTCTGGAGAAGGTTTTCATCCAGGATATCCCTGTACTTAGCCGCATTCATCTTTCCCTCTATTGCAACCAGTCATTCTGTTCCTGCAGCTGAAAAACACCCCCACAGCATGATGCTGCCACCACCATGCTTCACTGTTGGGACTGTATTGGACAGGTGATGAGCAGTGCCTGGTTTTCTCCACACATACCGCTTAGAATTAAGGCCAAAATGTTCTATCTTGGTCTCATCAGACCAAAGAATCTTATTTCTCACCATCTTGGAGTCCTTCAGGTGTTTTTTAGCAAACTCCATGCGGCCTTTCATGTGTCTTGCACTGAGGAGAGGCTTCCGTCGGGCCACTCTGCCATAAAGCCCTGACTGGTGGAGGGCTGCAGTGATGGTTGACTTTCTACGACTTTCTCCCATCTTCCGACTGCATCTGGAGCTCAGCCACAGTGATCTTTGGGTTCTTCTTTACCTCTCTCACCCAGGCTCTTCTCCCCTGATAGCTCAGTTTTGCCGGATGGCCAACTCTAGGAAGGGTTATGGTTGTCCCAAACGTCTTCCATTTAAGGATTATGGAGGCCACTGTGCTCTTAGGAACCTTAAGTGCAGCAGAAATTTTTTGTAACCTTGGCCAGATCTGTGGCTTGCCACAATTCTGTCTCTGAGCTCTTCAGGAAGTTCCTTTGACCTCATGATTCTCATTTGCTCTGACATGCACTGTGAGCTGTAAGGTCTTATATAGACAGGTGTGTGGCTTTCCTAATCAAGTCCAATCAGCATAATCAAACACGGCTAGACTCAAATGAAGGCGTAGAACCATCTCAAGGATGATCAGAAGAAATGGACAGCACCTGGGTTTAATATATGAGAGTCACAGCAAAGGGTCTGAATACTTACGCCCATGTGATATTTCAGTTTTTCTTTTTTAATAAATCTGCAAAAATGTCAACAATTCTGTGTTTTTCTGTCAATATGGGGTGCTGTGTGTGCATTAATGAGGAAAAAAATGAACTTAAATGATTTTAGCAAATGGCTGCAATATAACAAAGAATGAAAAATTTAAGGGGGTCTGAATACTTTCCGTCCCCACTATAAATGCCCATCAATGCAGCCTTGTCAGTGTCATCTGCAGAATTATCAGTGTCATCTCCTGCCTTGTCAGTGTCATCTCCAGCCTTGTCAGTGTCCATCTAAAGCCTTATCAGTGTAATTTGCAGCTTTGCCCAGTGACATTGCAATTTAAATATGGAATCGTGTAATATTGTATTGCGCAGGCGCCGTGTCTTCGGAGACTTTCAGCATCTCCTTTGTCTTCCGTACTGCGCAAGTGCTGTGCCTGGGCAGTACAGGGCGGACACTATCCGATGGGGGGACACTTCTCATCAGAACACCGTTGAGAACATAGCCGAGTGTACTCGGCTAAGCTCGGCTAGCTCCGCTCACAGTCACGCCCAGTCCCTGTGTTATGTCCATCATAGGGCGGGACTGAGCGTGACTGTGAGCTAGCCAAGTCTAGCCGAGTACACTCGGCTATGTATGTATCTCGGCGGCGCTCGCTCCTCTGCTCACAATCAGCGGGGGGATCGGCGGGGATCGGTGTATAACATGCACCCACGATTTTCCCCTGATTGTAAGGGGAAAAAAGTGCATGTTATACACCGATAAATAGGGTATATGTAGCACTGACCCCCAAAGGAGCTGCTGATGTTTGATTGGGCCTGTACTCTGCTATCCTTACCCCCTATGAATTTGCTCAACCCACTTGACACAGCTGTGGTGCAATGTTGGTATGAAGCTTAATACTTAATAACACTGCCACAAAATGTAATACACAGTAATGTACCTTTTATCATTACCTGGGTATCCGTAGCTTCACCTGCAGAGTAATGAACAACACATCTACACATTGAAATTAACCAGAATGTAATTTTACTGAAACTGGTATGAACAGCAAATACAATAATGGCACTGCCACACAAACGTAATGTGACAATACACTAAACTTTTACAACTTATAGGGATATAAAGATTTCTTGGATAATCCCCTGTAGATGCGTCTCCAAGTCGGACTAGTGCTCAGAGTGAACAATGCCTTTACGCTGGGCACCTTTCCACTTCCTGCACACTGTACCAACACAGTAATACAAAGTTATACACACAGAAAGAAAATACAATTGCAGGTGAGCGCCTCCTACTTTATGATGCGGTGCTTTGTCACGGTGTTTGAACACAGGGCCTTACAATGCAATATGTAGTCTTTGATCTTCTGTCTTCTGCTAGCTATTATACTGCAGTGACTGTAATCCAAGGATTTAACAAGTGAAACAATAGAGTAGAATAATAATTGAAACTGTTCCTGCTGTATAACACACTTGTAGCTGTCTCCAGTACATTTGTCTGTGAACCGCACAGTATCAGTTCCCAGCGAAACATAGGCTTGAGGCCTGCTTAAACTTAAACTGAATTTTTTCCCCTATGCGGAACTACAGGTCTCAGCAAACACTGTGGTAAGAGTCTAAGTGTGTAAAGTGTGTTAAAGAACTGCGGGCATCTGCCCTCTCACCACACCAGGTCTAGATGAATGGATGCCTCCGTTCTGCTGGTCTCAGTCCTGCCGTCAGTCAGCTCTGCCACGCTGCACCGCTCCACAAGATGACCAGGACCTTCAAATGACTCAGTCAGGTGTCTCTGGATCCTTCCCGATCCTGGTCACACTGTTTCTCCAGCACACAGGTGTAAGGCAGAGTCGCTGGTTGTTCTGCTCCACAGATGTAGGCCACAGCTCTCTGGATCACCTCCTCACAGGTCCTCACAGGCAGGCCATGCATCCAGAAGAGAGAGAAAATGGCCACGCGGGGCCTTTTATTACCTACCCGGCATGCAGTTCAGTTACTCAGTGTTCATGGGTAGGTCAGTGAGCATTGTGGGTAGGTGAAACCTTTCACAAGGTAAACAATAAGTCACTTCCTGTGTGGGCTTAAGTGAAAGATTAACAAGTCTATTCCTGAGTATAATAGTAGAGGGAGCCAAATACTAATTTATAAGATTGTCACTGTTTAGCATTACATAGCATTAGGAGGCAAAAATACCAATGCTACATATATATATATATATATATATATATATAAAAATACATTTGTGCACATATGTCACATAACCTGGCAGAATTTATGATTTCTTGGCCATTTTTCAGAGAATATGAATGATAACACAAAAACTTTTCTTTCACTCAGGTTAGTGTTTGGCTGAAGCCATTTTTTATCAGTCAACTGTGTTTACTCTTTTTAAATGACCCTGATCAAAAGTTTACATACCCTGGTGATTTTGGCCTGATAACATGCATACAAGTTGACCCAAAGGGGTTTGAATGGCTGTTAAAAAGGTAACCACCCTCACCTGTGATCTGTTTGCTTGTAATTAGTGTGTGTGTATAAAAGGTCAATGAGTTTCTGGACTCCTGACAGACCCTTGCGTCTTTCATCCAGTGCTGCACTGGCATTTCTGGATTCTGAGTCATGAGGAAAGCAAAAGAACTGTCAAAGGATCTGTGAGAAAAGGTAGCTGAACTGTATAAAACAGGAAAGGGATATGAAAAGATATGCAAGGAATTCAGAATGTCAATCAGCAGTGTTCAAACTCTAATCAAGTGGAAAATGAGGGGTTCTGTTGAAACCAAACCACAGTCAGGTAGACCAACTAAAATTTCAACCACAACTGCCAGGAAAATTGTTCGGGATGCAAAGAAAAACCCACAAATAACTTCAGGTGAAATACAGGACTCTGAAAACATGTGTGTGGCTGTCTCAAGATGCACAAAAAGGAGGCACTTGAACAAAGATGGGCTGCATGGTCGCGTCGCCAAAAGTATCCTGCTTACAATACGCCAAACAGCACAGAGGCAAGCCTCAAACCTTCTGGCACAAAGAGTGATGAGACCAAAATGTAGCTTTTTGGCCACAACTAAAAACATTTAATTTGGAGAGGAGTCAACAAGGCCTATAATGAAAAGGTACACCATTCCTACTGTGAAACACAGAGGTGGATCGCTGATGTTTTGGGGATGTGTGAGCTACAAAGGCACAGGAAATTTGGTAAAAATTGAAGGCAAGATGAATGCAGTATGTTAACAAAAAATACTGGAGGAACAGTTGCATTCATCAGCCAGGAAGCTGCACATGGGACGTACATGGACATTCCAACATGACAATGATCCAAAACGCAAGGCCAAGTCGACCTGTCATTGGCTACAGCAGAATAAAGTGAAGGTTCTGGAGTGGCCATCCCATTCTCCTGACCTCAATATCATTGAGCCACTCTGGGGAGATCTCACGCGTGCAGTTCATGCAAGACAGCCCAAGAATTTACAGGAACTGGAGGCTTTTTGCCAAGAGGAATGGGCAGCTTTACCATCTGAGAAGATAAAGCGCATCACCCACAAATACCACAAAAGACTGACAAGCTGTCATTGATGTTAAAGGGGGGCAATACACAGTATTAAGAACTGGGGTAAGTAAACTTTTGATCAGCGTCATTTGGGTAGTTTCTGTTGTGATTATGATTTAAAAAGAGTAAACAGAGTTGATTGATAATACATGGCTTCAGACAAACACTAACCATGAGTGAAAGAAAAGTTTTTGTGTTATCAATTATATTCTCTGAAAAATGGCCAAGAAATCATAAATTCTGCCAGGGTATATAAACTTATGAGCGCAACTGTTTATGAAAGAATGATTTCTGAAAGAGTGAGTGATTGGAGGGCCAGTGAATGAAGCAATAATAGGTGTATTTGTGACTACAGACTGGAAGGATGCTCGAATTTGAGATTTTAGCCAGTCTGGGTACAATCCTGTCAGATAATGTTGGATTACATCCAAGATAAGTCTGGGTCATGTTTAATAGATGCACAAGATTTATTGTTTAATTATTTGAACTATCTAAGGCGAGAAAATTGGTGTTGGTATTAGGTAACTAATAACACTGCATGTTTTGTGTGTTCCTTAAATGGTATATAAATAAAAGTGTTATATGCATGCCCTTGAAGATGCTATTTATTGGTGGAAAAGTTTGTTTGGTCACAATCCTAAATTGGAGGTCTGCCCACCACTTCAAAAATTAAAAGCCAGCAGCTGCTGACTTTTAATAATAGGACACTTACCTGTCCTGGAATCCAGCGATGTTGGCACCTGCAGCTGATGTTTCCATCAGCTGTCGGGTGCTGCTGCCACCATTGTGGGTAAGGGTTTCCAGCAGTGTAGCCTTATAGCTTCACGCCGGGAACCCTACTGCGCAAGGCACCACTTCTTTCTCCTATTGGCCCAGCAGCAGGGGAAGGAGGAGGGAGCCGAGCAGTGATGTCAAGGGCCGCGGCACAGGCTCTCGGAAGTGGGGACAGGATACCTGTGAAAGACAGGTATCCTCTCCCCCCTTCCCCCCCGAAAGGTGCCAAATGTGGGGGGGAAACAGATGATGGAACTCCGCTTTAAAGTAATTGTCTTTTGGATATTTTACTTTATTGATCATATTCATTACTGTTTTTATTTGCTTATGATAATCATGTATTGCAATATTATATATGTTCTGAGATAGAATATGTGTTTAAGTATGGTGTAAAATTGTGTTCTGGGATTCCTTGGTTCCACTTGGGTCCAAAGGATAAGGCACTGAAGGTGTTTGCCTCAGGTCACTTCTGAATCCAATCTGAGCATTGGAGGCTCTCTGATTTGTTGAATTCTGTTGCAATATTGTGTTTGAGAAAGATTTTCAATTGAATATTTATATCTAATGTAGCGCTGACAACTGTTGTTTCTAGCTTTATGTATATTATTCAGTACAATAGTTGTGTTAGTGCCATCTTGTGGACAATTGATATAGTACAGTAAGTTTAAGTCTCAGGCCTCAGTGACATGGAAGTGATTCATTGTTTACTTCAGAACTGTAGCTCTGACCCACCCACAATGCTCCTGGACTGAACTGCATTGTGGGAGGATATAAAAGGGTAAGCAGCAGCCATTTTAGGTCTCTTGTTCCTGGGACGCTGGCCTGCCAGCAGGACTCTGTGGGTGTGTGTGTGTCCCACAGGGTTGCGGCCTACCTTGCGAAGGAGCAGAGCAGCTGCGGTATCCTGCCATTTGCATCGCAGTGAACTGGACAAGAGATGTGATTGTTCCGGAAGACCCATGGGGAGATTACCGAGGACTCCCGGTCGTTTGTGAACAGAACAGTGTGACGGCGTGGCGGTGCCTCCATACGGAACTGAGAACTGCTAAACCGGAGACATCCACCTGCCTGGATTTCCTGTGGTGAGAGGGTTGACACCCGGAAGTTTAATTGAGTATTACACACACATCTTTAGAACTGTACGGAGTGTTGCTGGGACTGATAGTCCCACGGAACAAGTTAAGTCTGAGAGTATCACATCCAAATAGACTTCAGCGTTCAAGAGCGGATGTTAGATGTTTGTTTCTTCATATAAAGACACCTAGTCACTCATTTGGATTACAATCATAACAGCTAGCGAAGACTGAAGACGTCTGGACTACCTCTTTCATTGCAGGGCCCTGCATTTTTAGTAAAGTGACTTTAAGGTCTAGAGCAGGGGGAGCTCCTGGGTATAGGCTTATACCACTATATATATATATATATATATATATATATATTTCTGTGATTGTTATTGACTGTCATTATCATTCCTTATACTATCACACTACATTGGTGTGATAGTATATTCATTGAAATAACTCTTTATATAAATATATTACTTACTCAAAGAAAGAAGTTAATTTTGGTCATTACTGAAGTTTGCGTGCAGTGTTGTCATTTCTCCTACAGGTGGAGTTACCAGCACCCAGGCAGAGGTAACCATAATTGTAAGTGTATATTGTGGGTTAAAGTTAGTGTTCATATTGTTACAACACTGCACTACAGTTGTGTCAAGGGGAGTGAACAATTTAGGAAGGGTGTAGAGCATAGAGGACAGGCCCGCTTAAACCAGCAGCTCCACCGTGAGTTATTGCTACATGTGGGGGCTCGTCCGGGATCTCTGTCACTCTAAAGCCAAGCACCCTCTTAATAACCCTAAAATGGATCCACTCACTGCAGCACAGTGGTGTGAGGCGGTAGGCGTCTGCTCAGAAGCGAGCGTAGCCATGGAACTCTGGGGAGATATCTGGGAGAAGGAACACATTAATCAAGTGGTGAAAACACTATCCCCAGGTCAAAGAGCCAAGGTGGTCGCAGTAAGACCTGACCATGGGACATGCCACACCTATGCCTTATTAGAATGGAGGAAGGGAGTTCCGGAAAACTTCAAGGGTGATAGTGTTGAACTCGCTGACAAAACAAAATTTCACCTGACCCACCCAATAGAGCAGGGGGAGGATCCTGCTACCTCCTCTCAGATGAGTTTAACAAGAGCAAGGGGCCCATCGCAGGCAGCACCGACTGCAATTGAACCCAAACTCATCACAGCCCTTGGAAACTTGGTGTCCCAATGTCAGAAGGGGAACTCAACCTATTCAGGGATTGGGTACCGAAAACTGGGCATCTTCTCGGGCCAACAGCCTGTACCCAAAGGAGAAGATACTTTTGAAGAATGGTTGGAGCAGACCACACAGGTGCTGGATGAGTGGGACATCCCTGAAACACAGAAGAAGCAGCGAATCACTGAGAGTCTCAAGGGGCCTGCTTCCAAGGCCATTCGAAATTTAAAACTCAGTAAACAAAACTGTGTAGCCCAAGACTATCTAGATATCCTGCAAGATGTGTTTGGACGTACTGAAAAGGTTTCCGACCTAATTTACCAATTAGAACACACCTACCAGGAAACTGGAGAGAAGTTATCAGAATATGTGAGGCGGCTGGACAAGGTCATTCACCAGATATTACTGAAGAAGGGAATAGATCCTTGTAAGGTGGATGAGATTCGAGCCAAACAAGTCCTAAGGGGTGCCCTGCCTTTGGACCCCATCACCCTCCAGTTAAGAACCCGCCAAGATGGAGGCATACTGAAATACCCAGACCTGATTCGGATTGTGCGGGAAGAAGAAGCTATTCTGGAGAGAAAGAAGGAGAACATCCAAGAGCCAAAGCACACTGTTGGAGTCCGAACAGTTAATGTGATGGAGGATGATCCCCAGATTGAGCTTCTCAAGACTCAGGTGGCTCAGTTAATGGAAATGATGGCTTTACTGACCACGAGACCCCCAAACCCGCTTAATGAAGGGACAGAAAAATTGAAGAAGGTACCAGACTCCACCTTCAGGAGCCGATCTGGACGTTGTTTCAACTGTGGAGGGGTTGGACATTTCGGGAACATGTGCCCAAGTCCGAGAGCAGCCATAAAAGAAGCCGGCGGAAAACTTCAGAGGGCCCCAGTGAAGGAGTCAACTGGGCGCCCTTTAACTGCCGACAACTCCAACGAAACCCAAGTTCCCAAAGTTTTGAGAGAAAGGGGAAGAATGAAGTTGAGAAAGTGTCCATGGAAACAAGGAGTCAAGCTGCACTCTGGTAGGCAGAAGAAGTCGAACACTAAGGGTGAGTTTCCCCGCAACTTGGTGGGACCCTCTCCGATTATCCCAATCCAGATAGAAGGGATCTATGCCAAGGCACTGCTAGATACCGGAGCTCAAGTGACCTTATTATACAAAGACTTCTACATGAAGCATCTCAAGCATTTGCCCATGCAAAAGTTAGAAGACTTGGAGATATGGGGTCTAGGTACCCAGAACTTTCCTTATGAAGGGTATATCCCTATCAAACTCACCTTTGACCCAAGTGTGGCTGGAAAGGCGGAGACTTTCAACACCCTGGCAGTTGTGTGTCCCTGGCCCCCTGGGGCCCACAAAAGTTCCCTCATCATCGGAACAAACACTGATCTGGTCAGAAGACTCCTGATACCCCTTGTACAGAAGGAAAGTGCCCCGGTCATGAAGATACATCCCATGCTAACCCAAGTGTACAAGGACATAGTACATGAGCAGAAGGCCCCAGCAGAAGGAGTGGGAAAAGTTTGGCGTTTAGACTGAGGTGAACAACTGCTACACCCGGGTGAAGTGGTGTGCATAAGGGCCTCTGTTAAGTTGAGCTGGAAACGACCTGGTCCTTTCATTGTCTTGGAAACGGACACCCAGGAAGAGAATGTGGGTCTGGAGATACTTCCAAAAGTGTTATCGACTAAGGCACTTAAGAGAAGCACGGGGAGAGTCTCAGTCAGTGTTCGGAACACGACAGCCTTGCCTGTGAAGACACCAGCAAGAATGCTGCTTGGGCAGGTGAATCAAGCAACCCCAGTTTCGCCAAGAGATGTAACAAGGAGCTCTGAAGAAGAGATTCCCATAGAGAATTTCTACCCAAAAAACACCTCTCTTATGCCTGCTTGGATGGAGAGGGTCAAAGCCCAGCTCATGAGATGGAAGGAAGTTTTCTCAAAGAGTGAGTTTGACGTGGGGTATGCCAAAAGTGCAGAGCACAAGATACGGCTGGAAGAAGACAAACCCTTCCAGGAAAGGGTAAGGAGAATCCCATTGGGGGACCTTGAAGACCTCCGAGAACAGCTGGCTGAGCTAAAAAGGACTGGGATTATCAAAGAGTCCAGGAGTCCATACGCCTCTCCGATAGTGGTGGTGAGGAAGAAAAATGGGTCACTCCGGCTGTGTATCGACTACAGGACTCTGAACCGACGGACCATCCCAGATCAATACACTACCCCCGTATAGAAGATGCCCTACAGAGCTTGTCAGGGGCGAAGTGGTTCAGTGTATTAGATCTGAAGAGTGGCTATTATCAGATCCCCATGAGTCCTGAGGATAAGGAGAAGACTGCTTTCATCACCCCCGTGGGGTTCTATGAATTCAGCCAGATGCCACGAGGTCTGTCTGGGGCCCCAGCAACTTTCCAGCGGCTCATGGAGAAGACAGTCGGTGACATGAATTTGATTGAGGTCTTAGTATACTTAGACGATATCATTGTGTTTGGCCGAACTATTGAAGAGCATGAAGAGCGACTGGAGCAAGTTCTAAAGAGGTTACACGAAGAGGGTTTGAAACTTTCAATGGAGAAGTGTCAATTCTACCAATATTAAGTGAACTATCTGGGGCACATTGTGTCTGAAGAAGGGATAGCAACTGATCCTGAGAAATTGGAAGCTGTTACCTCTTGGCCAAGGCCCACAAATGTAACTGAGCTCAGGTCCTTCCTAGGATTCTGCTCCTACTACCGGAGGTTTGTGGAGGGGTTCGCAAAAATAGCTCACCCACTCACAGAACTACTAAAGAATCAGGAAGAGGCTGAGGTGGATTCGGAGAAACCTGGGAGACAAAAAGAAGGGCCCCGGAATAAAAAGGAATCTATTCTGGATCAGTAGACATTCAGTCTATTGAAGAAGAGTCTTACGACTGCTCCAGTGTTAGCCTATGAGGATCCTACCAAGCCCTATGAACTGCACGTGGATGCCAGCCGAGATGGGCTGGGTGGAGTGCTCTATCAGGATCACAATGGACAATTAAGGCCTGTTGCTTATGTGAGCCGAAGTTTGTCTCCTGCTGAAAAGAACTACCCAACTCAAAAACTTGAGTTTCTGGCTTTGAAGTGGGTTGTGGTAGACAAGCTGAGGGATTATCTTTATGGTGCCGAATTTGTAGTGAAAACAGATAACAACCCCCTCACATACTTATTCACCACCGCAAAATTGGACGCCACAGGCCATAGGTGGTTGGCTGCCCTCTCAACATTCTCCTTCAGCCTGAAATACAGACCGGGAGTGGGCAACAGAGATGCAGATGCGCTGTCAAGAAGACCCCTGAGCTCCCAAGAGGATTGGACTCAACTTGCCCCAGATGGGGTAAGAGCCCTTTGTGAAGGAGCCGTTAAGCAGGAGAAAGGTGAAGCCAGAGCTGAAGAGATTGGAGTGACTACGGCAGGAGTGCCCAGGTATTACTGCAATGTCTCCCAGATTGCTGCAGAGGGTTTACCTAAATTATCAAGGAAAGATCTTAGGAAAGATCAACAAGAGGATCCACTCTGCAGCCTGGTATTGGAAGCTCTGGAGGGAAAACACCCTGACCTACTTTTGAAAAGCGCCCGAGAAGAAGCTCTGTTGTTACACAAAGAGTGGGATCGGTTGCAGTTGTTGCAAGGGGTGGTCTACCGAAGGGGCCCCTTTGAAGATCCGGAGGAGAAGTGGCAACTGTTACTACCAGAGAAGCACAGAGAGACCGTGTTGATCGCTTTACATGATTGTCATGGACATTTGGGGTCAGAAAGGACTCTTCAATTGATAAGAGATAGATTCTACTGGCCTTACATGAAAAAAGAAGTGGAGAGTTACTGTCACTCCTGCCATAGGTGTATCCAGAGAAAGACTCTGCGGGCAGCCCCAATGGGACCTTTTTCAAGCCAAGGTCCCATGGATCCACTGTGTATAGACTTCCTGTGCCTAGAATCTGACTTGAGTGGACAAGGAAATATTCTGGTAGTCACGGACCATTTCACCAGATATGCTCAAGCTTTCTCCACGAAAGACCAGAAGGCAGTCACAGTGGCTAAGACATTGGTAGAGAAGTTCTTCGTCCATTACGGCTTACCACAGAGGATCCACTCAGATCAAGGAAGGGATTTTGAGAGTACACTCATCAGGAGGTTGTTGGATCTACTGGGGAATAAAAAATCCAGAACTACACCCTATCATCCGCAAGGAGACCCTCAGCCGGAGAGGTTTAATAGAACTCTTCTTAATATGTTGGGGACGTTAACCTCCGAACAAAAGCCCAACTGGAGTAAGCATATTGCCGCTCTAGTACATGCATACAACAGCACCAAGAGTGACGTCACAGGATATTCACCTTATTGGCTGATGTTTGGGTGTGAGGCTAGGTTACCAGTGGATCTGGCCTTTGGAACTTCTCTGGATCACACATCAGAAGCTTCCCACCGAGGATATGCAAACAGGCTGAGGAAGAGTCTGAAGGTTGCTTATGAGAAGGCTCGGACCATGTCAGAAAACAGAGGGGGCAGGAATAAAAGAAACTTTGACCTTAAAGTAAGGGTCCAAGATCTTCAACCCGGTGACCGAGTCTTACTAAGGAATTTGGGTATTCCTGGCAAACACAAGTTGGCAAATCGATGGAGGTCACAGCCATACGTTGTGTGTAAACAGCTCCCAGGGCTCCCAGTATTTGAGATCAGGCCAGAAGGAAGTGCTGGACCAAATAAAACTTGGCATCTGAATCACCTTTTGCCCCTTACTGATGCAGTCAGGATAATCCCCGAAGAGGAATCATCATCCACATCAGAAGTTGCACAATGGCTTGTAACTAGGTCCCAGACTGGAACTTCGGCAATTGGAGACAGTGAGGAGGGAGAGATGGAGATTAGCTGGTTGTGGTCATCTAATACACCTGAAACTGAAGCGAGTGTTTCATCACCCACAGCCGAGGAGAGTAGTGAGGCCATCAGGCCAGACGCTCCAGAGTTTGTGCCATTGTCGGGACGAACTGGAAAGTGTTCATTTCCTACTCAAATAGAAGAAAATGGCGTCCAGCCAGAAATAGGGGACACACCAAAAGAACAAAGGGAAAAGAGGAACATTCGCCCACCTAAGAGACTAGCATACGATACAAAGGGTGAGTGTTCTGAAACCACAAAGACTACCAGTAGAAGGAACATTAATGAGCCTAGTTCCTCCCCAGTCAATCTGAATAATGAGAGCCCTGCTTCACCCCTTGGCACACCTGTATCTGATACTAAAGTGACAGTTGTGGGTACACAGGGTAGCTTTCCAACACCTGAAAATTGGTGGGAGGCTCCTCTGTCAGTCCTGTGTTCTTGTTTAGAGGCTAAGATGTGTAGCAGAAACAAGGTCTTACATATCTTTGGGGACCAAAGATTTAGAGCAGGGGGGTATGTAGCGCTGACAACTGTTGTTTCTAGCTTTATGTATATTATTCAGTACAATAGTTGTGTTAGTGCCATCTTGTGGGCAATTGATATAGTACAGTAAGTTTACGTCTCAGGCCTCAGTGACATGGAACAAGAGACGTGATTGTTCCGGAAGACCCATGGGGAGATAACCGAGGACTCCCGGTCGTTTGTGAATGGAACAGTGTGATGGCGTGGTGGTGCCTCCATACGGAACTGAGAACTGCTGAACCGGAGACATCCACCTGCTTGGATTTCGTGTGGTGAGAGGGTTGACACCCAGAAGTTTAATTGAGTATTACACACACATCTTTAGAACTGTACAGAGTGTTGCTGGGACTGATAGTGCCACGGAACAAGTTAAGTCTGAGAGTATCACATCCAAATAGACTTCAGCGTTCAAGAGCGGATGTTAGATGTTTGTTTCTTCATATAAAGACACCTAGTCACTCATTTGAATTACAATCATAAGAGCTAGCGAAGACTGAAGACGTCTGGACTACCTCTTTCATTGCAGGGCCCTGCATTTTTAGTATAGTGACTTTAAGGTCTAGAGCAGGGGGAGCTCCCGGGTATAGGCTTATACCACTATATATATATATATATATATATATATATATTTCTGTGATTGTTATTGACTGTCATTATCACTCCTTATACTATCACACTACGTTGGTGTGATAGTATATTCATTGAAATAACTCTTTATATAAATATATTACTTACTCAAAAGAAAGAAGTTAATTTTGGTCATTACTGAAGTTTGCGTGCAGTGTTGTCATTTCTCCTACAGGTGGAGTTACCAGCACCCAGGCAGAGGTAACCATAATTGTAAGTGTATATTGTGGGTTAAAGTTAGTGTTCATATTGTTACAACACTGCACTACAGTTGTGTCAAGGGGAGTGAACAATTTAAGAAGGGTGTAGAGCATAGAGGACAGGCCCGCTTAAACCAGCAGCTCCACCGTAAGTTATTGCTACACTAATAATGAAAACTGCTGCTAGAAATAGAACACTTTATTTCTGCATACTTAATGGACTTGTGTATGAATTCTTAAAATGGCAGAATATTATTAATTTTTAAACACCTCCAATAGTTAAGAAAGACTTTATCTAGTAGTTAGGTGATTCTGTGGTTATTCATGCTAACTGGAGAAGTATTTTCCCCCTATTTACACCTCTATCCGGATGTTCTACTTGAAGAAATGACAAAATCTTTGCATGGAAATCCTTTTTGTTTTAAAGCCACGCAGCAAGTTTTGGAATGTTTCCAGAAGCTTTGCCAAGCCATCATTTTAGAGACACTTCTCTACCTTTTCACGTTGGAGACACCTGTTGGAAAAGTTCCTGGGAAAGCCTAGAGGAAAGAGCCATGATGCCAACCAAAGGCCTGAAAAGTCCAGTGAACACCACGCGAAGGAGATCTGATGTGTCAGCCTGAAGACCCGAAGGTTGATTTATTTGTTACTTTGCAACATCAGTTCCAGTTTGTCTGTGGATGTCAAGTTTTGTCCTTACTGTGAGGCAAGTTCTTAAAGGGTGGTAGATCTCCTCTGGCTGCATGGATAGGTACAGAATATTTGGAGGTATTTTAGATGTTCGAAAATGAACTTGAGGAGTGACATGATGTGGACTTTGTACAATCTGGAAAACGTATGGACATTTGCAAGGCTCAATACAAGAGAAACCTTTTTGTTTTTATTTTTGGACTATTTTATTATCTTAAAGACTGTCATGCTCTTCTTATTTTTCCATGGACATTTGCTTTACAGTTGAGCTGACCTTCATTTATATATCATTATCTGGCCATGTGTTAATTTAATGTGTATATTGCTGTCACTTTGTCACTTTGTGACAAATGAGAGGAAAATGTTAAGTTAAGATTATACTGACATATATTTTAACTTGCATGGACAGTTTCTGTAAAGGAATATAGGAAGTGTCCTCTCATTGTTATCTGACCTGTGAGAACATTTTTGTTTGCATAATATTTTGCTATTCTCAGGTCTACTTTCCTGAGTTTGTTTTTTCCAATGCATATACATCTGTTTCTCTTATGTAAAGGCCTATGGTTAATTGTGTCTTGTTGACTATTATTGTAAAGCACTTTTTCCTGTTATGCATGGTTATTTTGTTAATTGTATATAGAATATGACATGTGTAAAATGAAAACATGATATAGTAATATCCTGTTACATACTGTATTTAAGACTCAAAAATGTGGCCCTGAAGTTTAGACGTGTGGAATGGTAAGATATGCTGGCAAAGGTTAGTAGAGATTACATAGATGGATAATATAGAAAGTGATAAAACCCTTAGGTAGATATATATTAATTACAACAAGTTAACTGTATCTAAGGGAATATAGATATGTACTATTAACTTGTTATATACAGTATCAGGCATATTACCCCTTTAGGTAGTTCTGATTTATCAGATTTGCACTTGCACTTTGATGCTTTACCGCAGACAGGAAACTTTATTATATAGAGAAAAGACAGAGTTTATCACAGAGCAACTACAAACTTATAAACACTGCCATCCACTGGTTGAAGAATATATCTACTAAATACTGATATTGATCCAGTTGTTGCATAAAATACAAATGCACATTGGAAACCAATGCCTTTCCCTGCTTTTTTCAGATATTTCAACTCTTATCAAGCTTATGACCAACTGTATCCATTGGACTTCAGCTTTTTTTTAACACTGGTCATGGGAAAATGATGTTGACTCACACTGAATGATTTTCTTTGTGACTGCAATATTGTTTATTTTATTAGATATTTTACATACATTTTTTACACTTTTTTTGGATGAATTTTATCTTAATGCAAATTTGCGCTTCTTATAATCTTGAACACAAAGAAAAATCCTTGGTTTGATAGCCATATTTGATTATTTTAACCCATGTATGAGAACAAAGCTTTGACAACAAGGAGTGCATCATTGTCTACATTGTCAAAGGCATATTCCTTATTGGCAGGACACCAAGATGTAAATGTAATTAACACATCACGCATCTCCTGCATTTTTTCAAAATTAATTCCTGGCCATTTTTAAAAAATTAATTACAAACCATTTACACTATCCTTTCCATTAATGCAACATGTTACTATGCGTTAAGGTGTTTTGTAATGCAGCTTAATGTTGAAAAAAATCTATCTGACCTTTTTATCTCATGTAGAGCACCACAATGCTTGGCATGTAGTACTCTGCAGCATGGGTGCACTGCCCACTACTGTAATTTTGTGTTGGGTGCCACTCAAAATTCATGGCACCAGAACATATCATAGCGCAGTCCAAAAGTTACCATTCATTTTCCGACACGTTGCCACAAACATGAAAATGCAAATATACCCTTGAACGAATTCAAGTACTATCTGTAAAAAAATAAAAGAAATTTTTTTACGGTACCTTGCCAAGTAAATTGAAATTTAACTTGGATTAAATCATCAAGTCATGTGCAGAGGATAAGCATAGGAATTTTGTTTGCACATGATTTTATGATGGAAGAGAATACAACAGTAGCAAGTTAGATGAAAAATGTACTCAACCCCACTGGCTGATACTCAGGAGTCATATAAGTCTAAGCATGATAAAAGGATCATCCGGAGCTGGATCTTAGAGGTAATTGTTTTTAAAATGATCTAACATCTTTCATTTTTTTAACTGATTGCTAATCCATTACAATAACAATAAAAACCTGTTTAGTTATCTGAGTTAGATCTATGTTCACCATGCATAAAAGCTTTGCAGAGTTGCATTTGGCAGATAAGTTATTTCTAACAACTGAGAAGGCATAGATTACATTCTGACCTTTTAGAAATAATGGTGGTAAAAGTGATAATTATTCCTTCACACAAAAATAAAAATATTTAAATGTCTAGAGGAAATCCTGCAAATTGTTTTCCTCCTCTGCTCTAATCTCTCAAAGGAGATAAATGACAGTGCATCTTTCAGATAGATTAAGTTTGCCTAAGGATTAGGCCAATGCAGATTTCTGCAAATCCTTTTCTTTTAATACATATAAGGCAGGTGTTTTTTACTTGGTTCTCAATATTCTATTTTAACCCATTTATAAAATTCTAGAATTGTCTGCACACCACCATAATAATAGCTAAAAAGTTACAATGCAGTTGTCAACGGTACTGTACAGTGTAAAGAAAAAAACAATGCAATCTGCTTACACTGCCAGAGCTGTAGGAATGGCATACATTTCATAGTTACTTGTAAGAATTGGTCAAATCAAGTCATAGGTGATTGAAATTAATGCATTCTTTCCCACTAACAGTCCTAGACAGAAGGATGGGCAGGTTACTTTTCAAGTCTATCTAGTTCAAGCAATAGAGAAAATAAATACAATAAATTCATAGAAAACCTCCATATGCAGAATCCTATACCCACAGCTGATCCAGAGGAAGGAAAAAAAAATACCTATAAAGCATGGTCCAGATTTCTCCAGTGGGGAAAAAAATCCTCTGTGATCCTCTGGTGAGTTTACCTCTAAATAGTAATACCCAGTTATATTGAGTACAGTGGGAAAAAATCCTTTGTGATCCTCTGGTGATTGTACCTGTATTAGTAATATTATTAGTTATATTCTGTGCATTTAGGAATGTATCCAGCCCTTTTTTAAACAATATTTATTCATATTTGTCCATGGATCTAAAAAAATACTTTACAATTCAACAGTCATGTGCACTAATCCTCTGCCTAGTGTCCATATATTATAATAAATAAGTTTGCAATGCAACAAATAAAGTCAATTACGGTACTTCTCCAATTAGTGTCTGTGTGGTATTTCTCCTTTGATCCTCATCAGTGCTTCACCACTATTCACACCAACTGCTAACCTAGAAAACTGACCTACAATTGCGTTAGGTCTCCACTTTACAATAATTCTCAAAGAAATGAGAAGACGATGATCGTGCAGTATATTAAAACTCACCCCTTAATTCAAAAAAAAAAATGATAAAACACTCACAAATTGTCATGTGCCTGGGTGGGTTTAAACTTGGAAACTTCCGCTTCTGTCCTGCAGCTCAGTTTCTCTGCCACTGGGGAATCTGAGTCACTTCAGCACATATTATGCTTGGTGTTTCTGCTCTTGGGACTCTCTACCTCCCCCTGCCTTCCAGCTGCAGTCAATCAGCAATCAAGCTCAGCTTGTAAATTGTGTGAGTTCCTGTGCTCAGTGCCTGTTTGTTGGATTTTTTCCCTTGGTGTGTGATATACTGCTGAACTACTGAACTTCTGGACTTCTGGACTTTGCCCTCTGCCTGTTTCCTGGATTACTCTCTTTGCCTGACGATTTTACATTACTCTGCCATTCTGTGTATGACCCTGCCTGTCTCCAATAATGCTTCTGGATTCTGACTTTGTACCTGTCAGGGCTGGCTCAGCCCTTCCTTCTCTGAGCTGGCCGCTCAGCTGTCAGCTAATTGCCAGCTCTCTTCTCTCTCCACAGTTAACCAGCTGTTGTGGATCTGTTCATCAGTCCCGCCTACTTAAAGACGTCCATCTCACTTCATTCCTGCCTTCGCCTGGTCACATCACTATAAACCATCTCCTGTGTTCCTGTTTAAAGACTGGCTTTCCTGACATCCCTTCTGGCTCCTTATCCTGCTTGCTGTTCCTCTACTTGGATCCCTGACTTCTGGCCTGGCTGATTACCCGATCTGGTTACTGAACTCTGACTTGGCTGATTACCCGATCTGGTTACTGAACTCTGACTTGGCTGACTACCCAATCCGGTTACTGGACTCTGGCTATGCTTTGACTACGCTTACTCTATTTACCTTTTTAATAATAAACAAGTGTGTTTTTACTGTACTTTTGTCTCGGTCTGGTTCATGGTTTCTGACAGTAGGCGAAGGCCATGAATTCAGAAGATGCAGTCAATTCACTTGTTGGTAATATTTTTTCCAGATTGGATGAGCAAGATCACCACATGGATCAGTTTGCCATGGCGTTACAAATGCTCCTGAGTCATACGGCTCACCTGGAATCCCCCACTGTGGCTGTTCTGGTACAATCTGAGTTGCAGGTCGTCCCTGCTGCTGCGCCAGTCTCTGTACAGGCACCCACCTCTGTAAGAGGTATGTCTGGCTCCGCCCCACTTCCCCAGCAATTTGGGGGCGATCCAGTTCAATGCAGAGGGTTTCTCAACCAAGTTGAGATATACTTTGAGATGCTGCCCCAGGCGTTTCCCATGGACAGAAGCAAAGTAGGGTTTGTGATATCTTTGTTTTCTGAGAGAGCCTTGGCCTGGGCTAACCCTTTATGGGAGATGCAAAAACCTGTTGTCTTGAGTTACTCTGAGTTTGTGGCCTCCTTTAAAAGGGTATTTGACATTCCTGCACGCTCTGCTTCTGCTGCCAAGTGCCTCATGTCCATCAAACAGAGTACGAGAACTGTTGCCGACTACACCATTGAATTCAGTACTCTGGCAGCAGAGGTTGCTTGGAACAATGAGGCCCTTGTGGCTGCTTTTTCTCATGGTCTCTTGGATTCCATCAAGGATGAGATAGCAGCCTGAGATATACCCACTGAGCTGGAGAGCTTGATCTCATTTTCCATCCTCATTGACTCCAGACTCAGAGAAAGACTTTCTTTTAAGGAGCGGAAGCCTCCTGTACATTTGCCTCTGAGCTTTGCAGTCCCACCCGTGCCTCCCTCACCTCCCATGCCTCCTGGTACCAAGTCGGTCAGTGAAGATGAACCTATGCACTTGGGCTTCACGCGTCTCTCTGCGGATAAGAGAGCCTTTAGGAGGAGGGAGAGATTGTGCCTTTATTGTGACAAGGCAGGTCACTTTTTGAAGTCTTGTCCTACCCGTCCTGGGAACACCTGAACCTTGAGGTCCTGTCATGGACAGACCATAGGTGGTGTTGTGTCATGCCCAGTTATCCAGAAGGATAAGCCCCTGGTTTCGGTCACCCTTTCTTGGACTAAGTCGTCTATCGAGATACAGGCTCTAATCGACTCTGGGGCTGCAGGCCTGTTCATTGATGCTGCCTTTGTATCAAATCACTCGATTCCACTGCAGCTGAGTGACACTTCACTTGCCATTGAGGCTCTTGATGGGAGAGACCTCTACAGCCTCCCCATGTGACTCATGAGACGGTTCCGTTGTCCATGGCAGTAGGGGCTCTTCACCATGAGATAATCCAATTCTAAGTGATTTCCTCTCCTAAGTTTCTGCTGGTTATTGGTTATCCTTGGTTACAGAGGCACAACCCCTCTTTTGATTGGCTTCCTGCTGAGGTTCTCTCCTGGTCACCACAATGCAGTGAAACATGCTCTTGTAAGGTAGCCAAGGTCCTGTTTACCTCTTCACTCTCCTCCCTGCCAGAGGAGTACCGTGATTTTAGCGATGTCTTTGACAAAGGTCAAGCCAGTAGTTTGCCTCCACACCGGCCGTATGATTGCACAATTGACTTTCAACCTGGTGCCACTCCCCCTCGTGGTCGGGTTTACCCTTTGTCGGTCTTGGAGGATAAAGCCATGGAGGAGTATGTTGCAGACGCACTTTCTCAAGGTTTCATCCGCAAATCCTCGTCTTCTGCTGGTGCTGGTTTCTTGTTTGTGAAGAAGAGCGGTGAACTGAGACCTTGCATTGATTATAGGGGTCTCAATCGTTTCATGATTAAGAATGCCTACCCGATCCCGTTGATTACAGAGAGTTATTTGACTGCCTCAAGGGAGCAGCGGTTTTCACTAAGCTTGATCTGAGAGGGGCTTACAATCTCATGGGGATTAAGGAGGGCGATGAGTGGAAAACTGCATTTAATACCAGAACAAGCCATTATGAGTACCTCGTAATGCCTTTTGGGCCTTTGTAACGCCCCGGCAGTTTTCCAGGAATTTATTAACAATGTCCTCCGAGATTTGTTGCAGTTATGTGTGGTGGTTTATCTCAATGATATGTAAGGAAGATAGGGGGCGCTAGATACCATATTATTCAAGTGCTCTAAATAAATAAATAAATCTCCTGCATTACCAAAAAAATGGAAATGTAAGAAAGCTAGGGGGCGCTAGATACCATACTATTCAAGTGCTTTAAATAAATAAATATCCTGCATTACCAAAAAAATGAAAAACATAATAATGACAAATCATAATTAGATTACACATTGGAGTGCCCACAATAGTGAAACAAATATATAGTGATTGATTGTCCACATAAAAAAGTGTTTTGAAGTGGTTGAAATGATATCTTTCAATAATATCCCAATCTTGTTGCTGTAAACGAAAGGTTTTCCATCACCAAAGGAAAATAAGAAAAAGGAAAACACCTCGAAGTAGTAGATATCTGCTTACCAGATACCAATGACTCCTTTAGTTAAAAAGAGAGTCACTAGCGCTTGTGCAGGGTTGTGCCTGCTCACATGGATGGCCGGACTGTGGTTGGTATTATAGGCATGGATCGTTCCCGTCAAGCTCATTCAAGATAGGATAAGGATACATAGGAAACAAAAACAGTCTCCATAGCGTAAAACCATTTATTAAAAAAGTAAACAAATTAAAAAGCCAAATGGCCGCTTACATTGGTGGGTGCCTACCCGGCACTGGGGCTGCTTGCATGTCAGGGTGACTTCACAGTCAGAAAAAGCCTTTCATGTCTCCTCCACGCTGGCGTGCGTTCCAGCTTACACAGGGGGGCAGCCAAAGGATCCGGATGTTGTTGGGTGATAGGACATGTGACCACGTACCGCTCCGACGTACGTTTCGTAGTGAACGTCTTCAGGGAAGCGTACGTTGGTCACTGGAATGGTGGTTTTTATTAGGAACAGGAAGGGGGCGGGTAATTGGCAAATGGGCCACAGGAACTGTGCTCATAGCAATAAAGTTGGAAAGTTCAACTATGGTCTGGAGCATTAGCTCCATCTTGTGGATATTTACTATATTGTTCAAAAAAATCCTTAATTGAAAACGAATGTGACTTTTTATTAGGAACAGGAAGTGGACGGGTAGTTGGAAAAATAGACCACAGGAACTGTGCTCATGGCAATAAAGTTGGAAAGTTCAACTATGGTCTGGAGCTTAGCTCCATCTTGTGGATATTTACTATATTGTTCACAAAAAACTCCTTAATTGAAAACGAATGTGACTTTTTATTAGGAACAGGAAGTGGGCGGGTAATTGGAAAATAGACCACAGGAACTGTGCTCATGGCAATAAAGTTGGAAAGTTCAACTATGGTCTGGAGCCTAGCTCCATCTTGTGGATATTTACTATATTGTTCACAAAAAACTCCTTACTTAAAACAAATGTGACTTCATATCAAACATCTCCTAAGTGGAGACGACATGTTGTTATAGTCCCCCTACTGGTTAAAAACAGGTAGGTGAATCCACCCATATAGGCGGTGGGGAAGTGAGAAAAAATATATAAGTGAATAAAATTAATGGTGGTGTTTTTGTAGAGAGAAAAAGGGGGGGGGGACTCATGTAACCCTGCATTCTATAACAGCCCCAGTCTCGGTTTACATACAAAAATGATTACAAAACTAAATAGCATTTATTAAACCTTAAAAGGCTGCAATATAACCTATCCCCGTCTGACTCGAATAATAAAGGGGACAAAGAAGAGGGGGGGAAAAAATATTCCATCTTGCACCCTGGACAGATATCTCTGACCTCAACCATAATACAAGTGGTGCCTAACTCACTCACATGATCTGAGGTGGACAGATAATGATATTCCTAGACACTCCTGGATTCAATCATTTGTAAGAAAACAATTAAGGTCCAGATCTATATTCATCCCATGTGGTTGCATAGGCACCCACCAATGTAAGCGGCCATTTGGCTTTTTAATTTGTTTACTTTTTTAATAAATGGTTTTACGCTATGGAGACTGTTTTTGTTTCCTATGTATCCTTATCCTATCTTGAATGAGCTTGACGGGAACGATCCATGCCTATAATACCAACCACAGTCCGGCCATCCATGTGAGCAGGCACAACCCTGCACAAGCGCTAGTGACTCTCTTTTTAACTAAAGGAGTCATTGGTATCTGGTAAGCAGATATCTACTACTTCGAGGTGTTTTCCTTTTTCTTATTTTCCTTTGGTGATGGAAAACCTTTCGTTTACAGCAACAAGATTGGGATATTATTGAAAGATATCATTTCAACCACTTCAAAACACTTTTTTATGTGGACAATCAATCACTATATATTTGTTTCACTATTGTGGGCACTCCAATGTATAATCTAATTATGATTTGTCATTATTATGTTTTTCATTTTTTTGGTAATGCAGGATATTTATTTATTTAATGCACTTGAATAGTATGGTATCTAGCGCCCCCTAGCTTTCTTACATTTCCATTTTTTTGGTAATGCAGGAGATTTATTTATTTATTTAGAGCACTTGAATAATATGGTATCTAGCGCCCCCTATCTTCCTTACATTCCTTTTTTTGATTATCTATTTTTTTGATTATTCAAAAATTGGGGAGCAGCTTACACTGATTGTTTATATATTTCCACAAATTTTCTTTATTGTTGGGAATGTTTTTTTACTAGATGTATCACCAGTATATGTAATTCATATATATTATCTGCTATCGACACCATTGGCGCGAAGGTTTTTACTATTTTCTATCTCAATGATATGCTCATATTTTCAAAGTCCCTGGAGAGCCACCACACAGATGTCTGCGTGTGCTTCAGAAATTAAGAGAGAACAATCTCTATTGTAAACTGGAGAAGTGTGAGTTCCATCGGGAACAGGTTAAATTCCTGGGCTATGTCATTTCCACTGCTGGTTTTTCGATGGACCCAGAGAAACTTTCGACAGTCCTACAGTGGCCTCGACCTGTGGGGTTACGTCCCCTGCAGTGTTTCCTGGGTTTTGCCAATTATTATCGGAGGTTTATTCGTAACTTCTCGTCTATGGTCAAGCCCCTGACCGATATGACCAGAAAGAACGGTAAACCACAGAGTTGGTCTCCGGAGTCCATTAAGGCCTTTGAAAGTCTCAAGGCTGCCTTTGTTTCTGCTCCTGTGTTGGCACATCCTGATCCTACATTACCTTTTATCCTTGAGGTTGATGCCTCTGAGACTGGTGTTGACGCCCTTCTGTCTCAAAGTCCTACCTCTGAGAGTGCTATGCATCCTTGTGGCTACTTTTCCAAGAAATTGGCACCTGCGGAGTGCAATTACGAGATTGGTGACAGAGAGCTGTTGGCGATCATTTTAGCCCTGAAAGAATGGAGATATCTCCTCGAAGGTACCACTGTGCCGGTTCTCATTCTTACTGACCATAAGAATCTCACATTCTTGTCTGAGGCTAAACGCCTCTCTCCCAGAAGGGCGCGATGGGCTCTTTTCTTGTTAAGTTTCAATTACAACAAATTGCCCAAAATCGCACTTTTTGCCTAAAATCACCCAAAATTGCCCAAAACCGCATTTTGCCCAAGATCTCACATTTTCTTCCACTTTCAAGTTGGAGTCGGTTCCGGTTTCTATGATTCCTCCTGATCGTATTCTGGTTATGGTTCACACCAGTCTTACTTCTCCTTTGGGTGACAAAATTCTTACTGCTCAGGTCGATGCTCCTCCTGAGAAACCTTGTGACTGCTGCTTTGTCCCAGAGTGTCTCCATACTGCCGTGCTCCAGACTTACCATTCTCCTAAGGCAGCTGGCCACCCTGGGAAGAATCAACTCGTTTGGGCCATTTCCCAACAATTCTGGTAGCCTAGTCTACGGGCTGATGTAACTGCCTTCATAGCTGCCTGTTCCATGTGTGCTCAGAGTAAGACTCCAGGACACCTTCCAGTGGACCTCCTACAACCCATACCCAATGGAGAGAGGCCCTGGACCCACCTGTCTATGGATTTCATTGTGGAGTTGCCCAACTCCCAAGGCAACACGGTTATCCTTATGGTGGTTGACCGGTTCTCAAAGATATGTCATTGTATTCCACTTAAAAAGTTGCACACTTCTAAGGAACTGGCTTCCATTTTTGCTCAGGAGATCTTTTACTTACATGGGCTGCCCAAGGTGATTGTCTTGGACAGGGGTAGTCAGTTTGTGTCCTGGTTCTGGCGAGCCTTTTGTGCACAGCTGGGAATTCAGCTTGCTTTCTCCTCTGCGTATCACCCGCAGTCTAATGGGGCAGAAGAACGAGCCGATCAGTTCTTGGAGCAATTCCTGCATTGCTATATTTCTGACCATCACAACAACTGGTAAGACCTATTACCATGGGCAGAGTTTGCTCACAATAGTGCCTTGAATTCTGCTTCCCGATTGTCTCCGTTTATGGTGAATTATGGTTTCCAACCTTCCATGTTGCCTGACTCGTTTGTTCCACAGACTATTCCTGCGCTAGAGGAGCATCTCCGTGGTCTTTGTTCCACTTGGGCACAAGTCCAGGAGGCTTTGCGTCATGCTAATGATAGGTACAGACTCCATGCTGACCGCAGACGCCTGCCTGCGCCTTCCTACCAGGTTGGGGACAGGGCCTGGCTGTCATCTCGCAACCTCCGACTTCGTGTTCCCTCACTGAATTTCGGACCTCAGTTTATTGGGCCTTTCCATATCCTTCACAGGATTAACCCAGTGGCTTACGCGTTGGACCTTCCTCCTAGTATGCGCATCTCAAATGTGTGTCATGTCTCCCTATTGAAACCGTTGGTCTGCAACCGCTTTACCACCTCGGTGCCACGTCCTCACCCTATACAGGTTGAGAACCATGAGGAGTATAAGGTACAATCCATTGTTGACTCCCGTAGGTTCCGTGGGTGCATACAGTACCTGGCGCATTGGAAGGGGCCCGGAGCAGTCTGGAGGAATGCTCCTGGGTTTCATCCTCGGACGTACATACCCCTGCCCTCCTCTGTGATTTCCATAGACGTTTTCCCCTCAAGCCTGGTGGTCCGAGGGGGAGGGGTCGTTGAGGAGGGGGTACTGTCAGGGCTGGCTCAGCCCTTCCTTCTCTAAACTGGCTGCTCAGCTGTCGGCTAATTGCCAGCTCTCTTCTCTGTCCACAGTTAACCAGCTGCTGTGGATCTGCTCGTCAGTCTGGCCTACTTAAAGATGTCTAGCTCATTTCATTCCTGCCTTCGCCTGGTGACATCACTAGAAACCATTTCCTGTGTTCCTGTTTAAAGACTGGCTTTGCTGACATCTCTTCTGGCTCCTTATCCTGCTTGCTGTTCCTCTACTTGGATCCCTGACTTCTGGCCTGGCTGATTACCCGATCTGGTTACTGAACTCTGGCTTGGCTGGCTACCCGATCCGGTTGTTGAACTCTGGCTATGCTTTGACTACGCTTACTCTATTTACCTTTTTATTTTTATTAATAAATCATGCAATTTTACTGTACTTCTGTCTTGGTCTGGTTCATGGTTTCTGAGAGTACCTTGCTGTCAAGATTTGTTGTTGACCTGGCCTGCCTGACTACACTAAATGCCTCAACCCCCAGTCAAACCTCCACTCTGGACCTAACCTTTTACAGGTACCTTACACAAATATAGTGCACCTAAATCCAGTGCACAAATGTATGGTCACTTTAATATCAACGTATTGCCCCCTTACGGTTAGGCTCCAGTATCACATTGTATGAGAGAGCTGGAAAATGTGATGACTTTAGGCAGCTCTACCACTGATGTGTTTTGTCACGTGACTCATTACTTCTGTAAAGGGAAAAGTGTTGTGATGTTTAACCAAGAGTTATATACCTGCCCATTGTTTATCTGGTAACCTAGCAAGCAGTGCCATATTGAAGATCAATTACTGGAGCTGCTATACTGGAACGAAGATTGTGCCATGTTGGGGACCAATTCCTTTATATGTAATTATTAAAATGATATAAAATAATAAATCTTGCACTTACTCCAATAAAAGCTGTAATATCTCATTGTATTAACATACATAATTCTTTATAAATAATTTGATTCCCCACACTAGATGAAAACATAATAAAATACTAAACTTACTATGGAAATTAATAAAAACCTTGGCCAAGTAGACCAGGACACAAGTATCAGAAAGAGGAAAAAATGCCAGAGAAATTCTAAGGACTTTAAATCTAATCAGGTTTTCAAGTGGCAAACTTCTGTAAAAGAAGATCTTTTCTGCTAACACCACCCCGATGAAGGAGATGAGGCAGCAAGGAAAGGAAATAAAAAGGAGAACAGTCTGTAAAGGTAATGAATGAATAAGAATGAAAGGGGTAGAGAAATAGAATGGGAAAGGAACTCTTACCAACAGGAAAGGGAAAGGCTTCTTACACGGCGGTTGCGTATAGTGTGTTAATGTGGAGAGGAGAACTTGAGCTAGATTAGACTTGAGCTAGATTAGGCAGGTTAGTTAGTGTAGTGCAGGCAGTATATATATATATATATATATATATATATATATATATATATATACACACACACACACATATATATATATATATATATATATATATATATATATATATATATACAGTTAGGTCCATAAATATTGGGACATCAACACAATTCTAATCTTTTTGGCTCTATACTAGACATTTGCACACTGAAATATTTTGTTTCAGAATTTCGTTTTCGTCCGAAAAATAAATTTATTTAGTTACTCCCGAAATTCATTTTTATTTATTTTGTTTTTCGTTAAAAATTGCATTCTTCCGAAAATCCAAATTAAGGTTGAATCTGTCATTGAAGGCTTATGGTGTCTGTCGAATGTTCAAAGTAGATTCGACGGAGCAGTTAAACTGTACGACGCTGTATAGTTTACCTGCTCCGTGGAATCTTCTTAGAACTTTCAACAGACACCATAAGCCAAAATACGTGTGTACTTAGTTCTAGCTATTTTACTGCTCCTCCTCTTTGGTTACAATCAGCCAATAACATTCATCATCATCATTATTTTTATTTATCTTTTCTCCCCTACGTCGAATCTTTTCTCCCCTACGTCAAATCTTTTCTCTCTATGTCAAATCTTTTCTCTCTATGTAGAATAATCTTGGACTAATAGAGCTAAGGTTAGGCACATTCGACCACAGGTTTGATGGACACAGAGTACAGTGTAAATGTGCTGTCCCCTCAAAATAACTCAACACACAGCCATTAATGTCTAGCCCGCTGGCAACAAAAGTGAGTACACCCCTAAGTAAAAATGTCCAAATTGGGCCCAATTAGCCATTTTCCCTCCCTGGTGTCATGTGACATGTGAGACAAGGTCTCACATGTGAATGGGGAGCAGGTGTGCCAAATTCGGTGTTATCGCTCTCACTCTCTCATACTGGTCACTGGAAGTTCAATATAGCACCTCATGACAAAGAGCTCTCTCAGAATTGTTACTCTACATAAAGATGGCCTAGGCTATAAGAAGAAACTGAGCTACAGCATGGTGGCCAAGACCATACAGCGGTTTAACAGGACAGGTTCCACTCAGAATAGGCCTCACCACGGTCGACCAAAGAAGTTGAGTGCACGTGCTCAGCGTCATATCCAGAGGTTGTCTTTGGGAAATAGACATATGAGTATTGCCAGCATTGCTGCAGAGGTTGAAGGGGTGGGGGGTGAGCCTGTCAGTGCTCAGACCATACGCCACATGCTGCATCAAATTGGTCTGCATGGCTGTCATCCCAGAAGGAAGTCTCTTCTAAAGATGATGCATAAGAAAGCTCGCAAACATTTTGCTGAAGACAAGCAGACTAAGGACATGGTTACTGGAACCATGTCCTGTGGTCTGATGAGACCAAGATAAACTTATTTGTTTCAGATGGTGTCAAGCGTGTGTGGCGGCAACCAGGTGAGGAATACAAAGACAAGTGTGTCTGGTCTACAGTTAAGCATGGTGGTGGGAGTTTCATGGTCTGGGGCTGCATAAGTGTAGCCGGCACTGGGGAGCTACAGTTCATTGAGAGAACCATGAATGTCAACATGTACTGTGACATACTGAAGCAGAGCATGATCCCCTCCCTTCGGAGACTGGGCTGCAGGGCAGTATTCCAACATGATAACAACCCCAAACACACCTCCAAGATGACCACTGCCTTGCTAAAGAAGCTGAGGGTACAGTAAAGGTGATGGACTGGCCAAGCATGTCTTCAGACCTAAACCATATTGAGCATCTGTGGGGCATCCTCAAACGGAAGGTGGAGGAGCGCAAAGTCTCAAACATCCACCAGCTCTGTGATGTCATCATGGAGGAGTGGAAGAGGACTCCAGTGGCAACCTGTGAAGCTCTGGTGAACTCCATGCCCAAGAGGGTTAAGGCAATGCTGGAAAATAATGGTGGCCACACAAAATATTGACACTTTAGGCCCAATTTGGACATTTTCACTTAGGGTAGTACTCACTTTTGTTGCTAGCGGTTTCATTAATGGCCGTGTTTTGAGTTATTTTAAGGGGACAGCAAATTTACACTGTTATACAAGCTGTACACTCACTACTTTACATTGTAGCAAAGTGTCATTTTTTCAGCATTGTCATATGAAAAGATATAATAAAATTTTAAACAAAATGTGAGGGGTGTACTCACGTTTGTGAGATACGATATATATATATATATATATATATATATATATATATATATATATATATACACATATATACACACACACACAGTATAGATAGTGTAGAATATATACAGTGCAGGCAGTGTAGAATACATATACAGTGCAGCGTATATAATAGTGCATTGAAGTGCTTAAGGGGAAACCTATGACAGAGTTATAAAAAAAAAACAGCGTGGGGTCCCCCTCATAATCCATACCAGGCCCTTTGGGTCTGACATAGATTTTAAGGTGAACTCCGCGCCAAAATAAAAAAAAATAAAAAATTGGCGTGGGGTCACTCCCAAAATCCATACCAGATCCCTATCCGAGCAAGCAACCTGGCAGGCCAGGAAAGGGGGGGAGGGGCGAGCGAGTGGTCTCCCCTCCTGAACCATACCAGGCTGCTTGTCCTCAACATGGGGAGGGTGCTTTGGGGTCCCTCCCAAAGCATCTTGTCCCCATGTTGATGGGAACAAGAGCCTCTTCCCGACAACCCTTGCCATTGGTTGTAGGAGTCTGCGGGTGGGGGGCTTATCGTAATCTGGATCGGACCCTAGATCTCGGCCCCCCCTATATGAATGGGTATGGGGGTGCATTGTACCCTTACCCATTCACCGAAAAAAGTGTCAAAAAGTAAAGACCACAATAGATTTTGCTTAAAAGAAATGTCAAAAACTAAGGAAAAAAAAAGTTTCCTGCGATGTTCATCTATCTTCTGACGGACGGACCCAAAAAATATAAAATAATTTTTTTTTAAATAAATAAAAAAAAACTCTGTCTCGATGGGAGGCCTCCCAGTGACTGCTGTCTCTTGGCTGTGACAGCTCTTATATAGGCAAGGGCGGGGCCACCCGGTGATGTAACCGAGTGACCCCGCCTCCTTCTGACATCATGTGACATCAGAGGGAGCTGGGTCATCCATTTATGTCAGTGAGTGGCCCCGCCCTTGCCTATATAAAAGCTGTCACAGCCAAGATACGGCAGTCACCGGGAGGCCTCCCATGGAGGCAAAGTTTTTTTGGTGAATGGGTAGGGCTACAATGTAGCCCTACCCATTCACATAGGGGGGATTGGGGGCCAGGATAACCCCCCCATGCACAGACACTGACAACCAATGACAAGGGTTGTTGGGAAGAGGTCTTTGTCCCCATCAACATGGGGACAAGGTGCTTTGGGGGGACCTGTTGATGGGGACCATGTTGAGGGCATGTGGCCTGGTATAGTTCAGAAATAGGGGGCGCTCACTCGCCCCCCCATCCTGTCCTCCAGGCTGCATGCTCAGGAAGCCGGCAATATATTACAGCCGTGAGAACGTTTAAACTTTGCTGTGGCACTGTTCTATACATTGCACAGATGCTCCACTTTACAGGCAGACTAAATGGACCCCCAGGCATGATATTTAAAAGGAATATTTCATTTTTGTTTCATTTTAAGCATTTTTAAAATCTATGCTCCTAAAAAACGTTGGGTATATAACACATGGTATGTGGAAAATAAAAGAGAAAAAAAGACAGATTATCAGACCAGTGGATAAGGGAGGGGTTATAGAGGTTATGTCCAAGAAAAGACTATAAGGAAGAAATGAAGAGACTACTGGGAGATAGAGACACCTATCAGGTTTTGAGGAGTATTCCCACAAATTAATATAAAAGCAGAATTAGAGAATTTGGTGAAATGAGGACCAAAAAGAAAGATTTCAAATGAAAAGATAAATATCTAGTATCTTCTATATGTACAGAGCCTATTATTTATATAGTACCAAAAATGCATAAAAACAAGGAACATCTCCCTGGACAGCCAATTGTTAATGGGATTGAGTCTATTTTTGCCAGAATGGAGGAATATATAGATAGCTTTTTATAGACATTGGTGCAGAAGACAGTATCATATTTGGAATATGGAATGTAATCGGGAGCGGTGATCAGTGTCGTGTCACACATAGCCCATCCCCCCACAGTTAGAATCACTCCCTAGGACACACTTAACCCCTACAGTACCACCTAGTGATTAACCCCTTCACTGCCAGTCACATTTACACAGTAGTCAATGCGTTTTTAATTGCACTGATTGCTGTATAAATGTGAATGGTCCCAAAATAGCGCCAAAAGTGTGCCAAAATCTGTCCACCATAATGTCGCAGTCATGATAAAAAGCACTGATCACCGCCATTATTAGTAAAAAAATTATTAATAAAAATGCCATAAAACTATCCCCTATTTTGTAGACGCTATAACTTGTGTGCAAACCAATCAATAAACGCTTATTGTGATTTTTTTTTACCAAAAAATGTAGAAGAATACGTATCAGCCTAAACTGAGGGAAAAAAAATGTTTTTTTTATATATTTTTTGGGGATGTTTATTATAGAAAAAAGTAAAAAATATAGCTTTTTTTCAAAATTGTCACTCTTTTTTTGTTTGTAGCGCAAAAGATAAAAACCACAGAGGTGATCAAATACCACCAAAAGAAAACTCTATTTGTGGGAAAAAAAGGACGTCAATTTTGTTTGGGAGCCATGTCACACGGCCACGCAATTGTCAGTGGTTAAGTGGTTAAAAAGGGGATCAACTCCAGAGATTATATCGGTGGAGGTATCCCTATAGGGTGCCACATCCAAATTTAACTAGGCAAAAAGGAGAATCCTCTAGGGGGACTTTTAAAAGACACTAACATAATTTGTAGAGAAAACATTTTATTGAACACAATAAGTATGATAAAAACAAAGTATATTGGAATGGTTACAATAGCTGTGTGCTAGATACAAAATCACCACAAATGATTGACTTTAAAGTTGTAGTTTACCCGACGTGTTTCAGAGTATCTATGTCTCTTTCTTCAGGGGTATTTATAAGAAGGTCAATCATACATCTAAAATGTAGCAATAGAAAAAAGTCATATACAGAGTATACAAAGAAGTATAGTGAACAATATTGTTTATAGCATATATATTGCAATAATAATGAATAATGTATAGACATCATGGGCGAACCATTTCCAATAAAGCTATTTAAAAATAAGGAATATAACCGGAAGTGTGTTTCCAGGAACCTGTCTGTAAGGGTAGCTTGTCTTTCACAGCATATTTAGGTATACCATCAATTGAAGATTGAGTACAGCCGAACTAACATGAGAGGCAATACTGAAGTTGGTGGAGGGCGTAGTCCTGTAGGTAAAGAGTAATAGATTATAATGAGGGGCGTATTAAATGATGAAATTCAACTGGCCTGCATCATCCCTATAAGAGAATTTTCAAACAGTGTGCAAGCAAAGTACATACAGAGATATTGCTATAATAATAATGAAGAAATCAAAAAATATATGTATGAAATAAATGAGAATACTGTATATACATACATGTATCCTACCTGCACTCAATGATAACAGATAGTTGATGATAAAAAGAACTGTATTGCTGCTGCCATACTGAAAGATAAGTGACTGTCTGTCATGCATTTATTATGTGTATATGTATATATACACACAAAGGTGTTCCAGTATGATTTTATAATGTTGGGAGATAATGATTGTTTAGCTACCGTTGACGTATAGGACTAATAGGGCAGGTTAGAGGTGATCTAAATTCACGTTACAGGTGACATGTAACATTCAATTAATGTCAAATCACACAGCTATGGTTGGACCTATAAATCCTATATAGGTAGCTCGCTAAACAGATAGTAAATCATGTGGTTGAGTCTGAATATTAATGAAGTGTATCATCATTTTAATCCTCAATAGAGGCAGGTGTTAGCAATCGGGGTAAAACTATTTTAAGTTAATGCACACATATGATTATGATGCTTTTAACCATATAACAATAGAAACAAATGGACTGAATGGAAGAGTGATAAGAGACCATCAGGGATTCAGCATGTAGCAACTGCCATTATAAAGCATCATAGATCGATCATACCTGGTATGTAAAAGACAGCCGCATGGAGACACATCCTGGCATCCAGACCCTCAGGTGGATGTCAGCCATGTCTCAAAGGCATGCCTGATAGAGTTGTCTCCCTCCAATGCATAGTTGCCAACTGTCCCGGATTTCCCGGGACATTCCCGGGACTTACACTCCATTCACGAATTTTTTGTCTCCCGGTAAATGTCCCGAAAAATCCGGTTTTTGATTTTTGCCGCCGCCGCCCGCCGCCGCCGCTAGAGGTCTGCGGCCGGTGGAGACATTGTCTCCGCCGGCCGCCATCTTGAAGAAGCTTGAAGACGGCTGGGGGGGGCTAGACGGAGCTCCTCCGACGCCGCCCACCCTCCGCCCCGCCTCACTCCGCCCACCCTCCGCTCCGCCCTGCCTCACTCCGCCCATCCTCCGCCCCGCTCCGCCCCGCCTCACTCCGCCTACCCCCGCCCCGCTGCCAGGGAAAGGGGCGGGGGTTTTGCCATCCATGCGGAATTCGAAAAGACCGGCGGACTCTGAGGTAGGGGAGGGGGGGCGCACGCCGCTGTGGGAATTTGTAGGGGGGGCTCCACTGGGGGACACCTGATGTGAGGGGGGGCTCCACTGGGGGACACCTGATGTGAGGGAGGGCTCCACTGGGGGACACCTGATGTGAGGGGGGGCTCCACTGGGGGACACCTGATGTGAGGGGGGGCTCCACTGGGGGACACCTGATGTGAGGGGGGCTCCACTGGGGGACACCTGATGTGAGGGGGGCTCCACTAGGGGACTCCTGATGTGAGGGGGGGCTCTGCCGGGGACACCTGATGTGAGGGGGGGCTCCACTGGGGGACTCTTGATGTGAGGGGGGCTCCGCCAGGGACACCTGATGTGAGGGGGGGCTCCGCCAGGGACACCTGATGTGAGGGGGGGCTCCGCCAGGGACACCTGATGTGAGGGGGGCTCCGCCAGGGACACCTGATGTGAGGGGGGGCTCCGCCAGGGACACCTGATGTGAGGGGGGGCTCCGCCAGGGACACCTGATGTGAGGGGGAGCTCCGCCAGGGACACCTGATGTGAGGGGGGGCTCCGCCAGGGACACCTGATGTGAGGGGGAGCTCCGCCAGGGACACCTGATGTGAGGGGGGGCTCCACTGGGGGACACCTGATGTGAGGGGGGGCTCCGCCGGGGACACCTGATGCGAGGGGGGGCTCCGTCGGGGACACCTGATGTGAGGGGGGCTCCGCCAGGGACACCTGATGTGAGGGGGGCTCCGCCAGGGACAGCTGATGTGAGGGGGGGCTCCGCCAGGGACACCTGATGTGAGGGGGGGCTCCGCCAGGGACACCTGATGTGAGGGGGGCTCTGCCAGGGACAGCTGATGTGAGGGGGATCTCCGCCAGGGACACCTGATGTGAGGGGGGCTCCGCCAGGGATACCTGATGTGAGGGGGGGCTCCGCCAGGGACACCTGATGTGAGGGGGAGCTCCGCCAGGGACACCTGATGTGAGGGGGGGCTCCGCCAGGGACACCTGATGTGAGGGGGAGCTCCGCCAGGGACACCTGATGTGAGGGGGGGCTCCACTGGGGGACACCTGATGTGAGGGGGGGCTCCGCCGGGGACACCTGATGCGAGGGGGGGCTCCGCCAGGGACACCTGATGTGAGGGGGAGCTCCGCCAGGGACACCTGATGTGAGGGGGGGCTCCACTGGGGGACACCTGATGTGAGGGGGGGCTCCGCCGGGGACACCTGATGCGAGGGGGGGCTCCGCCAGGGACACCTGATGTGAGGGGGAGCTCCGCCAGGGACACCTGATGTGAGGGGGGGCTCCACTGGGGGACACCTGATGTGAGGGGGGGCTCCGCCGGGGACACCTGATGCGAGGGGGGGCTCCGACGGGGACACCTGATGTGAGGGGGGGCTCCGCCAGGGACACCTGATGTGAGGGGGGCTCCGCCAGGGACAGCTGATGTGAGGGGGGGC